>NC_044994.1:70366804-70683129 GCF_008728515.1 Papio anubis | reverse complement strand
CACAGCCTGGATCAACAAGGACACAGCCTTGATCTACACGGACACGGCCTTGATCTACACGGACACAGCCCTGATCTACACGGACACGGCCTTGATCTGCGTGGACACAGCCTTTCTCTACAGGGCCCAGCCTTGCTCTGATAGGAATGTCCTCGTTCTTGGATACACCGTGTTCCGCACAGACATTGTCTTGCTCTGCATAGATACATTTATATTCTAAATGGTGTCATCTTTGTTCCTTGGACATCACTTTCTTATACCCATCTTACCCCGCATAGTGCAACGTGGTGTGACTTGATCCTGGTGACCCATCCAGTTTTAATTAAAATTCACACCTGCCCCAACACACACACACCGGGTGAAAAGTGCGCTTTTTCTCTCTGAACATGTTTGCTTAAAAGCAAGGTGGAACGTGTCACTGCCCATCGGACATAAGGCCCTCACACTCCTTTATGTAATAAAATGAGTGGTTAGTGCACCCCCAGTTTAGCAGGGCCTCTTCTTGCGTCTGTGAGGCTGAGACACATGCGCACAGTGCAGACAGCAGTGCTGCCCTGAGAACCTGCATCCAACCATGGCAGACTCGTGGATACTACAGCCCTGCGGGTCCCATGTTTGATTTACTGAGGTAGCCACGGAATGGGGCTCTTGGTAGGATCTCACCCTTCCCAAAACCTTGGTGGGGTGCAGCCCAGCAGGCTTCGCTGCATAGGGACATTTGAATGTGATCAGAGTCAGTACCTGAAGGAGGCAGTGCTGCTGCACCTTAGCTCAGCCCATGCATTGGAACTGAGCGCAGCCCACCCGGCCGGGCCTGCTCCCTGTGCTGCCAGCACCTGGCACCAGAATGAAACATGGCAGAGTGCACTGCATGCAGGCCATGTCCCCAAGTCACCCTTTGTGATGCCCAGGCAGCCAACATGCTGAGGGAAAGCTGTGACCAAGGTCTCCCACAAACAGCAGGAGGACGCGCAGCACATCTGCCCCCTCAAGACGTCCTGGACGTGGGTTGGGAGGTGGAGACCCACAGTATTGGTCATGGGCTTGGGAGGTGGAGACCCACGGTGTTGGTCATGGATATTCCTCTACCTGGCGAGAGAACTGTCTACCTTTTAGATAGATGCTCTGCCTTGAGAGGCGACACTGTCTAATTCCTCTCCCTGCTAGCTGTTTAGTGCAGACACGGACGTCTTCACTCCACTGTCACTCTTCAGCTTCTGCCGTTCCCATCGTTAACACGTCTTGCATCCCTGCTCCTCTCACATGGTCCTCAGAAATGCGGCAACCTTGACTCCTGAGACCTGCCACCCTGTCCCCAGAGGGAGGAGCAGGGATGAGACCTAAGGGTGCCCCGGCCAGTGGACTTGGAGGCCCAGACTGGGCCCGGACAGACCCGCACATTCGTGAGTCCTGACAAAAGCCACCGTGGGCAAATGTATGAGCACCCGAGGGCCGGCGCGGGCTGCAAGGAGGTCCCGCCACTCCCTGCCTTGTTCAGTGTTACAGGAGGTGACAGCGGACACCATGGGAACCACATTTGTAAGGTCGCAGCTCCAGGCTCACCTAAGATCCAGGCAGCTGTGAGCACCTCCCCTCATTCCTCATCGTCTCAGGTGTTGAGTGAATCATCCAAGACAACAATGAAATCAGGTGCAGGGAGCGTCCAGAGAACTGAAGAAAAGCAGAAAATGTCCGCTGTACCGGCAGAGCTCGCTAAAGAGGTGAGTGGCCGCCGCTGCTGTTGCCACACGCCCGCAACGGAGCACCAACGAGCACCCACCACCACCCACCAGCACCATCCAGCACCACCCAACCCTCCTCCTCCTCCTCCTCCTTCTCCTTCTTTCTTCTGTATTTTCTCTCTCTTTTTTTTTTTTTTTTTTTTTTTTTTTTAAGAGACAAGGTCTCGCTGTTGTCCAGGTTGGTCTCCAAAACACTACCCAATGCTCTCCTGCTCTGGGCCTCTAGATGACTGCACTGGCTTTGTGCTCAGGGCACAGGTCCTCCGTGTGTGGAGGCCTCTGGGTGTGGAGAGCCAGGAACTCAGAATTCAAGGGGGAAGTGGTTTCAGATGTTGGGACAAAATTTTTAATTTTCATTTTGACTGTGGCTCAGAGCTATTTGACCACTGGCCCACATTTGATCCGGATCCAAAGCTGGCCTGATGGGAAGTGTTTCTTTTATTCCACGCTGCCTCCATCAAATAATGCAATGCACAGGTGGCTAAAGACGTGGTGTAGGGATTTCTCTCATGATGAAAATATTCACTGGGCAGGATCTCAACTGAAAAACAAGTGCATTTTAAAAATTAATATCTCCTTTGGTGAACTGGTCACAAGAACATCAGAAAGGGTGGAGGTGCCAGGTGCGGTGGCAGGCGCAGTGGCTCAAGCTTGTAATCTCAGCACTCTGGGAGGCTGAGGTGGGCAGGCCACCTGAGGTCAGGAGTTTGAGACCAGCCTGGCCAATATGGTGAAATCCCGTCTCTACTAAAAATACAAAAATTAGCTGGGCAGGTGCCTGTAATACCAGCTACTCGGGAGGCTGAGGCAGGAGAATGGCATGAACTCGGGAGGTGGAGCTTGCAGTGAGCTGAGATGGTGTCACTGCACTCCAGCCTGGGCAACAGAACAAGATTCCATCTCAGGAAAAAAAAAAAAAGAAAAGAAAAGGAAGGAAAGGGTCATGGGAGGCCAGTGGAAATGGTGACACAGTGGAGAAATCGTGGGTTATGATCAAAATAACAGGTGCACACAGCATTCACTGCCATTTTCAGCTACTGTCTTCTGATATTTTCTTTTACTACTTCAAATACCTGAAGTTGTTTGAACCATCTTTAGCCTTTTGCCAACTTTTGTCAAAATAGGAGTCTCTTTAGATTAGTGGGCATTATACATGACTTCAAAAAAAATTCTGCAAATATTCCATTGTCTGGTTTCTTGTTCTTTAATTCTTGCTGAATTAAGAAATGGCTTAAATAATGGCCTGTTCTTTGCTGTGAGCCCTGAGAAGTAGCATGACTCTTGGCAGCATATCATAGAAAATAGATTTGTTAATTTTAAAAACGGTATCCAGCAAATACATTTATTATAGTCTTATTTTCTAGTTTTGTATCAAAGAAGCATTTTTCCAGTATTATTATTTTATGTCATCTAATACATTAAAAACACAATAAAGAATTTCATGATCGTTTGACCATAATGTGCCTGTATTTTTAAGAGTCTTGGAAATTTAATAATTTTGTATCAGAATATAGAGATAAAAATAAGTATATCTAAATCTCTCCCCACTGCAAATTTAAACCAATGACATACTTTTTATGATGTGCAAACTTCAGATAACTACTTTTTAGAAAAAAATTACTCTTGATCATGTTGCAATGATATTTCTAAATAGGGCAAGTTATTCTCTGAAAGGATCCAAATAATTTCAAACAGTTCAAATAATATTTCTAAGTGCAACAGACAAATCCAGTTCTGGGTCTTCCGTATTCATAGCCCTGGCTGGTATTATGCACTTCTGCCTCTCACCATGACCAAAGGAATGTGTGGGGTTTCCACGCTCGCTTTCTGTTCCTAGTGATCTGCTGGTTAAACCTGCTCCTCCGTCCTCTGACGCTCACAGTCCTCCCTCATGATCTGCTGGTTAAACCTGCTCCTCCATCCTCTGATGCTCACAGTCCTCCCTCGTGATCTTCTGGTTAAACCTGCTCCTCTGTTCTCTGACACTCAGATAGTCCTCCCTCATGATCTGCTGGTTAAACCTGCTCCTCCGTCCTCTGACTCTCAGACAGTCCTCCCTCGTGATCTTCTGGTTAAACCTGCTCCTCTGTCCTCTGATGCTCGGACAGTCCTCCCTCATGATCTTCTGGTTTACCTGCTCCTCAGTCCTCTGGTGCTCGGACAGTCCTCCCTCATGATCTGCTGGTTAAACCTGCTTCTCCGTCCTCTGACGCTCAGACAGTCCTCCTTCGTGATCTGCTGGTTAAACCTGCTCCTCCGTCCTCTGATGCTCAGACAGTCCTCCTGATGGTTCCCCACATTACTCCTTTCTTTGCCTGGTGGAAGGAATCGCTGTTAGTTAGGACTGTTCCATTTAAAATTACTACTTGGATCAGAATTATTTCTGTCCTTCGGAAAGAATACCTCCCTATCAAAATAAGAGTTTCCACTGAAAATGTGTCTGGGCAGCTTGGCCACGAGCAGCCGCTGGCACTTGGGAGCTCTGCAGTTTCTCTCTGGGTCCTTGCAGCCTTGATCAAATAAAACAGGCAGGTGCAAGTTATAGGAGTTACCCATTATTTATGGCTTTTAGATACTTTGTGGGTTTAGCTGGTGAGAAAAGTTTTATTCCACTCACATGGACAAAACCCAACCAACTGTCTGGGCTGATTAAATTCACATTGTTGCACGAGCACATGGCGGGCAGGAGGAAAATTATGAAATCTCAGCGCCTGTGCCATGGCAACTGGGCAGACAGCCCCTGGGAAGAATGTGGATAATAGGAAATCGCAATATTTCTCTTTGTGTTTTCACTGCCGACAGTTTTATCCTTACATCTGCCCCATGTCCGGCTCAGGGTGGTGGACCGTCTGGGGCCACTCTCCCTCTCTCTGTCTGCTCTCCTCAGTGGCCCTTCCCTCATGGGCACAGCAAGCTGCCCAGAAGGTACTGGAAAGCCTATTTACTTTTCAAGGACACAGACAAGGAAAGTTTACCTTACAAGTGACTGAAGACGGGGCGGGAGCAGCAATGCAGGCAGAGAGGCTGCAACCAGCCATTTACATGAATCTGATGTCCTGGCATTCTGGCTGTTTATTTACCAAGACGATGCCACATCAAAGCAATACGTGACAATACGTGGTTCAGAAACCAGGGTTCGAGAGCTTTTGAAAAGCTGGAAAATCCACACAAACATAGGTGTCATAGCGTTGGGCGAATTACTGTTTTTTTGAGAGTAAATTGAAAAGCAAAACCATATTCTTCCCAATTATCTGAAATAAATATTACATGGAGTTATTTGAAAACAAGTTCTTGCTTTCTCCTTTGGAATCTGACAGTGTTTGTGACTCCAGAACTTTCTCTCTCTGCTTCCCACTTTTCTCACCGTGGAACCTCTCATGTATAGCTCAGTATTCCTTGGAGAGCCAGGACAGGATCCCCAGTTACCTGGGATGAGAAGAAACAGCCACACCCTGTTAGACTACAATCCTCCAGGACCATGGACAGCAGCACAGTTGGGGTCGGCGACCCCGTCACAAACTCATGTCTACAGCAATCACCATCTGTCTTCAGGTCTGCCTGCCCCTGGCTATTGGCTGCTGGGAAGCTCTGGTTTTCTTTTCTTTTTATATTTTCTTGCCGTGCCTATACATGTGTTTGTGTGTTTCAATTTATGTACAAATGTCCGTTTTTTAGATAGAAGTCCCTATTCTGCCAACCACTTTTCTGTGAACTTGGGGAAAATACTTTACATTTTTCCTTATTTTTTTTTGTCTGTAAAATGAGAATAATAATATTCTGTTAGTGTTTGGCAATACTGAGATAATTCATGAACACATGTTGACAAGTGCCTGGTATACAGTAAGTGCTCAATTAGTATCAATTGTTATTCTCATCATGTCTTTCATGCCTTAGGTTCTGACTTGTTCCACCATACATTTCCCATGGCCTTTAGGTGGATATAGTTCTTTGAGATGGCAGCTCTTTCTCTGTCCCATGTGCATACAAGGACACTCCATTGATCTGTGAATGAGGACACTTACTGGACAAATATTGGCACAGAACTCAATTGCCCCGCCAGAGAGCAGGCACCCTGTACGTTCACTTTGCAGAGGGAATCACACGCCCTGCAGAAATGTAGAACGAGAACTCTGAGCAACTCTCCATCTCATTCTCCCGTTCCCGGCGCCCAGTGCTCACATACTTTTGTCATACGATCGAATAAAAGGCTCAAATCTTACAGTGTCATTCAGAAAGGACCAATAAACCTGCATCTGTAAAGGTGGTTCAGAACCTGAACATTTTCCAACAGATTAGGAGTATTTAAATACTATCTTTGTTTAGTTAAGTATTGGTTTAATATGTAAGTTTTGTTTCTACAAGAGCCTTGAGTGAATTTTTTTAAAAGAGTGTTTTAAAGTTTTCTAATTTTCTGGGATTCTGTCAATTGATATGTGTTAGCTTGGATTGCCATAACAAAATACCACAGACTGTGGCTCACACAGTGGAAGTCTATTTTCTCACAGCACTGGAGACTGGAAAGTTGGAGGCTGGAAGGCCGAGCACATGTGCCAGCAGGGTCGGGGTCCAGGGAGGACCTCTCCTGGGTGCAGCTGCCATCTTCCTGCTGAGTCTCACATGGTAAAGGGTGGGCAGTGGGAAGAGCCCTCTGGCCTGTTCTCATAAGGGCACTGATCCCATTCACAAGGGCTCCTGCCTTGTGATTTAATCACCTCCCAACGTGCCCATCTCCAAACTCCATCAAAGTGGGGATTAGGGCTTCCATTTGTGAACTGCAGTCCATATCATGATAGTTTTCAGGATCTCAGGCACTCAATGTGGGACATTTTATTGGTTATGCAACTCAGCTCCATCCCACTAGAATAGGACAGGTAGAATGGAGAGAAGTAAACTTGGAAGGACTGATGCTTCAAATTGTTAAGGCAGAGGATCTTCCTTGAGCCACAGCTGAGCAGCTCTGTCCAACAGAGCCTTTGGCATTTAGGGTCTTGTACCTCGGAGGAGTCACAGTGCCCCTGACTTGCTGAGATGCACAGAGAGTGCTGGCCACCTCTCAAGGCAGCCAAGACTCCCCATGGGGATTAGGGCAATTTCTTTGAACCCTTTCTTCTTTTAGATGAGTTTTAATTAAAAATAGTTTTTGTTTAGTGACAGGGTCTTGCTCCGTTGCCCAGGCTGGAGTGCAGTGGCAGGATCATCGCCCACTACAATCTCGACCTCCTGGGCTCAGGGGATCCGCCTGCCTCAGCCTCCCGAGTGGCTGTGACCACAGGTGTGAGCCACTGTGCTCAGCTTCCAAGTGATTCTTTACTTCTCACATTCTGGTGCCACATTCTCAGGCCCATTTCTCTTACCTGACTTCCTGCTACTGACTCCAGAATTTCCACTAGGATTCGGTGTCACTGATATTTTATTTCAGACATCTAAGAACACTGACTTTGCTGGCTTTCAGCACCATGTATTTTGTCTGTTAAGGATGCCTACTTCAGTTCCAAACCCAGCACCTGGACAGCATCTTCTCTAGGCTGACTCCTGCCTTCTACTCTGGGAATGGGAAGATAGGGGGAAATGAGGACTCCTCAGTTTGTTCTGTTTCTTTTTTGGGGAGGTACTCATGTCCTGTGATCCTTCGTGCCCTTGTTTGATTGCCCAGGAATGGAAGATTATAATCTGGCCTTTTCTGTTTTCAGTAGCAGGTGAGACCCTGGACTGGTCACATTCCCTCCTCATCCTGCTCTCTTCTGGCTTCTACAAAGAAAGTTCGTCGGATTATGAGTTAATCAATCAAATTAGTTAATGATTGTATGTTGACTGAGTGCCTTCTGTGTTTACATATTCGATTTGGTTTTCATTTATCCAGGTTCTCTCTCCCGCACAATTACCTGTGTAAACTCTTTCTATTTGGGGTCCCACTTCTTACAGGAAGCCCCCCCGACTGCCTGGGGGAGGGGTAACCTCTTTCCCTGGTGCTGGGCTGTGCTCCGCCTGACTCCCCACTGTACTGTGAACTCTACAAAGGGAGGACCCGGTCTTGTCACTGTTATCCCTGTCCCCAGGGCAGCACTTGATAGGTGTAACTAATAAGTGATCAACGAATGCTAGTTGGAGTACATGAGCAAATTCCAATAAACTCCTTGAAACCAGTGACCAGAGTCTTATATATTCATAACTCAGCATCCTCACACCTCATGTGTTTCTTGACATAAAGTTTATGCATTTGAATTAAAAGTGTAGTTTTGGTGACATCACTGAAATTAATAAAACATCTTTTGGATACCACGTGGACCTACTGTGCTTTGGCAAGATATACTTTTGTCACGCAATTTTAGTAATACTGAGAAACTTGCTATAATTCATGAATTTTTTCCAAAAAGAATCAATAAGATACTCTAGATATTTGTAAGCCTGGATATAGATAAAGTCTTTACAATTGCTCTAGACCCAGGGTTCTCAAGAAAGAGTGATCTGCCCCCCTGGAAAACTTCAATGATGCTTGGAGATATTTTGATGATCCCACCAGGAGGGGCTCACTCCTGGCATCTAGTGGGTGGTGGCCTGGGCTCTGCTTGTCACCGCACAGTGCAGGGCAGCCCCACAGCAAAGAATCACTATCTCCAGAGGCCAACATTGCTGAGATAGAGAGGTGCTTGTCTATATTGAATGTAATTCATCATGCTATCTCTTTAGTTCCTTTTCTTTTTATGTAATGGATTAAAAGTGATAAGGACAAGTTCTTCTCTTGGCTAAGTTGGAACAGTTCCATTCACCCCACTTCCTCCCTCTTACAGGTAAACAAAATCCTGGCCGTCACACCACAGGCAAGCATGAGCCCCTGAGGAGTGCCGTGAAGGTGGAGTGGCCAGGCCAGGGCCTGGGACTGGAGGAGCGACGTGGCAGTGAATTCCCTGGGCATCCCTCTTGCCTCCCTCACACCTGGGGGCTGGGTAGGGCCCTGCAGAGACCTCTAACCCAGAACCACTGACAGGTACAGACAAGAAATCTCCAAGAAAAGGCAGCTCCCCTAAATCACAGGTGGCAAAAAGGGTGGTCTAGCAACAGGAAACCGCACTTCAGCCACACACAAACCGAGAAGCAGAACCTCCTCTTTTCTCCTTGGGATTTCAACAGGTCCTTCCCCATCCACCTGTACAAGTGGCTGCAGTGCTCTGGTTCTGCCTGGCAGCATCTGTGGGGCTGAGCACAGGGATTATCTCCCAAGTCCCAGTTCAGCAGGGCCCACCAGAGTTGGGCTCATGCCCCCACTAGAAAGCAAGCCAGCAGTTGGGTTCAGCACTCTGCTTCTGCTGGGGTGGGGCAGTGATGCTGATAGGGAGTGAACTTCATCCCTATTCACCCACAGCAAGGCTCGGGGGTGCTGAGGGGCCCTGTGGGAAACAGACACAGAATTCCACCCAGGCCCTGTGCTGCACCTCAGTGTGCTGACCGCCTGCTAAAAATAGAAAGCTTGATAAGACCCAGAGTGTCATGATATAATATCCAGAATGTCCAAGATACAACCAAAAATCACTTATCATGCTATGAACCAGAAAATCACAATTTGAACCAGAAAAGACAATCAGGAAACCCAACACTGAGATAAGTCTGAGGTTGAAATGATCAGACAAGGATTTTAAAGATCCATAAAAATGCTTCAGTAAGGAGTTACAAATTCTCTTGATATGAACAAAAAAGCAGAAAATCTCATCAAAGAAATATGTCATATAAAAAGAACCAAATGGAAGTTATAGCACTGAGAAATAGAGTCACCAAAATAATAAAATAATAATAATAAAAAAACCAGCTTTCTGGATGGGCTCAGTTGTAGAGTGGAGATGACAGAGGACAAGATCGGTGGACCTGAGTGAGGACATGTGAGTGTCATTTATCCCAACCGGACGGCCAGGAGCACAGGCAGACAACATTTAAATGCAGCAGAGACCTATAGTGCAATAACACAAGAGCTACCATCTGTGTCCTTGGATTTCCAGAAGGAGGGAAGAGAGACAATGGGCTGAAAAAGTATTTGATGAATTAATTGCTGTTTGGCAAAAGACAAAATAACAGATTCAAGAAGTTAAACAAACTCCAACTAGGATAAACTCAAAGAAATCCACACCAAGAGACATCACAATTATGCAAACTAGATATCTTCTGAAAACTAGAGAGAAAGAGGGAATGACATTATCCACAAGCCACAGCCCCGAATGTCAGAAGATTCCTGACGTGAAACCAGGAGGACGAGAGGAAGCAGCACAGCGCGGTTCAAGTCCCGAGAAACAGAACTGTCAACCCGGAATTCTGCGTCCAGTAACAACAGCCTTCAGACGTGAAGGCGAATCAAGACACTCTCAGATGAAGGAAATCTAAGACAATTAGTTGCTAGAAAGTCCTCCCTTAAAGAATCACTAAAGGAAGTTCTCCAAACAGAAAGGAGATCACAACAGAAGAAGACTTGGAGCTTCAGAGAGGAAAGAAGATCAGAATGGGTGAAAATAAAGGTAAACATCATATTAGCCTCATGAGTTTCTTAAAGCATACTTGATTGTTGAAACAAAAATGATAACCCTAAGTGATGTGACATCAGTGCATATAGGAAAATACAATTCTATTGAAAGGGGCAAATAGAAGTCAGGCTATAATACTTCACTCAAAGTGGTAAAATATTAATACCAGTAGGCTGCGATAAGTTATGTACATATATTGTACTACCGAGCAGCAAAGAGCAAAGTGATGCAAAGTGGTATACTAAAAACACTACAAATAAATCAAGGTGAACTCCTGAAAATCGTTCACGTAGCCCACAGGAAAGCAAGAAATGCAAAAACAGAGAAGCAAACCAAAAACAGATAAAACGGCTGTTATAAGTCCTTACAGATTAATACTTACTTTAAATGTAAATGGTCTAAACAGAACAATTAGAAGTCAGAGGCTGGAAGAGGAGATTAAAAGGAAGAAAACAACATGATTCAACAAGAGTCTGTCTATAGGAAACGCACCTCAGATACAATGACATAGGCAGGCTGAAAGGAAAAGAACGCCAGTTTCTTACAAAACTAAACATGTGTTTATCATAGGACCCAGCAATCGTACTCTTAGGCATTTATCCTAGAGAAAAAAAAATTATAGTCACATAAAAACCTGGACATGAGTGTTCCTAGCAGCTTCATCTCTAATAGCAAAAACTGCAAACAACTCAAATGTCATTCAACAAGTGAATGGTTAAACCCTGATCCAGCCATACTGCAGGATACTAGTCAGGAATAAAAAGGCAAAGACTACTGATCCATGCTGCAACTTGGATGGATCCCAGAGGGCTTGTCCTGGGTAGAAACAGTCAGTCTCAAAAGTTTTATATGTATGATACAATTCATAGAGTGTTTTTTTTTTTGAGACGGAGTCTCGCTCTGTCACCCAGGCTGGAGTGCAGTGGTGGGATCTCGGCTCACTGCAACCTCTGCCTCCTGGATTCAAGCAATTCTCCTGCCTCAGCCTCCTGAGTAGCTGGGGTTACAAGTGAGTGTCACCATGCCTAGCTACTTTTTTAATCTTTAGTAGAGATGAGGTTTCACTGTGTTGGCCAGGCTGGTCTTGAACTCCTGACCTCAAGCGATGTGCCTCTCCAGCACCAGCCTGGGCTCTCTCTGGCTTCGGGTTGTGTTGCCAGGATTTGCCTCAGCCATAGCACAACGTGTGCCTCGGTGTCCCGCAACCCTTGTTCCACCACAACCTCACCTGTGTAAAACCTTGGCAGAGAAAGCGAGGAAACGTCGTGGTGCAAAGCCTGTGGAGAGTTTGCCGGCTTCGAAAACAGGTGCAGTTTGATGTAAAGCCCCCACCAGCCTACCATGGGGCAGAATGCCACTGTGGGGCTTGTACTAAAAGTCAAGAACCGTGAGATACAGCTGTAGTCGGCCGCTGGCTGGGTGCCCCTGGGCAGATCCCTCACCTCTCTGGGCTGTAAAGAAACAGCTGAACCCCAAGAGCCAGCTCCTCTGTCCCCTTAGAAGAAAACAGTCCACGATTCTGTAAATCCTTGAGAGTTTTTCTGGGGATACACTGGTGTCATCTTCACCAAGCCTTGTCGTTGGACCAAGGAGAATAGGAAATTTCCAGTAATTGAAGTTTCTACTCAAATTCAATTGCTGGGCCCAGGTTCAGTCATTTGTGGCACAACCTGATCAGCATCATCATTGTATTTTTGGATGTGGTAAAACCAGCCATGTGCCTGCATTTTATAGTCAGTCAACCCTTGTGCCGTAGCCTCCGTAGCCTCTGCCTGAAAGAGTCTGCCTTCCTTCTAGGTGCTCAGAGTTGAAAGTGCTTGCAGTCTTTAGAAACCACTTCCGCCCGCACACATAGCGTTCTGCTTTGTCCAGGCAATTAGGTGCAGACCACAGGCGGCCTCACAAGCTTCCCCTTCCCTGCAACTCTGGAGCTGGCAAAATAGAAGTTAGAAAATTCTGTATATCAGTAGATGAAATTTTATGAACAGAGAATGTGAATGGAGATAGAATTCCTGACGGACCTCAACAGCTCACTTCACCCACAGCCCTGCCGGGCTCCTGAGGCCACGCCAGGTGCTGGTGTCGGCTGCAGTCTCCCAGCAATCCCGGGTCCCTGTGGCCCGAGGGGACCTGCGTCTTGTAAAAGCCGAGGAAGATCCTGTCCCCATCACCCCCTGCCTTTCTTCTGTGCCTCCTCTCGTTTCTCAGGCTTGGAAATCCCCCCTTTCCCTCCAGGAGGCCCGGGCTCTGCAGTACTGGCTGCCCGCCTGCCTCCCTTGTTCTGCTCTGCCTCGGTGCCACCGGGAGGTCCCTCCCGCCCACTCTTCATGGCCACCCTCCTGCTGCCTTCTGCGTTTTCTGGCCTTGCCAGAGCTTTGGTTCCTCGCCCACAGGACTGAAAGAGCCCCCGAGTCCTTCGTGGCCCAGCTCACGTGGCTGGCTATTCACAGACATGTGGACACTGTGCAGACAGCAGGCTCAGGTGTGGAGGTGGCAGATGGCGACGTGCTCAGGGCAGAATGCGATGGGCTCAGAATCCTACAGATGCTCAGCTCCCCCTGTGCAAGCTTGCCCCTGAGCTCGGTCTCTCCTGGAAAACCCTTCTGTGATGCTTTGTTAGATGTTCGTTCTCTTTTCTCAAACTTCCCACTAAGTCTGGTAACTTTAAATATCTTTTGAGAACAAACAAACCTATTTTCTCTTGATTGAACTTTAATTTATGCTATTGTTTGACTGTTTGGTTTTGGTAGTTTATAAGGAATATCAGAACGTTTTCCTGCAGTTGATGAATTTTTGTCATTATGTTGAAAACGAGTCAACTTGACCAAGGCGTTAATGATGACGTTTGCTATCTCGGAAGGTTGGAGATGTCTCTCTTCGCTTGAGGCCACCATGAGAACACTGTATCAAACGTCACACAAAAACCGGTGTGCATTCAGGCAGCAGGCCCCAGCTTCTGCCTGGATCTGCCTGGAGCAACCCTCAGCCCAGGGTTTCACCATTAGATTCGGGACCTATTTCTTCTTCGTGGGGATGGACTTTTTGGATTCAGTGGTGAACTGGAGGAAGTAGCCTGCCAGCCCTGCAGATCTTCTGTGGCTACTAAGCACACATACACCACACACTATACACCACACACCCAACACACACCCACACACACCACACAGCACACCTCTCCAACACACACACCATAGACACACCACACACACACACACCACATCCCCAACACACACCAAACACACTGCAAACACATACACACACACACACCACACCCCCAACACATACCACATACACACACTGCACACACACACCCAATACACACACCCCCACACACCACACACACCACACAGCACACCTCCCCAACACACGACACACACACACCACACACTCAGCACACCCCCAACACACACATCACACACACCCAACATACACACACTACACACTCCAACACACACCACACACACACCACACCACCAACACACACACATCACACATACCCAACATACACTGCACACCTCCAACACACAAAACACACCCCCAACACACAACACACACCCCAACACACACACACATCACACACACCCAACATGCACACACATCACACACACCACACCTCCAACACACAGACATCACACACACCCAACATATACTGCACACCTCCACACACACAACACACACCCAACACACACACACACCCCAACACACACACACCACACACACCCAACATGCACACACACTACACACCTCCAACACACACACTGCACACACTATACACCCCCACCTCACAAACACACCACACGTAGCCACCATGCCTCTGTCCCGCCTCTGCAGTGTAAGCAGCGGGCGAGCGCAGGAAGCCTCGGTGACCAAAGCCACATTTCACGGCCACCACGGACTTTCTAACGAGTTAATTGTGTCCTCTTTCCCTGGATGCTGAAGGCTGCCTGAGTGCTCCTGTGAACACGCAACGGACACAAAGAGAAGACGACGGGCCAGAGCCCTGGGGCCAACGTGGGCCTTCGGCAGGGGCCCAGGAGGGGTGAGGGCCGGGGAGCGCCCTGCGGCCTGGCAGGTGCCATCGGAAGAGCGGTCCCTGGGCGGTCCCCTGGGCGGTCACCGAGCTATCTCCGGCAGGTGAGCAGCCGCTGGCGTGCGTCTTGCAGAGAGCAGGCACCCTGAGTTGTGCTTTCTCTGTGAAAATAACCCCGGAAGCGAGCTTCTTCAAGTTCCCACACTAAAAATATTCAGGAGACACAATTTACAAAAAAATCTCTTTCACTGCTCAAAAGCACTTTTTTTGGTAATTTATACTAAGCCCTTTAGAATGTCATATTGGCCTTTTATTAGTAACCTTGACAATATGATTAGACTCCAAAAAATGTCTACTTGTTAGTGAATAGATTCCATTCTCTAAACTTTAAAGGGGCTGCCCGGGTATGACCAACGCATGCTTCATTTTTAAATTTTTTTTTGCAACAGAAAAGCACAGTTGATAGTGAAATATATGTTTAGGTCAAGCGTTCAATTAAGCATTCAATTAACAGTTAAATAAATTCGGTAGTAGTATAAATTTATTTTAACAAACCATTTGGATGCCATAATTTGGGAAGAACTCTGACTTTCATTTTCTGGGTTGGAGTTATACTTTATAGTTATAAAAATAGAGTTTTATAATTATAGAGCTAACTTTATAATTGTAAAAATCATTTTGTTAAAATATAGAGAAAATGTGAGTTTTATAAATGCTTATTTTCTAGTGGCAAAAGCCTTTGTCCTTTTAAATGTTATTTCCTCTTAATTGTGTGTTGAATCCCATTTACATTTTGTTTAGATGCAGCTACAAACAGTGTAAAGACAAGTTGCTAAAGTTAAATTGAGACAAATCTTTACTTATTTTGATGACAAGAAGACAAGGAGATCATTAGTTATATTAATTGAAATGCATTTTGTCAACATTGATCAAGCCTGAGTGGCCAAAAAAATAAAATAAAAAAAAAAATAAAGAAAGAAAAAGAGAAAAAAGAAAAGAAAGAAAACCCAGAACAAACAAACAAAACAAAGCAAATCTCCCAAACACCAACAACCCGAAATCAAAGCTCAAACTTTAACCTTCTGAGAGATCTTGTTGTGCTTTTAAAAAGTCCCTGATATTTTTATGCGCCCCCCCAGCCCCTTCTCTTCACTGCCCACATGTTATTTAAATGCTGATGATCTTGTTCATGGTAATTTCGATGAGCCGCCGCAGACATCTAATGCTCCCTCTTTTAATAGGTGCAAAGTGAGTTATTGTCACAAAGCAGATATGAAAAAAGGACGTGAAAGGGAATCTTGCCTAATCTCTGTAATGCGGGCTTGGGAGGGTGCTAACATGGTCACCTGAATTATGCATGTCTATTGTGTTCAAATATCATAAATCGGTGCATGAATACCCTCCAAATCATTTTCAGTTCGTGAACATTTATATACAACGCTCTTGAGCACTGCAAAGACAATTAGTCATATTTGTATGCCGGAATTAATTGAGAGTGAGATGCGGGAGGCAGAAGGAGAGAACAAAGAATGCTTTTTGTCAGTTCCTCCAACTGACAGGGATAATTAGATATATGAAATTGAAATTCCTCAGCAGGGGGTTTCTGTTGACAATGAATTTTCTTTTGATTCCATTCTGTTATTCTTTTATGCTGTCATCTGTGGCAATTTGTTATTCAGCTTGAAGCTTAAAAAAGCAAAGCATTCCGCTTTTATGAGTAGATGATGTCAGTTTGTACACTGCTGGGAAATAGATATTAAATGTAATCTTTAAACTAAAAAAAAAAAAAAAAAGAAAAGAAAAGAAATAAAATAAATCAGTTAAAGAGACAGTGTGCTGTTTACCCAGCCTGCAGAGAAGAAACTTTATAAGAAATAGTCAGAACTTGTTCGGTGGTATTTGAAGTTGTTCAAGCTCCATTAATCTGGTGCCTTGACTGCAGCTTAAACTATTCTTCTAAGGGGATGCAATTTAATGCTGGAAACTCAAGTATGCAATGCCAAAATGGCACTAGACGCTGTTGCAGAATGCTACTCTTCTCTTTCTTAATCTCATTTTCATTTGCCACTCTGTTCTGTCTTCACAAAACCAAAAGCGTTATTCACAGATTATCTCTTTTTCCTTCCATCGGAATCAAATGCTGTGGACCTAGAGTATTTGTAGAAGACTCTAAGAAAACCTTAGACCAAACCCCCCAAATACAGTCTGCATGTATTATCTATCCAGGCCAACTGGCAAACTTGATTGAGAATATTTTCTACATTAGACTTCAAGATAATGGCCCATTTAGGTTTCAGCTCATTAACTCCTGGGATCTTTTCTTTTGCAGAAAGAGCCTGCCTTGGTGTTGGTGTAACAGAGACCTGGTCCCCACTTCATTCCTCGGACTCTAGCTACTTCTGTGAATGGTGGGCAAGGTTTTCACTTCCTTGAGCCTCTCTCTCATCTCTAAAGAGACAGTTGGAATCACTACCCCTCACTGCTGCTGTGAGGAAGGATTTAGCATAATGCCTGGCAGTGGGAATTGCAGGTGCATCTTAAAAGTGAGATCCCTGCACCCGTCCTTACGCATATCATCGCCTTTCTTAAACTTTCATTCATTCCTTCATCCTTTGCTCCCACCCACTCATTCTTTTAAAGTGTGCGTGTTGTCTAAGACCAAAGGTGCCATGGTTGATCCTGGGGTTGGAGTCGTGGGGAAAGCAAAGGTGGTCCTGGCAGGGCTTAGGGTCTGCTGCGGGCTTCTCAGAGTGGGCTTCGAGCACCAGCTGCATCCAGATCACCAACGACATTTGTTTAAATGCAGTTTCTCTGGCCAGGTGTGGTGGCTCACTTTTGTAATTCCAGTGCTTTGGGAGGCTGAGGCAGGAGGATCACTTGAGGCCAGGAGGTGGAGGCTGCCGTGAGCTGTGTTCATGCCACTGCACTCCAGCCTGGGCAACAGAGCAAGACCCTGTCTCTAAATAAATAAATAAATAAATGTAAATAAGCCCAATTTCATGGATCCCTCACCACAGAATCAGAGGGCAGAGCACAGAAGTCTGAATTCCGTTACTGTCCAGGAGGCTCACATACATGTTAACACAAGTGGATTCTCTGCTCCCTGGGCGGTTCACATACATGTTAACACATGCAGATTACTCACTCTCCAGGTGGCTCACATACATGTTAACACGTGTGGATTATTTACTCTCTGGGTGGCTCACATACATGTTAACATATTCACTCTCTGGGTGGCTCACATACATGTTAACATGTGGATTATCTGCTCCCTGGCTGGCTCACATGCATGTTAACACATGAGGATTATTCACTCTCTGGGTGGCTCACACACATGTTAACACATGTGGATTATTCATTCTCTGGGTGGCTGGCATACATGTTAACACATGAGGATTATCTGCTCTCTGGGTGGCTCACATACATGTTCACATGTGTGGATTATTCACTCTCCAGGTGGCTGACATACATGTTAACACATGAGGATTATCTGTTCTCCGGGTGGCTCACATACATGTTAACACATGTGGATCATTCACTCTCCGGGTGGCTGGCATATGTGTTAACACATGAGGATTATCCGCTCTCGGGGCGGCTCACATACATGTTCACATGTGTGGATTATTCACTCTCGGTAGGTATCTGAGTCTCTTGGAATGCCTCTCTGACTGCAGGAGAAAATAAATGCTTCCACATTAATTTCCTACAGAGCTGGGAGTGAGACTCTCTCTCTTTGCTTCTGTTTCATTAATTGAAATGTTCATGCCGGAGCTGACATTTATTGGAGCGCCTTGGTCGTTTCCTGGGCACCGGTGCCAGCAGAGGAACATGGCTTCAGACAGTGGCACCTTCAGGGGCCTGGACGAGATCCACAGCAGAGGCCAGTGCCCACGATGGCATGAGTGCCTGGGATGAGTGGGAATGGGGAGCGAGCAGAGGCCAATGCCCATGACAGCACGAACACCTGGGATGAGTGGGAATGGGGAGTGAGTGCCCGGGATGAGTGGAAACAGGGAGCAAGCAGAGGCTGATGCCCACGACGGCATGGCACGAGCACCCGACATGAGTGGGAACGGGGAGCAAGAACCTGAGATGAGTGGGAATGGGGAGCAAGAGCCTGGGATGAGTGGGAATGGGGAGTGATCAGGCACCTGGACATGGACTGTGTTTTCCTGCAGTGTCCCTCAGGAAGAACAGAGATGGGCAGTGGGACGCGGAGGGACGCGGTGGCCGCGTGGATTCCCATTTCAGTGTCATGATCAGAGAGACATCGTCCTTGGATGTATTTCGCCTTCGGCACATCTCTGCACACATCACAAGAATTCTGGCTTTGTTCTTTTTATGGTTTTTGTTTTTCCCTTTTTCGTTGTACTCGTGGTTTTCCATTGAACATCCTTAAGTTCTCCTGCCTCTGCTTCTTCATTTCATCCATGTCCCATCTTCTTAGAGTTTGGAAGGCTTCTTGTTTTCCCAAAGTGAAAGTTCCTTAATGAAAAAATAGCACCCTGGTGACTGAATTAAAAAGAGCAACAACACAAAACTCTAATTTTCATCAAAAACAAAAATCTCGTGGGATGTTGCCAACCTCGTGCCACACAGGACCCCACGGATGATGGTGCCACATTGAGAGGGCCTCATGGATGATGGTGCCACGTTGAATGGGCCTCATGGATGATGGTGCAATGTTGAGAGGACCCCACAGATGATGGTGCCACGTTGAGAGGGCTCCACAGGTGATGGTGCCACGTTGAATGGGTCTCACGGATGACGGTGCAACGTTGAGAGGACCCCACAGATGACGGTGCCACGTTGAATGGGCCTCATGGATGATGGTGCAATGTTGAGAGGACCCCACGGAAGATGGTGCCACATTGAGAGGGCCCCACAGATGACGGTACCACGTTGAATGGGTCTCACGGATGATGGTGCAACGCTGAGAGGACCCCACAGATGACGGTGCCACATTGAGAGGGCTCCACGGGTGATGGTGCCATGTTGAGAGGGCCTCATAAACCAAGGAGACATTTATGCAAATTCCAGGAGAGAAGGCCAAGGGCGGGAAAGGTCACCGTTGACAGGAGACAGTCGAGATGGAAACACAGGGCTGAACATAGGCCCATACAGAAAAGTGTTCTGGGGAGGATGGACTGAATTTGAAACCAAAACAAAGGCCATCATTTTCTTCAGACTGAGTTAGGTTTAAAATGTTTACTTGTGTTCCCTTTGCCATCTTTTTAAAGTGCGTGATCAAAATCACTGGACTTTTTCTGAGACGGAGTTTTGCTCTTTCACCCAGGCTGGAGTGCAGTGGTGTGATCTCAGCTCACTGCAACCTCCGCCTTTAGGTTTCAAGCGATTCTCCTGCCTCAGCGTCCCAAGTAGCAGGGATTACAGGCACACACCACCATGCCGGCTAATTTTTGTATTTTTAGTAAAGACGGGGTTTTGCCATGTTGCCAGGCTGGTCTCAAACTCCCAACCTCAGGTGGTCCGCCTGCCTCGGCCTCCCAAAATACTAGGATTACAGGTGTGAGCCTCCGTGGCCAGCCTGAACTTTCTATAGAGACAAGTTGGTGTTGTTTTGTTTCGTGTTTTAGTCTCACAGCTGGGAGTTCAGAGGTGAGGGTGACAGAGCTTGGGTTTGAGAAACGGTGCTTTCTGGGCTGTGGTTGGCTCTTGCTGGGGAGGGGAGGCAGGCAGTGGGGGACATGCGGCCACCTGCGCTCATTCCTGAAGAGAATGAAAACCCGTTCATGCCAGTGCCAGTCAGGACCCCGTGGTGGGGCTCCTGGGGTGCTGACTGTAGCATCACCATTCACCTAACAAATGTTCACTCCCCAGGCAGCGGCTGTGTGCCAGGTGGTCAGAACAGACTCTGGACAGGGAGATCCAACTGGCCAGAGTGGACGTAATAAAGTTTTCAAAGGAATTCAGTATGAGGCAAGTATCACCCTCAAACCCCTCCAAAAAGGGCAGTGCAGCTCGGACTAAATAAGCTGGCATTTGGATGGCAAAGTCATCGTTACCTGTGTAGCAGTTGTCAGAATTGTGACGCTTTTGACCCTGCTTGTGGCCGGCCAGGTAGCTGGGATAACGACAACATCTGCAAGATAAAGTCACGACCCATGGGTGGGCTGGTTGATGGAAATAAAATAATCGGGATTATCCACTCCAGAGAAGAGAAAGCCAAAGAAGCTAAGTCATGATTTAATGGTAGTCAGTTTTGTAGCTATCTCTCTACAATAGAACAGGAAAAATGTTACTTAAATTTCAGCAAGAAAAGCTACGTCGAAGACTTTCCCAGCAGCGCAGTTTACTAGCTTAAGAGTGATTACCACGGTGTCTGCAGATACCTGAGTTTAGCAACTTGACCTCAGAGGAGCCCGCGATGTGTGAGGGTCAGAAGGGCCCCTGTCCTCAGAGCTCAGGGTCTGACGGGTGAGGAGAGGCTGGAACAAATGGAACTGGAAGAACAAGAGAACCACAGCACTGGCTTCATGGTCAAAGTCGTGTTGGGGGCAGAAGGGAATCTCCAATACCTGGAGGGGCAGGGAGGGCTTTGAAGGAGCTGATATTTAGGGCTGGTCAGGTAGGCTGAGATGGGATGTTAAAAAGTTTTAAAATGGGAAGAAACCAATCTGGCCTATCGAAGACGTTGGTGTCGATGTGTCTGGTGGACAGGGGTGGGCTCAGGCTAGACGCTGATGCTACCGTCAGACTCAGAGTTGAGGGGTGAAGGCCCAGACGCAGACCCAGGCGGTGTTGACGGGGTTCAGTGGCTCACCAGACAGAAGAGAGGAAAGAGGACCTGGAAAATGAAACGGCCGAGGCCGGGGCAGGCAGGGGGAGCACTGCGCTCACCACCACCACCTCCGACGTCACTGCTGAGGGCTTCATGTGGGAGAATGACCAGGAATGTTCACAGATCATTTCATCTTGGTGACCCAATTAAGACAGATCATAGTATCTTCATCTTTCAGATGGGAAAACGGAAACTTGAAGTTAAATACTTTGCCCAAATCCACGTAACTTGGGTTTTTTTCACCCAAACCTGCCTGATCTGAAAGCGCGTGATCGGAATGGGGCGTAAACACAGCCTGCAGAGGGCAGGTTTCAGGGCGTGTAGGGGACGACTGTGAGGCTGAGCTTTGTGGAGATGGCGGCAGGATGAGGCCGGACAGGGCTGGGCTCCTGAGATGCCTGTGGTGCTCGCCGGGTGGCTGGGCATGTTTGGCACCAGCAGCTGCCTTAGAAGAGTGGCCAGAGCCCCTGTCCATGGCAGAGCTCCGGGAAGAGTACTTTAAAACTCACCACCTTCCCGGAAGCTGGAAGGAATTTGGTTCCAATCCTCCAGCGAGACAAGGTAGCATTGCACCCACCAAAATTCTGGCATTTGAAATTAAAACCCATCTGTGACTAGAGCAAGCTGCTCACTGATGACGGTCACTCACACTCACTGTTAGATCAGGTTCTTTGGGATCAGACACAATTTATCTTTGGTATCTGACTTTCTTCAGAGACAGAATAATTTAAGAAAATTAAGTTGTAATTATTTTTTTTTCTGCTGTTTCCACAAATAATGACCTGTTCTTGTATCTTCTCCTGACAATCCAAAGTGAAAGACAGTGTCGGATTTAGCCCAGCAGTGCTGAAGGCTCGAGTCTGGAGTCACCTCGTGTTGGACGCTTTGTTGGTAAGATGGCTTTCCTCCCGAGTACGATCCCAAATGACTAACTCAGAGCTTTGCGCCATGCTTAACTTTGGCTTTCTTCAGCGAACAGCATGATATGGTTTGGCTGTGTCCTCACCTAAATCTCATCTTGAATTGTAGCTCCCATAATTCCCCTCCCGTGGAAGGGACCCGGTGGGAGGTAATTGAATGATGGGGGCGGTTTTCCCACACTGTTCTCGTGATCGGGAATAAGTCTCACGAGATCTGCTGGTTTTATAAGGGGAACCCCTTTTGCTTGGCTCTCATTTTCTCTCTTGCCTGCTGCCATCTAAGATGTGGCTTTCGCCTTCCACCATGACTGTGAGGCCTCCCCAGCCACGTGGAACTGTGAGTTCATTAAACCTCTTTCCTTTATAAATTACCCAGTCATGGGTATGTTTTTATTAGCAGCTTGAGAACAGACTAATACAATAAATCCGTACCAGTAGTGTGGGGTGCTGCTGTAAAGATACCCAAAAACGTGGAAGCGTCTTTGGAACTGGGTAACAGGCAGCGGCTGGAACAGTTTGGAGGGCCCAGAAGAAGACAGGAAAATGTGGAAAAGTTTGGAACTTCCTAGAGACCTATTGGATGGCTTTGACCAAATGCTGACTGTGATACGGACAATGAGTCCAGGCTGAGCTGGTCTCAGATGGAGATGAGCAACACGTTGGGAACTGGAGCAAAGGTGACTCTTGCAATGTTTTAGCAAAGAGACTGGTGTTTGCTCCTCCCCTAGAGATTTGTGGGACATTGAACTTGAGGGAGATGATTTAGGGTATCTGGAATATCAAAACACAATGGACTATCAAAAACCCAGTGAAACAAATCAAACTTAGTCCATCAGCCACGTTCTGATTTTTCCAGTGCTGTGTGGGCTGTCATAAGATTAGGGTCAGTTTTTCAGCTGTTTCCTATAATCTGTTAATAGCTCGATGTGCATAAGCCATGGCAGGGCACAGAGACACTGCAGATTTCAGTGAGCTTAGGGATAAGAAAAATCATGTATATATATTTACTATTCTGTGCCAGTTTTTCACTATCAACATTCACATAGTTAAAAGCAGGTTATGGTTTTTATGAAGCTTTTCCTTTGAAAACGATGATTCTCATACTATTTGCGGGGCTGGCACCTCCTCTCCCCACAACGCTTCCATAACTGCCCTGATTAAGTTTGTGCTGATCTCACCCACAAGACTGCATTTTCTTTCAGGGAAAGGGCTAATTTTTTTTTTTGAGACAGAGTTTTGCTCTTGTTGCCCAGGCCAGAGTGCAATGGCGTGATCTCAGCTCACTGCAACCTCCACCTCTTGAGTTCAAGCAATTCTCTTGCCTCAGCCTTGCTAGTAGCTGGGATTACAGGCATGTGCCTCCATGCCCAGCTAATTTTTTATTTTTAGTAGGGATGGGGTTTCTCCATGTTGATCAGACTGGTCTCGAACTCCCAACCTCAGGTGATCCACCCTCCCCAGCCTCCCAAAGTGCTGGGATTACAGGCGTGAGCTACCATGCCTGGCCGGAAAGGGCTATTTCCTGACAATTATTGTGTCCCCAGATTTCAGCAAAAAATGACTGCTGCATGGTAGGTCCTCAGTAAATACCTATGGAATGACTTAAGAATCCTGATTATTTAAACTCAAGAATCAGGCACCGATGCCTCCTGGGTGTGACGCCCGTGTGGGGCCCTCTGCAGGGTACCAGTGGCAGCCAGCACCACTCGGGGGAGTCCATGCTGCTTGTGATTTAAGCAGGATGTGTCTGGGGTGATGGTCAGGACTCCAAACTTACCCCACGGTGTCTCACAGAGCATGGCGCCCAGAGCAGTGGCCCTGCAGGACGCAGGTGCTTAGGGTTAGTGGCTTCAGCCGTCTTCCTTAGGATGTTACTCTAAGGTGCTGCTCCACATCCACCACAGCTGAGGACCTGTAGAACTTTTTAGTAAGATCTTGAGAAATTTCAAAGAGTACTCTGATTGTTTCATGGAGCTGTAATTTTGAAAAAAAAAAAAAAAGCTCAAATGAGAAAGATGCTTGTTATAAACTTTAGATAATTTGTACCAGTGTTCATCCAACTGCCAGGACACTCTAGTAATTATCTTCATTTAAGATTCTGATTTAGAGTAACTTACCAATTTCAAAAATTCCAAAATGGGCACTGGACGGATGGTACAAAGTGTTGGTCAACTTTTGGGATACCTTAGCCAACTTCTTTAAACAGGAATGGCTACATCGTATGGTCACATACTTTAATGGTGGCAGTTATCTGTAAGGTGAGGAGGGACTGTAGAGAGAAGTTAGCCCAAGTCATTTATTTTTATAAAGAAGGAAATTAGGCTTTATACCTGATGTAAATGACGAGTTGATGGGTGCAGCAGACCAACATGGCACAAGTATACATATGTAACAAACCTGCATGTTATGCACATGTACCCTACAACTTAAAGTATAATAATAATAAATAAATTAAAAAAAAAAAAAAAGAAAATTCAATCCAGGGAAGTTTGAGATATCCCTGAAAGAAAAACTAAGCCTCACATTCTCCTTAAAGGTTCTTGCGGAAAGGAAATATTCCAGGTTTATTTTGTAGCCCTTAGCTCAGAGGTTCTCTGTTGTTTGGATCATAGGAATATACGAGAAACATGTTAACAATGCGTGTTCCCAGCTTCATCCCTGTGTTAATTCAGGAGACCCAGGGCGGGGATCAGCAGCCTTGTTCTTAAGTGTCCACAGTGACTGTTGCGGACTGTTGGTTGTGGGCAATGCTTGCTGGTCCGGTCGCCCAGTGTCACTGAAGGCTCCCTGGAGGCTCCGTATGGGGGATCTCCCCGTGGGCTCCATGCTGGGACGCGCTGGGGTGTGGACATGCTCGGTATGGGTCCTGAGGAAGCTCAGGGGTTGGTGCCTAGCTCCGGACGGTGCCTACTTCCCACTCTTGGTTCAAATGGAGCTATTTGCTGCATGTTTCTTTCCAGACCCCTTTCCTCTGTCTACTTATCAACTGATTCATCACCCTTGTCTGTCTGCCTATCTGTCTATCTATCATCTATCATCTATCCATCTATCTATTATCTCTATCTATCTATCTATCTATCTATCTGTCTGTCTATCGTCTATCTATCATCTATCTATCTATCTATCTATCTTTCTATCTATCATCTATCTACCTATCTATCTACTATCTATCTATCTATCTATCTATCTCTCTCTCTCTCTCTCTCTCTATATATATATATATATCTGTCTATCATCTATCTATCTACCATTGATTTCTTGATCTGTCCTTTTGGATATGCATTTAAATACTGCATGCATATGTTAAAGCCTCTTGTGGTGAGGAAGTTAAACCTACATAGGACGGGGGCGACCAGTGAAGCAAAAAGCATGGCTCAGATTCAGTGAGTCAGGTCCTGGCTCTCTGGATTTGGAATGATTCTTTTTTTTCTGGAGTGCAGTGGTGCAACCTTGGCTCACTGCAGCCTCAACTTCCTGGGCTCAAGCCATCCTCAGCCTCCTGAGTAGATGGGACCACAGGCACACACCACTAATTTTTTATTTTTTTGTAGAGATACGGTCTCGCTATGTTGCCAGGCTCCTGGGCTCAAGTGATCCACCTTGGTCTCCCAAAATGTTGGAATTACAGGCATGAGCCACGATACCTGGCCTGGAATGAGTTTTAGTTCCTCTCAGACACAGTTCTCCATGTGCACGGGGGTGATGATATCTGCTTCTCATACGGTTAAATATAATACATATAACACTGAGATTGACTGGGCCAATTTGGGGGCCAATTAAGTGTGGAACTAGAAAACAATATGGATCCATAGTTCACACTTTATACCAGAATAAATTCCAGATGGACAAAAAAATTAAGTGTGAAAAATGGACCATGAAAGTACTAGAAGAAACTATAGGGGATATTAAAAAATATTCTTAGATATAGAAAGATCTTAAATTATGACATAAAACTTTAGAAACTAATTGGTAAAATCAGCTATATAACTTTTCTTCTTTTCTTAGCCAAAAGACAAATAACAAACTGGCAAAAATATTTATAACTCACATAATAGGAAAACAGCTAATTTCCTTAATATATAAAGAGCTCTTACAAATCAAGAAGAAAAGATCTACAATGTAATGGAATAAAGGGCATAAGACATAAACTGTCTTAAAAATACGAATGGCTCTCAGACACATGAAAAGATACTCAGTTTCATTCTTAGTAAGAGAAAGTCACATGAAAGCTACACAGAGCTATCACTTTGTACTCACGGGATGGGCAAAGGTCTAAACGCTTGGTAGCACGCTGCTGAAGAGACAACTTAGAAACAGTTGATGGGAGTGTCACTTGGTAAAACCTCTAAGGAGGTCCCTTGGCAAGAAGTATAAAAATTACACATGCACTGTTTGGCACAGTAATGGTGCCTTAAGAAATTTATCCTGTAGGCATAGTTACTTGTAAGCAAAGTGCCTTTTTTTTTAATTTTTATTTTTTATAAAAACAACAGGTAGGAAAGAAGTTAATGCCTTTCCATAGGAAACCCCATAAATACCCTTTGGTACCACACAGTGGTCTCTCATTCTTATTTATTTATTTAGGGATCTATACAAGGAACAATGCACATCTTTACCAAAATGAGAAGGGTCTTTATAATTGCCATGTGATGATGCCTTAAATGCTCCCTAGTAAAATGAACAAACAACAAAAACAGAAAGGTTCAGAGCAATGCGGCTACCATGACCTAAAACCAGCCGAAAACGAAACGAGGACCCAGCACACCTGTGTAGGTTTAGTCCTAGAGAGTTTCCAGATGTGCACAAGCCGCTGTTACCACTGGGTGCCTCTGGGAGGGGAAGAAGAAGGCCAGTGGGCAGGTGTGAGGGAACTTCACTGGGTACATTCTCCTGCCTTTTGAACTTTGAAATATGTGGGTTATTATTTTAAAAGCTAAATAAAAATTAAAAAGGATAATAAAATGGTAAGTTCAGAACAACTTATTCCAAATAAGGACGCCTCGTAATGTCCCTTGTGTGTGAGGGTGTTCAGAGCTGGAGCCAACGGGCAGAGCAGGGGATGAGGTGAAACTTACTTCCTTGATTTGCGTTGTTCAGACAAATACTTTTTAAAAATCATATAGTCAATTCTTATTATCTTAAAAATAGTCCAAGTGATTAACCTAATTCCTCTTAGTCAGATGTTACAGTTTTAGTGGTGCAATCTGTATACCAGTAAAGATACACTTTCCTCTCTCTAATGTTTAATCAATCATGATGGAAAAGTTAGACCATATTTCCACTCCTAAGTATTTTTTGTTTTATTTTCCCATGAATAGTATGTAACATAGCCGGTAGAGAATCCAGATACTTAAAATTGCATCTGTGTGAGTATTCACACTTTTTCAGGGAATATTTGCACTCGTATTTTTGAGGTCCTTCTTTTAGTTCTCTCCAGCATTTAAAAATGAGAAAAGACATTTTCTCCATGTTTACCTAGGTGAAAAAAAAGCAGAATCCTAAGGTAGCCAAACACAGGATCATGAGCAGAGGGGAGAGGAGCTGGGTCTGAATTTTCTGTCCACCCCACCTCTAAGGCAGAGCTCTGCGCCTTGCAGTTAGTAAGCAACAGATAATGTTTACTGGAGAAAGAAATGAGCTCCTTGCTTTGATGTGCCTCAGATAAAAAAGTCTAAAGTGGCATCTGGATAGCTCTGTTTTAAACAGAGATGGCTGCCTCATCCCTGTCTGCCTTCACTGATGTTTGGATTTGTTTTGTTTCACACTCTGGTAGGAGGCTCCTACTCTGTGCCGGCCTACGGGAGTGGGCTCTGAGCAAATGCTGTCCCAGCCCACACAGTGCTTAAGAAGCAGTTTCTCTCCACCAGTCATAACTGCCCGCTGACAGCCCTGCTTCATCCCCCTGCTTCTAAGATCGTGCTCTGCAGTCACATAAGACACACTGGGTGGTGATGATCAGGGTCTCAAAGGGCACTCCTCACATGCACATCCTTCCCTGCCGTCTAAGTTTTGTTTTGTAAGTGTGCTGCATAGACGAAATCGCTGTTCATACAGTCCTTCTGAAGACCAAATTAAATCGCTGTTTCGTGGCTGCGTTGCCACAGGAGTCATGGCGTCGGTGGTCTTCCTTCTCAGGCCCACCTGAGTGAGTGAGTTTGATTTGCCACCTGAATGCCATTGGCAGTCTTTGTAGCAGGGGCAGAGTCTCAAACCTGCTGTTTTTTTGCTGGTTTGTTTTCCTAAGAGGATGGAGCCTTCCCTGCCTGAGGGGCTCCCAGGCCCTACCTGGTGCTGAGAACAAGTATTCTCTTTATTCACATTTCTAGCTTATATCATGGTGCAGGTTAAGTGGGATGATTTGCACAAAGCATTCCGCACAGTGCCCGTCAAGTGGTAACTTTCCATTTCTCTTATTTTTGCTGTTGTCTTGAAAAGAATGATTCTCCAACTTGGCCTGCAATTCCCAAACCCCCGCCCGTGGTGCTGACGTGGCACGCTGCGCTGGTTCTGTGTGAAGTCTGCAGCATCCTCATCCTGGTAACTCTGGGAGATGCGGTGAGGCCAGTGCCTTCGGTGTGTTCCGCCGGAGACAGGACGAGTCACTGTCGCCTCTGCATTATTTCTGGTGTCCCCAGGGCCTGTCATCTGGGAAAAGGTCATGTATTCAGATGGGATATCAGTCTCATTTAGACATCTGGAAAAGAGAAAAAGCAGTTTCCCGTTTCCACATCAGCCTTTCCGTGATGGACCATGGAAAGTTGGCGTGGTTTGCGCAGGTGTCCACACTTGTGCACATGGGTGTGGTCACCCAACAGCCACCGGAAGAGGTCTGAAGGCAGACGGCTGTCAGAAAGGGACATGTTCGAAACATAAACCGGATAGATACACAAATGAATAATCCCTCAAACTGCAAGTCTGGATCTACAATATTCAAAGGACGGGAGGCAGGCATCGCGCTGTAAGTGATACACTTTATCTAGAAGACATACTTTGCCGTTACAAAGAGGTCAAAAGCACTTCATTAAAAATATATGGTCAGAAGAAAGAACCAATTATCGTTCACATGATATGAGTGATCAATATAATTAAGAAATGCACTCTCAATAAAAAGACTAATGAACAGTATATCCTAGCAGAACTGATATTGTATGGGCGATTAAATATTTATCAAGCATCAAAGCACAGCGAGATGCTACAGGATCCACAAAAATATTTTGTTGCTAAGGAATCTATTCCAATACAATAATCCCACACAGCACAGGGTGGGTGTGGTCGATGCTGCTGACAGGTCAGAAAACCTGAGCTCCAGACATTCAGACGAGGGTTCCCAAGTATTCTTATTTCTGTGCCAAGTACCCAAGGCATAATATTCAGAGAAAATTCAATTAATGAAAAGATCAGTCATATTATCTTATAACTGTGCCTCTTTGGTAAAAAAATACAGATTCTGTCCTTTTTGGAGATGAAACTGGATGGCAGGTTTGCTTAGAAGGAGGTGACAGAGCACCTTCACTGTCTCTCTGTCCGAAAATAGAAGCGGAGGGAGGACGTAAGTCAGGTTTTTGGAAAACATGTGAAGTGTTTTCTAAGATCAGGAGTGTGGTGCGAAGCGCTTATCTCACTCGGCTGGGGTAGAACTTGCCAGTGGCCGCCCTGGGCGTTGTCCACACCTCGGTGACTCAGTTCTCTGGGCTAACTTCTTTCTTCACAGCGGGATTCGGAGTTCTGGGTCTTCCCTGACACGCAGTGGCTCCAGGATCCTAGCACCTCTGATCTGGGGCAGGGGATGGGGGCACCATCTTTAATGCTGGGCCCTGGGTCCTTCCCCTTAGGGGACTGACCAGCAAAAACAGCCTGCAGGTCGTGCATCACAGTCACAGTCGGCCCCGGGGTAACAGGTGTGAACTCTGCCTCCACCGCCCTGGGCAAGAAACCGGGCACGCAGCACCCATCTAACACAGCCTTTCTGTGTCCAGAGAGAGGAGGACGGATTGGTAAGGATCTCAAGTTCTTGCTATGGTCTCAGCTATAAAAATCATCCAGGCTTGGCGCGGATATTTTGCAAAAGGTGGGAGGTAAGACTTGTGAGAATTTGCTGCCAGGTGGGAGGCGGAATGTGGAGGCAGCTTCCTCTGTGACGTTTCTGGAGCCACGTTCGTTCACTCAGCTGGACGTCCACTGAGAAGCTCCCTAGACCAGAAGATAACGTCTAAGTCACGGCCTCTTCCTCCGGTCCCTCCTCGGTGAGGCGGTGGGGCTGGGCGGACGGCCTCTTCCTCCGGTGGGGCAGGGTGGCAGGGAGATGATGGCGGACACAGGGGTCATTCACAGTGTGGAAGGGGCAGGGCTGAGATCGGGAGAAACAAGCCCTTCCTTCTGGGTGTGGATGCTGGGGAAGTCCAGAAGGCAGCGTTTCAGCAGAATCTTGGCACTGACGAGGAAGGAGAGGTGGGCTCAGGGGCAGCAGCGTCAGGGCCTCGAGCCTCTGGGGTGGGTGGTGGGGCGGAGGGGTGAGCTGAATCTTGGGACCACACCTGGAGAGCTGTCAGCAGCTGGGGTCCCTGCTGGTCCCTGGGCACAGCCTCCCCATCACTGTCACCTAGGACCTGCCCCACCTGCTCAGGCCCACCCAGCCTCCCCATCACCGTCACCTGGGACCTGCCCCACCTGCTCAGGCCCACCCAGCCTCCCCATCACCGTCACCTGGGACCTGCCCCACCTGCTCAGGCCTACCCAAACCCGCCGAGCTGGAGGCCGCCTGTTAACCAGACTCTCCGGTGAGTGCTGGCAGCTGAGACGCTCTGGCCAGCACCATGTTTGGTGGCTACCCCTGTATTGGGGGATGATTCCCTGGAAAGTTCCTGAAGAGTCTTCAGTCCTCTGCAGAGTAAAACAAATGGGAATGTGGTCACCAAGGGCTTACCAACTCTTCTGTTTTCCATAGAGACAAAATGGAAAATGATCTCAAACACAGAAATGGATCCATTAAAATAATTAGGACGTTTCTGATGTAACAACAGAAACAGTGCCCATAGCAGGTGGGCGCTCCCACCTCTTAGACATCAATCACCGTAACGAGCAGAGGCGCGAACCAGAGGTGCCATCTCTGATAGGGAAGAGGGTTTGTTTCTATTTTTCCTTTACCAGCCCCTCGAAGGAGAAGGCTTGCCTGCAGTGTCTGCACATTCGGGATGACACACTCTGCATTCTATTACCTGGGATATGGAGGTTAATACAGATGCCTTTTATGACTGTTGTCCCCCAGGGACAGTTATGGAAATAAGGTGTCTGTCTCAGAGTCCTCTCAGTGAGGAAACATGTTAAATAAAGAGAAATAAATAAATAAGTCTCAAAAAGTAACTCACAAACATTTTTGCAAATATAACGTGCGTGAGCTATTGTATCCCGAGGGTATAGAATTAACTTGCACCATGATAATTTATATTTTATGCGAGTTTTATTTTTATACACCTGCTTTTCTTTGCAATTCATGAAAAAACATATTGATATCAAGGCAAATGTGCTGTCACGGAATTCATAATCGTGACTGGGAGATCTCTCATCACTGTGACATGTCTCTTTTATGCTAACTCTAGCAGTTCAGAAAAAAATACAGGTTATAAACAGCTAATAAAACTTCCCCATTTGTTAGTCAGATACATTTTCTTCCCATTCCAGAGTCAAGTGGCTCTTGGCTTTGAGGGAAGAGCAGGAGTTGAAGGAGAGGAGAGAATGTTGTGCGTCCAACCAGAAGAGCTACCTACCCAGCTTCCTGCCCGGTTAATTGCGGCAGGTGTTGCTTTAGAGTTCAGTTTTGGGGGTTTCAAACTGTGGGTGTGAGAAACATCCAGGGTAGTCCATTCCAAAGTCTGAGTGCATTTGGGGTCTCAGAGTGTGGTGGGCCTGCAGAGGGTCAGCACCCTCTTTCTGTAAAGGGCTGAAGAACTTAGATGTGGCCATGGCCGGTCGTGTGGCCTCGGCTACAGCCGCTCACCTCTGCCTCACAGCAGAGACAGCTGCCACGTGCGGTGTGGCCAACAGGAGGTCATCTGTGCAGCTGGATTCTGAACTGGTGGGATTTCCACATCGTGACATATTCTTCTTCCCTTCATATTTCCATGTGTTTAAAAACGTAAAAGTCATTCTTAGCTCATAAGCCAGTGGCAGGTGGGTTTGGCTGTGGCCATGGTGGGCAAACCCTGCTCAGAAGGCCCCGGAGCCGGGCTTTGAGCTCTGATTGTGTGGAGCGATGGACACATTGTCCACCAGAGGGGAAACTGTGCCTGCCTTGCCCTCCCGGTCTGTGACCCCGTCCATCTGATGTGGGGGCCGCCTCACCATCTCTGCGAAGGCTTGTTGTGGTGGTTCGGGGCTTCTGGAGAGGGGAGCCCAGGGCAACTGCTGCCAGCACACTGGATTGAGTGTATTCTATTCCTCACCGAGAGATGAATGAGCTTCCAAAATCTGAACAGCTTGGCGACCCGTCAAGCCCCTGGACAGGGACCGAGTTTGCCAGGCAGGCAGGCCGGCTGCCCTCCCTTCTTCTTCTTCAGGGGCTGTGCTCCTGGCTGGCTGGGCTGGGCGTCCAGGCCCAGCGTCCACCGAATGCCCTATGGTGACATGAGCCTCACTCCTGCTGCTGCCTGGCCTTTCCTCCAGGACATCTGCTCTGGCGCCCATCTTCAGAAACTCATCTTCGGGAAAGGATGCAATGCCTACACCCCAGGTGAGGAGCAGCAGGTGCATGCGGAGGGCAGTGTGTCCTGGGGTGGGGTGCGCATGCTTCATTTATGGCCATGGGAAATGGAGCAATGTGCTGGTTCCATAGGTGGGAATTAGAGGGTATTTTGTTGCTTGGATGGCTTTGCCTTCCCAAAGGTAGAAACCACTGCATTAAAAATCCTCTCTCTATCCATTTCCACCCCCTTCCCTCCCAACCCCATAACACCTCCACTGCTTCCTTCGCAAGGCAGCCTGCCTTAAGGATGAGGCTCTGACAGTTTTCACTTTGCAGAACGTAGGGTGTCAGGAAAGGACGGGAGAAGGTGCAGTGAGGCAGGAGCGTGAGCAGGGAAGGGGCTGAGGACGCCAGATGCCTGTGTCCTTGGGGTTTGCTTCCCATGTGTGGGTTCTCCGGGCAGACGGTGCTTCCTGTGTGAACGGCTCTCTGGGAATAGGCCAACCACTCCAGGGAGGTGAAACGGCCGCGTGAGGCCTGCAGGGAGTGGGCGGATGCACTCTGACCTCTACTTTAAAAAGCATGCAAGACTTCATACAGAGAAGGGGCTCCGGGAACCAGAGCCCAATGTCGCACAAGGACAGTTGGCCAGTCTCCAAATTTTATTCCTGTAAATACAAAACCGTCACTTTTTAATTTTATTTAATTAAAAAAATCATGAACCACAGCAACAGTAGTTTTAAAATGGCAGATAAAGAACAAGGGAATGGTAGGATTCCTTCTAAGCTTTGTCTTGTGTGCATATTTGTGTTTAGACGCCTATCTTGTACAGTGAAATCTAGTCGAATTATCCGTTGGGGCGGTTAAGAGATTCATCAGAAATTTCTCAAAAACTAAGTGCACACTGACACGCACCAAGAGGGAGAGTGGCCTCTAACCCAGCAGCCCCCAACATTTTTGGCACCAGGGACTGGTTTTATGGAAGTCGGTTTTTCCATGGATGGGGTTGGGGGTGGTTTGAGAATGATGCGAGCTCATTACATTGATTGTGCACTTTCTTTCTGTTATTATTACACTGTAATATATAATAAAATAATTCTACAACTCATCATGATGTAGAATCAGTGGGAGTCCTGAGCTCGCTTCCCTGCCCCTGGACGGTCCCATCTGGGGGTGATGGGAGGCAGTGACAGATCATCAGGCATTAGATTCTCATGAGGAGGGTGCAGCCTGGATCCCTCCCATGTGCAGGTCACAGCAGGACTTGCGCTCCTGTTAGAATCCGATGCCGTCCCTGATCTGACAGGAGGCAGTGATGGAGGGATGGGGAGCAGCTGTAAATACAGATGAAGCTTTGCTCACTCACCTGACCACGGCTCTCCTCCCGCTGTGTGGCCCAGCTTTGGTCCATGGTCCGGGTGCTGGGGACACCTGCTCTAACCCATGCGGGTCAGGAAGGAGACCAGGATCCTTTTGAAGTTACAAGTGGAGATTCAGGCCTGGGAGGGCGGTTTGTTTTGTTCGCTTGTAAGGAGGCCATCGTCAGAGCTGCCGGCCAGCCTTGACACTTTCCCACTAAGAGCCCACCCTCTCCTGTCCCTAATGAGGAGCTGAAGCCCCTCCTGCTCGCAAGCTGGCACTGGAGGCATCTCAGCTCCATCCAGGTCCCCTCTGCTTTGCACACGTTAATGATCTCATTCCCTGCTCCTGTGTTTGCTGCTGGTGATTGCATCTGAAATCGAGGCCGCTGTGCTCATGTTCCGCGTGCAAATCAGCCACATCCACAGCTCTGAGCATCCCGATGCCGACTGGGGCTCCCGACGGAGATGGAGAACAGAAAAGCCGTGCATGTCGCCCTCAGACCAAGGCCACAGCCGTGCAGACTGACGTCCACCCTCGCCTGGGGTGCTATGGATGCTTCACATGCACATCTGTTTGTTGCTTTAAAGTAATCGGCATGTTTATGACATCAGTATCTGCACTTCTCAGCCATGTCAGGTGCCCTTCTCGGTTACTCATAGGTCTCTGCAGTGAACACCTCCATTTCTGACTTTCTGTAAAACATTTCAAGATGATGCCCACTCATTTATTTATATAGTTTGCTTTCATGTGATTTCGTGGAATAGTCGTCAATATGCCGTTTACTATAGCCCTGGGATTCTTTCCGGATTCTTTGATTAGATGTACATTTCCTTTACAGGTTTTACACACACACACACACACAGAGCAGTGATCTTTAGCAGTTCCTTTCTTCCTTAGGTAGAATGGATCTAAAATTAGAACCCTCCTTGGCCGGGCACCACCTTCCACGTGTCCTGTACCTGGTCCTGTGTGTTTCTCAGGGTCCGGGGTTTAGCTGCCTCCAACCTGAGTGCAGACTGAACATGGTGCCAGGGACATGCTTTCTGAAGACGGAGGCAGGAGGGGAAAAGGCAGGGAGAAGAGACGAGCAGAAAGGCAGCAAGGAGAAAAAAAGCAAAAGATGGAGAATTTGAGTAAAGAACAGAGAGGCAGGCTGGGGGCAGGCTGCCTCGCGTGACCGACAGACTCTGCCTTACGGTCTCTGCACCTGCTTCCCGAGCATTAGCATTCGTATCTGTATCGGTGAGAGTGTGGCAGGAGCTCACACGGATCCGAGTTCCACGGCACTCGCTGGCTGAGATCCTGCCCTCACTTTGCTGACATGGCCACCGCCTGGTGAAGAAGACAGTGCAGAATTAACAATTGCAATAACAATGTCCCAAGTTAGAATTCTGGTGCAAAATGTTCACTTTTCAGGAAAAATAAAACAAAACACTCACGCCTGTAATCCCAGCACTTTGGGAGGCTGAGGTGGGCGGATCACGAAGTCAAGAGATGGCGACCTTCCTGGCCAACATGGTAAAACCCCGTCTCTACTAAAAATACAAAAATTAGCCGGGCGAGGTGGCGGGCGCCTGTAGTCCCAGCTACTCGGGAGGCTGAGGTGGGAGAATCGCTTGAACCCGGGAGGCGGAGGTTGCAGTGAACCAACATTATGCCACTGCATTCCGGCCTGGGTGACAGAGTGAGACTCTGTCTTAAAAAAAAAAAAAAAAAAAAAAAAAAAAGAAAGAAAAGAAAACATTAAAAGAAAGAAAAATCCTGAAGCTCAAGTTTTTCCTTTAGAAGCCAGAAAGATGATGTGTGTGGAGGATTAAAGACGGGAATACGAGTCCAGTTCCCTCCTGGGTCCTGGAAAGACGCGAGCCCACGAGCCACCCATTGCACCCCCGAGTCCCCCAGGTCTCAGCACTGCCGAGAGCTCGTGCGTTGCTGTCCTGGGGGTGCTCAGTCGGCAGCCGTCAGAATTTGGGGGCTTTGTGGAGCCAACCTGCGGAGAGAGAAGAGCCCCAATTTCCTGTTCCTCTGCTTGCAGCGTCCGGCAAAGATGGAGGCCTGAGAGTGAATTTCTGCCAACCCGTTATCTCAGGAACACAACTTTTCCCCTTCCCAAGAAACAAGTGTTATTATTATATTTTTAATTCCCTAATGTGTGACCCGGCAGCCCGTATCATCTTACAGGGACTGAATAGGGAGGCCAGGGCAGGCTGTGTGGCCAGCGCTTTCAATATCCCCCCTGCAAGCCATTACATCACCCGGCTACTCTCTAAGAGGATTTTCAGCAGGCCTGGCTTCGTTATTAAAATAGTAATTAATTTTTTCCTCTTCACAAAACCCGGGGACCTTCAGATAGAGGCCTTGGGAGCGAGGGCAATCTCCTTTTGAAAGTGGCCTTTCTGGAAGCCGTAATCGGCTCTCCAGCCCTCCGTACACATGTTCCCCAGTAAATGTGATTAAAGAGCCACACAAAAAACCCCTTGCAGAAAATTAATTCAGTTTCCAGAATAAAAAGTTTGATAAAGTTGTGCAATGCTCCAATGACAACACATAATAGAGGGGGAAAGTTTTATCCCCTTGAAGGATAAATGAATGGCCAGAAAGGTCTGGTAGTTCCCAGAGTAAAAACATCTGCTACAGCTAATTCACTTTAGCTTTCGATTGTAAAATTCATTAGCCATATCAGGCAGCCGTCATCTCAAACACAAGGCCAGGAAGTAGTTTCACAGGCTGGGGCTCCATGGGCCCTCCTCGGCCATTGCCAGGGTCTAGCCCACTGCAGACGGGAACACATCCTCCTGGGGACCCCGAAGGCGCTGGATCTCTTGTGACTGGTGATGTCTTTTCAGCCCTTAGGTCTTCTTCAGGGGGTCTCCTTCATTTCTATTCTAAGAGAGGCTGTCCGCTGCAGAGGTTAAGGCCCGGTTAAAATTCCTGTTCTGCCACTTACCCGTAACTTAACTTTTCTAAACCTCAGTTTTCTGCTCTATGAAAGGGGCAATGATGGCTCCTTTTGGGGTTATCATGAGGATTAAATGAGATGACAGACCTAACGGCTTAGCACTGTTCCTGGAAACCGGCAGATAATTACCAAGTGGTAAATGCTCTTCCTAGTTAGGTGTGGGGGGAAAGAACATTAGCTCAGAGCGCAGCTCTCTGCATTCAGAACGCAGAATCTTCCGTAAGTCCTGTGACGGTTTAACAGTATCCCCTCCAAATTCAGATCTACCTGTAACTTGAGAATATGACTTGATTAGAAAACAAGGTTTTGGGGGATTTAATGAGTTAAGAATTTCAAGACACCATCCTAGATTTAGGGTGGGTCCCGCATCTAAGGACCAGTGTTCTCATAAGCAAAGGATCGGGTGCAGGCACAGGGAGGGCTCTGTGAGGATGAGGACAGAGACCCAGGGACCGGGAGAGGCAGCCGCAGCCAAGGAATGCCTGGGGTCAGCGGAAGATGGAGGAGGCGGGAAGGATCCTTCCCTGGAGCCCCAGAGGGAGCAGGGCCCGCGACACCTTGATATGGGGCTTGTGGGTTTCAGAACTGTGTGAGAATTTGTTTCTGTTGTTTTAAGCCACCCAGTTTGGGTGCAGAGTCCCCTCGACTTACCATGGGATTAAGTTCTGAGGAACCCACCGTAGGTTGAAAAATCAGTAAGTCAAAAAAGCATTTAATACACTGAATCTTCCGAGCATCATGGCTCAGTCCAGCCTGCCTTAAACATGCTCAGAACGCTCCTGTTAGCCTGCGGTTGGGCAAGGTCATCTAACGCGAAGCCTATGATTGTACAGTAAGAGCTGAAGATCTCATGATTTATCGGATGCTGTCCTGAAAGTGAACCGGGCAGTGCCGTGTGGGCGCTGGAAGCCTGGCTTCTCTTGGGTGCTTTCGCTCCAGCACACACTGTGGTTTGTTGTGGCAGCTCTGGGGAGCGGAGGTAAGACACACAAGGAAAGCCTTTCTTGAGGTTACCACAGACCTGTGGGAGGGTCCCAAGAGGTCACCGCAGACCTAGGGGAGGGTCCCGAGAGGTCACTGCAGACCTGGGGGAGGCGCCCGAGAGGTTATGGCAGACCCTGGGGGAGGACTTACGAGGTTACTACAGACCCTGGGGGCTGGGTCCTGGGAAGTTACTGCAGATCTGGGGGGAGGGTCCTGAGAGGTCACCACAGACCTGAGGGAGGGTCCCGAGGCCTCCGTGCCCCTGGTGAACCCGCTGCAGAGAGAACAAAAGGCCTTGGCCTGGCTCAGTCGATGGCGTGGGGGTCTCTCCACAACTGGGTGGGCGTGCAAAGCACATTCGACAGGCTGTCCACAGCTCCAGACCTTGGACTTAAAACATTTGAAAGATTATTAAAAACACAAGAAAGCTGTGAACTGTTTTGAACAAAGTTCCCTGCGGCCCACACTGAAGCGTGTTTCCTCCTCCGAGTAGGAGCACCTGCACCTCCCTGTGGACACAGCCTCCCCTCTCTTCACAGCGTGGCTGCCCCAGGGGTAGAGGAATCACCAGCCCCAATCAAACCCGGTTGGGGTCCACCGTTCCCGCTGGGGCGTGCTGCCCTTGGCCACTTGGTCCCTCCCAGGCAAGCCCGTCCTTGGGGGTGTTTCCCTGGGCCTCTGACTATGGTATTGGTGGCACTTTCCTATCAGCAAAGGAACCCCGCCCACCCCAGCTGCTCTGTCTGTTTTAACCTCTAACCTGCCAGGGACACCCAAGGAATGGAAGGTGGAGAGGTGGACCTGGCAACTCTGCTGGGTGCCAGGGGACTTTCAGCAGAGGGCAGAGGAGCTGCCGCGATGGCCTCTGTTTACTGCGATGTTCCTTATCTCTTTTCTTGGGGTTAAATAGACAGTGTGCGCAGGAGACTGGGAGCCGACTGCAGAGGCTGCGCCCCGGGAAGGGGTCCTGCGGGTGTGGGGTGGGCTCAGCGAATCCGTTGCTCGTGTGGCTGCCTCCTGCTGCGGCAGCTCCTCTTACTGAAGAAGGTAGGATGTGGGTCCAGGGTTCCATCATGGTGAAGACACAGGTGAGGATACAGCAGAGCAGTGCCGAAAATTCCATCAGATGCGTGGATCAATATGCTTCACTCATCTCGTGAGGAGTCCGGTAGGTCACAAAGATGCCAAATACATCTCATTCAGCATGTGCTCTGCTCCAGCCCTGGAGAAGCCCAGCATTGCGGTGGGATTGGAATCTGTCTTGGAGAAGCATAGCATTGCTGTGGGATCAGAAGCATCACCACACAGGGGATAAGTTACCAAGCAGGCGCTCTGCATCCCTGAATTCTAGGCCGTGTTCTGTGAACTTTGAGACATCACTCCTCTGGGCTTTGGCTTCCTGAGTGAACGGTGGGCGGGTGGGACACGCAATGGCCGAGGCTCCTTCGAGCTCGAACGTTCAGGACATCTGTGACTCAAGCACTGTCTGTACTTAAGATAAATAAATGGAGGCTCAGGAAAGGAAGTGATCCGTCTTTACCAGGGGCTGAAACAGGACCAGCTCCAGATGGCCTGGATTTAAATTCCCATCTTTCCCTTCCATGGCACCGCATCCCAAGCCCTTCTATCTGCTACTGTTTGCATTCTGTAGAGAAAGAAAAAAGAAGTTAGTGTAGAAACAAACAGAGGAAGGGTGGGAGAGCAGGGGCCACGGGCTCCTAAGGGCCTTGTGCTGAATCACACCTTCGCCCCAAGAGCCCAGGCAAATCACGGTCCTTCTTGGGTTCCTTACTTCCCTCTTTGGAAGGAGGGTGAGTGGTCTAGTTTGCCAAACTAGTTCTTGGAGCGGAGCTTGGCTGGGCCTCCAGGAGGTGCCTTCTGTACCGTGTTGTCGTGGGTGCACATCTCCTGGAAAGTGTGGGACACTCTCGGCACCATCGGGGCGTGCCGGGGGCCCTGCCCTTGCTCCCTCCCTGTATTCCCAAGAGAGTGTTCTCCAGGGCGTCCTGGCCTCCTCTAACGGGAGCTGACCTGGCCAGATCTGTGTTCTTGGTCACCAGGAGCACCGCATCAAGGCCCTGAGGTGGGCAGCAGCGGGTGGAATGTGGTGGTGAAGTGAGTTTGCTCACAGTGAGTTTACAGCCTGTAATGGCACAGACTTTTGATTTTTGGGGAACACTCAGGTCTTGTAAGATGGCTCTGCAAACCCAGGCAGGTGTCTCCGTGTTTTCCTGGTCTGAGTGGTGCACCCCCTTGTCCCCCATCCTGAAAAAAGAAAAACTCCAACCTCCCACAAAACCTTGAGATGAGGAAAATGGAAAAGGGCTGGAGGTGAACAATGGGTTTTCCTTCCTGCTCTCAGAGAGGAAGGCGTGTCGGGAAGTAAGGGTTCTGCCATAGGAGAAACTCCATCCACTTGGGGGAAGAACGACGCCATAAAATGACATGGACCATGAGCAGTTATGTTTTCACTGAAGCATCTCAGTTTGTGTGAATCCCTGTAAATGTCGCTTGTCTTAGAATGGAGGGTCTTTGGCCGGGCGTGGTGGCTCACACCTGTAATCCCAACACTTTGGGAGGCCGAGGCGGGCGGATCACGAGGTCAGAAGTTTGAGACTAGCCTGACCAACATGGTGAAACCCCGTCTTTACTAAAAATGCAAAAATTAGCTGGGCATGGTGGCATGCACCTACAATCCCAGCTACTCAGGAGGCTGAGGCAGGAGAATCGCTCGAACCCTGGAGGCGGAGGTTGCAGTGAGCTGAGATCGTGCCACTGCACTCCAGCTTGGGTGACAGAGCGAGATTGCATCTTAAAAAAATAAAAGAAAAAGAAAAAAAAAAAAAGAATGGAGGCTCTTTGATGGGAGGGAACTCGAGTCTCTTCTGTGGTTCCAGGTAATTTTCATGGTGCATTTTCCCAGGCTCTTAGGGGAGGGAGGTGAGCGAGCTGGTGCTCAGCACCATTCCTTAACGCCCCCCTTGCTGGTTGTCACCCAGGGAATGTACAAAGTCAGGACACAAAGTTGTGTAAGAATAGAGCTCCTCCCTACAGGGTCTTAACTGTAAACCATGTGATATCTTAAACCTCATTTCCTCATCAAAGGTAATACAACTTTGATCTGCTTACTTCTGAGGGCTGTGGTTCAGTTTGGCAATTGTTTACCAGTGTGCCCTGACTTTCTGCTGAGGGGTGGACAGACACAAACGGGGCCCTCAGGAGCTGACCCCATGGCGGGGATTCCTGGGAGGGGCGTGGGGGCTGTGGTTTGAGCCTAGGTGGTGGAACAGCGGCACAGAAAGGCCTGTCCCACCAGGGTCCACGTGCATGAGGGCTGGAGAGCGCTAGCTGCGTGAGCTCCTAGGAAGCTGGAGAGCTGGGCCGCAGCGTGTCACTCCACGTGCTTGCGTCCTGGCAGAGGCTCTTCTGCGCTGGATGTAGCATTAACTACCAGAGGCTCCCCCGAGCCTCGCGAGGAGCTGGGACTGAGGCTGAACAGAGACATCCAGACACAAATGCATGTGTCGCTGGAGACAATGTGACTATGGACGGGGAGTAGTCCCGTGGCACCTTTGCACAGACCCTGCCCGGATACAGCTCCCAGAGGAGGCCCAAGAGGAGCACCAGTGCCTGGGGCGGGGCATGAGGAGCCTGGGGCTGCTGTGCCCAGCACCGCGGACCAGATGGTCTAAACCACAGACATTTAACCTCACCGTTCTCCTTCTGGAGGCTCCAGGGAGGACCCTTCCCTGCCTCCCCCAGCTCTGGTCCTCCGGCTCCGGGGCTTGCGAGAGCCTCAGTCTAGCCCTGCCTCCGCGTCTTCCCGTGGTGTCCGTGTCTGCGCCCACGTTTCCCTCATGTCATGAAGTCGCCACTCACCTGGCGTTCCACTGTGGCCTCGTCTTAACTCACTGATGGCATTTGATGGCCCTGTTTCCAAACAGTCACATCCCCGGCACCGTGGGTAGGACGTCCATGCATCTCTTTGGGGAACACGGCTCTGTCTGTAGCACGGGGCATGGACTCTGGTGTGACAGCATCCATCCTGAGAGGTGACCCACAGCAGGACCTCAGGGGCTGGTGGGGGCTGCAGCACCCAGCCTAAGGGAGCAGATGGGGCTCGAACAGACCCATCGCGGAGAAGCCGGGGGCAGCAGCTCCACGTGTGCACTCAGGCTTCTCCGGAGAAGTTTGCTGTGCTGACAGAGAAGTGGGGGTGCTTTCCCGAGAGCGGGGGTCAGCGTCTCACAAGTGGGTGGTGGAAGGGGCCAAACACGCAAACTGCACCACAAAAGTGTTTACTACTTTTACATTGATATAATAATTTATTCAGCCTTCCCCCGGCAGAACTGTATTAGATGAGGAAATTCGTGAACCCTCAGACGGGAATGGCCTTACATATGGCTTATTTCCTAAGACTAAGAGCAAAAGAAAAATGAACCTTTACTGGAGTTTCCTAACTATTTTCAGATCTAAGGAGATAAAGAGGCACCGCCTAAACTCGTATTCACTATGAAACTTAGCGAGACTCCGAAATAAAATAATAGTGGTTAATATGATTGACGAGAACTTTCTCCTCGCTGGTGAGCAGTGGCTCTTGCAACCTTTCATGTTTAAACGAAATGATTGGCCGAGTTGCCTCCCTGAATCCCCCCTACGTTTTGTGTTTGGGAGGGAAATGCTTGAGAGATGAAGCAAGAAACACATTCTGTTCTATTTCTGGTGCTCTCCTCATACCTGAATTGGACGTCTTCAGAATGACAAGGGGGTTCCATCTGCTGGCATTTTTCATAGCTGGTTTAATAAATTATGTGAACTGGAATGAACATTGGGGTGTTTACCTGTGTGAACACTCTTGGATACAACTTGAGGGTGTGCTATCAAACCGGGTCGCCATGACCTCAGTGCCTTTGTCTTTTGTTTTCTGTTTTCCAGAGGATGCATGAGGACCCTCAGAGCTCCCGGTATGACACAGGACCACGTGCCTTCATGGACCACGGACAGAGCATTTATCTGTGACCCTCCTCCTGCAAGCCCGGAAGCCCACGTGACGGGCGTGCGTCTGTGGAGTGGATCCGCTTCCACTGTGTTTGACAGTTGCGTGGTTGCCGTGACTCTGTGCGCTTCTTAATGAGCTATTTATTCCTTCATTTCGAGGCCAGTGTAACTGTGGGTTCAACTTCCTGGGTCCAAAAAGCCAGCTGCCACCACCCCGAGAGCCGAGGCGTCTCTCAGGACACCCTGAGCACATTCAGCCTGAGTCTCCTCTCGGAAACAACTGAGGCCAGGCTGCCTGAGTGTGGATGGGGCGTGGGGAGTGGGCCTGGGACACAGTGGCCACATCATTTGTGTTGTTCACTGTTTCCATTTACTGCCACTGCACAGCTGCCAGTGTGCACGCCTCCCAAACTGAAAACGCCAAGCTCCTAACCTTCCCCTGCTTAAAAACATGCAGCGTGCGGAATTCAGTTTGTCACATCTCAACTTTATTCCTTTTATCCAGGAGCCCCCTCGCGCAGGTTTCACTCTTGCTGTGATCAGAGAGAAGACGGGCCTCCCTTCAAGCTCCCTCCCCCGCCCGGCTATTCGGCATCCCCAGGTGAGGAGGCCCAGGGTTCAATTACGAGTGGGGAAAGATGAAAGGGCAGGAAATGGCTGCTGTGGCCCCAGAGGAAATATTTGCAGAAAAAGGAGCACAACAGCAAATAAAGTGCTAATTAATGTCCAATTCCAGGGCTGATAAACGGACCACAGCAGTGGGCAGCACCACGCCGCCTTCTGAGAGGAGAACACAGCTCTCCCCAGCGTTCCAGCCACAGGGTTTGGAAGGACAGGGCCTTCCTCGCCTGCCCATAACCTTCAGGGTGAGTATTCCAGGCTGATTTTCCTCGGGAGGATCTTTGAACCTTCCTGGGGTGTAGGCGAGCTCTTTTTCCCTCTGGGTACAGGGAACTTTCATCGCTCCTTTAAACTCTGCCCCAGGCTCCAGGCGACCAAGGCACTTTCTGTGGGTGGGTGCGGTGGGTGGGGAAGGAGGGATGGAGGTGGGGAGGGGGCGGTGTTTGGTAGGAAAAAAAGATCCTCCCCTTCAAACTTTGCTTAACATTTCCTGGGACTTTTACATAAGCTATAAAGAGAAGTTTGCATTTTTAGGAAAAATATACAAGAAAAGCTAGTATTTAAGAAAAGTTAATATTTTTCTTTACTACTGATATTTATTATTTTGTATTTTATATCGCGTGTGCATGGGTGGGTGGCCATTATTTCAGGAGAGAGAAGTGAAGAATGAGTGGAATCTTGCACTCTGCCTCCAAATGATCACCCATCAGTACATTCAGATTCAAATACGAAGTGGAAAAGATAAAATCCATGGAGAAGCTGCGTTTCTGGAGGCTCACCGTTCATGTAGACCTACTCATTCCCCCGAGCACGCTGAGTCCGGCCTTGCAGATAAAGAATTTCATCCAGAAAGAAAAGGTATTTGGTAGATACTTTATTTTATGCAGTCATTTAATGTAACTTCACTTTAGGCCACAGTGAACCTCTCACGCAATAGGTTGAAATCTTGGGGGTGCGTGGAAGGGCAGCTGTATAGCTCAGCCCTGTATGTTGAAGTGGACCTTGTAAGTCTCACCTTTTCATCTACTAAATCTTTAGTACTGTTGAGTGAGAGTGTATGCTCCCATTGTAGCAAAAAATACAGCTTCTGTGATCTTGCAATTGGTGCCCACATTTGACTAAACGTGTTGCGGAAGAACAAAATGAAAAGCCTCCATCAGCCAGCGGATGTCATGATAATTATTTCTGGTATGAGTATCAGAGAATCACATCTTAAGGTAGGGCATTTTGGGGAGGTGCTGATGAGTGAATGCCAGAAATAATAATCTGACATTAAGCCTTTGTGAATCTGACCAAATGAATGTCGAAGAAGAGAATTTATGGTGAAGTCAGATTGCATGCTATTTCATGAATGCACTTCTTTTAGAATGTAAATGACAGAAAAATTATTCATTATACCTATAATCAAACTACAAGTTTAATAGATAATGAAAATGCACACAGAAACTATTAAAATGACACCAGAAATATGGCTTCAATCAACAAAAGGCAAGACATTCAAAGTGCAAAAAAACTTTAACAAAAATGCTTTTATTGCTCGAGATCAGGAGGGCTCTTCAATGCTGGGAGCAGCTTAATGTCAGGGACTCTGCGTGCTCCAAATCTTTTGATAAAAAATCATGCCTTGGGAAAATCGTTTTTATGTAGTTGTTTCATGATTTGAGTATCACAGAGGATTTTGCAGAATAATTTGGGAATAAAGTCACAGAGCAAAAATCATGAGAGCAAATGGTTACAAGATTGTTAAAAAAAAAATCTAGTGTAGAAAGGGTATCGTTTCCTAAGAGGAGTCAGGTTTTTGTTTTGTTTTTCAAGACAAGGTCTTATTCTGTTGCTCAGGATGGAGTACAGTGGTGTGATCACAGCTCACTGCAGCCTCAAACCCCTGGGCTTGAGAGATCCTCCTGCCTCAGCTTCCCAAGTAACCGGAATCACAGGTGCCCCCCACTGTGTCCAGTTACGTTTTTTATTTTTTGCAGAGATAGCGTCTCGCTACATTGCCCAGGGTCATCTCAAACTCCTGTCCTCAAGTTATCCTCCCATCTTGGCCTCCCGACGTGTTGGGATTACAGCGAGCACAGGCCACTGTGCCCAGCCGAGGACTTAGGCTTTAATGGGGGAAAGAGCTTTGGCTTCCCTTTGAATTTTCTCCTTTCCGTTTGAGCTTAATTAAATCTTTGATTTTTCACATGAAACACATCTCCAATCCATCTCCTTCCTGTATCTCCACATGTTCGGGGGAGTCTGAGTCTGAATCAGACCACGCTCTTGCTTTGCATTTGGGGGTCTTATGTGGCCTCATGGCATTGAAGAGACAGGAGAGCTGGCTGAAGCTGAGTGTCATGAGTAGGCCTTGCTGTAGGAAATTTGGAAAGAGCTGGTCATTTTCATCTGATTAAAGCTAGCTCCATGCAAATCTCACCAGGGATTCCCTGAAAATGACCCTTCCCCAACGGGCCACAGCATAGAGCTCCATTGAGGATGCCAGCCCCGGGCCTGGGAGAAGCAGCTCGTGCCTCCTCTCTCTGTCTGCCTATTTGTGCTGCTACAACAAAACACCAGAGACTGGGTCATTTATAAAGAACAGCAACTTATCTCTCACAGTTCTGGGGGCTGGGAAGCCAAGATCCAAGTGCTGGCAGACTTGGTGTTGGTGAGAACTTGGTCTCTACGTCAAGATGGTGCCTCTTGCTGGACCCCGCTGAGGGGATGAGAACCTGTCCTCATGTGGTGGGATGGATGGAAGGGTGGATTGGGGAGGGATGGGAGGGAGTATGCGGGTGGTATGGGAGGGTGGATGGGGGGAGAGATGGAAGGGTGGATGGGGAGGGCAGAGGGGGGGGGGTGGGGGGGAGGGGGATGGGAGGGGGAATGGGGGAGGGGTGGGAGGGTGGATGGGGGAGGGGTGGGAGGGCAGATAGGGTAGGGGTAGGGGAAGGATGGGAGATGGATGGGAGGGAGGGAAAAGCCCAGTTGCTTCCTTCCAGCCACAAGACTTCAGGGCCTCATCACTTCCTGGACCCCACCTCTTAACAGTGTTGCTTTGGGAATTCCCTTGCAACATGGATTTTGGAGGGACATAAACGTTCAAACCATGGCAGCCCCATGGGCCCCCTCTTGCTCTCCACCCCACGTTTCTAAATGCTGAAGGTTTAATGTTTTAGGGGGAAACTTGTTCATCGTTTTTGCAAAAAGGCAACTTTGAATTCCAGTTTGGACTCGGGTAATATTCTCTTGTACGTAAACAATTTTCCTATTCCTTATGGCTTGGAATCGAACTGAATTTTGACTTTTGAAACAATTCATAGTGTGTGATGAATAATTGTAAGTGACTTTAAACAGTTAACAGCAGCCCCTCCTCTTCCTCTCCTGTGTGTCTTTTCTGATATCCCCATCTTATGAGAGGGTCGGGGGGCTTCCATATGTGCTCAGTGCTTAGCTCTTCCACCCCGAGTGTGAGTCCTGCTGTGCCACCTCCCACCCTGCACCAGGCCCAAGGGTGCCCCCCATCAGGTCCCAGCCTTGCTCACCTACTCAACACCTTCTCTTCCCCCTCCGCAAGCTGTGTCCTCTCAGAATCCTAGGATGCTCCGTGCGTGACCCTGCTGCTACCCTGCTACTTCGCTGTTCAATGTCCGCCTCGGTCTCCTACCCAGTTCTCATTTCTCCTTCCATCAGATGCCTGCGTTTTATCCTTGAGGAAGCCCTTGGCTGCCTTTGCTCTCTGGTGCCTGCCCTTGGCCAGCGAGGGCACCTGCCCTGCAGAAGGAGGCCCTCTTTTCCCACAGCCCAGACAATGGCCAGTACTGACCATAGGGCACTTCAGAGCAGGGTCCGAGCTGCAAAAGCACTTTGGCTTTGTGCTCTGGGCTGGACTTGTCCTGAGACCCAGTTCTCCAGGACCCCCCCTTCCTCTCCTGCACGCCCCGTCCTCGAAGGGGTTTCTTCTCAGTTCTTTCCTAAAGCGTGTGTTCCCACATCCCCCTCTCAGGATTTGCTTGTAGGAAACATTATTTAAGACAGAGATTGTTTTTTAAAAAATTCCTGCTCTTAAAATTATTTTGGGATGCTAGCTTTAAGGTTTCACCAAGGAAAGAATAACTTTTTTTTTGGGTAATTTTTGTAAATCTAAATTGGGTTTGGATAAATCTAGAAATTCACCTTCTAAAATGTTATATGTAGAGTTCCCATAAAAGCTCTGATGGAAGGTGTCTACTTAAAAAAAAGTACATTTATCAATTATTTGATTTAACTTTATAAAGGAGTTAAATTGAATAATTCCAGGAAAACTATTTTGAAGCCTGAATTAGTTTATCTGATTCTTCTGCATTAACGAAAGTATTTAAATATTTACTTAAAAAGCCACTTTTCCTATTTCCAGGTTTTCTCATTCAAAAGTGTGCTGAAAATACTGCGCATGTGTGAATTCAAGAATAACCAGGGAGTGGGCGAGGTCGAGGTTTGAATTATCCTGGTAAAAACATACTTTTTCCCATTTGTCTAAACATCTTGAATCCACTTTCAGCCAGTTGTACACATCATGAGGGGGAAATGTTTTAAGGGAGAATTTACTAGTTATCTCAACATTTCATTGGCAAAGACTGACTTAAGAGAGGAAATATACATTGAAAAATTAATTTTCTGACTTTGGCTTCGTCAAAAGCAAACTACGTTTCATTTCCTAGTCACATGCCCTCCCCGTAACACCTGTTTGGCGGTCTCTGTGATGCAGTGAGACACACCCGGAAACAGCCTCGCCGAGTGCTCATCCTTCTGTGATGCGGTGAGACGCACCCGGAAACAGCCTCACTTAGTGCTCATCCTTCTGTGATGCGGTGAGACGCACACCGGAAACAGCCTCGCCGAGTGCTCATCCTTCTGTGATGCGGTGAGACGCACCCGGAAACAGCCTCATGCGGTGAGACGCACCCGGAAACAGCCTTGCAGAGTGCTCATCCCGTGCTGGGTCTTCTTGATCTAGTTTTGGAAAAACATCGTACCGGAGGAGGCAGGGGCCCCCAAACCAGAGAGAGAGAAGTCCAGTGCCCTGGGAAGAATGTTTCACTTCTCATGTGGACTTCCTTTTAATTTATTCAGTGTGGCCCCAGGAAACAGTGCATTTGGAACCTTTGTACAGGCGCAGCCCTCACAGTCAGAGGGCGGGATCACAGAGCACATGGAAGCCCACACAGCTTCTGCCAAACACTATACTGACCCAGCTAAATGCTGCGGGTTTGTCTCATGCTCCTGTTTTCCTGCCTTGACCTGTGGACCTTCATGATGATGAAATAGAAAAATAAATGTAAAAATACAGGCCTGAAACAGCACGTTTCAAAGCGGCTCAAGTTGATCACAGTGGAGCACATCTGGAAGTTTCGTTACTAGGGCCGTGAGTTTTGGGTCAATAATAACACAAACATATGACAATCCGTTAATCATTTTCTATTTAATATGTAAAATGTATTTGTTAGGCCTTTATTTCAATGAAATTACTTATTTTATTACAATCAAAGTTGTCACATAAGTTATCTTCTATTGAGTAATGATGGACTCAGGGTCAGCCGCTCTTGGACTACATACCTGTTTTGTAAATAAAGTTTTATTGGAAAATGGCCATTCCCATTCTGTGATGTATCATCTATGGCTGCCTCCTCCCCACTCTGCAGCGTCAATGGCTGTGGCAGAGGCCATGGTCACCAGGCCTCGGCCTTTTAGAAAAAATGTTTTGCAACACCTGATTTAAAGGACTGACAAGTAAAATATTATTGTATCCAAGGCATAAGAATTTTTTTTCTTTTCTTTTTTTCTTTTTTGGACAGAGTCTCGCTCTGTCACCAGGCTGGAGTGCAGTGGCATAATCTCGGCTCACTGCAATCTCCATCTCCTGGGTTCAAGCCATTCTCCTGCCTCAGCCTCCTGAGTAGCTGGGACTACAGTTGCATGCCACCACGTCCAGGTAATTTTTGTATTTTTAGTAGAGATGGGGTTTCACCATGTTGTCCAGGATGGTCTTGATCTCTTGAGCTTGTGATCCACCTGCTTCGGCCCCCCAAAGTGCTGGGATCACAGGTGTAAGCCACTGCTCCCGGCCGGTATAAGAAATTTTAATATAGTTTTTATCGAAAACATAAATGTTAAAAATAAAAAAAAATTCAACGATGCTTCAAAGTTATTTGTCTCATAAAATATTTAAAAATGACTAAAATTAAAATGTACAATTCAGATAACAGATATTAAATATTTAAATAAAAATTGTTAATTTTATTTAGAGCTGAAACTCTAGAATTTTGGGGCAAATTTAATGAAGTACTTTGATAAACTAAGATTCCAATGCTAGTGTTCAGTATCCATCCTGTTGCAGGACAGCTATTCTCAAGAGCACACAGCACTGTTCGGCTGGGATGTGAGTACATCTGGGATGATCTGCTGGGGTGTGAGAATGGGGGCCAGTGAACACCCCTGGTGGAGGCAGCTGAGCGGGGCTGGGGGCCACACCCTGCTATGGGAGCCCGTCACCTCCGCACTCTCCTATTGCAGAGAGTCCATGAGAGTTCACATATTTCTTTCTTCCCTGAGTGTCCTGCTGCCCCTGAAGCTGTGTCCACCTCTGAGGCTGCTGACACCCCCAACCCTCCTGGCATCCGGACAGCGGCCTTTTGTGTCCAGGAGAGAAGCAGTGGCCAGTGTGTGCGGAGGTCCCCTGAGGGTGGACATTTAGGGGGATGGGGGACCTGAGTGCGGGGTACCCCTCACTCCCAGAGGGCGGTCCAGGATCCGTCAGAAATTTCCTGTGTCTGTGTTGTTGGCATACAGATCCCTCTCTATTTAGCCTTCGAAAATTGTTACTCATTTTATTCAGCCTCCCAGGTACTTATCCTCTGAAAAGTTGCCCGGGGTCAAAACTGCGGTTCATATTCAGGCAACTTCACAGCTTCTTCCCTGGATTCTGACAGTTTTCAAAAATAAAGACACTGAGTCTCTTGAAGTGAACTCCAGACAGTTTCTTTCTTGTCATCTTTCCTTCTGCATTTCTTCCTAAGTAAGCAACGAAACGGAGAGCGGGGTAACAAAGAGAAGGAAGCATCAGAAGGATTTGTTTATAATCCTGACCTCATATTGAAAATTGGATTTCCTAGACCAAAAAGAAAAAAAAATATCAGGGGATAGTTGTATATCTTATACTTTGAGAAATCTTATGTTAAATAATTCGGGGAAAATAACATCTTTACTTTGAACACTCTACAGCCTGCCTGGTGATGATCTGAAAAAGAGACTGACCAAGGCAGGGGTCTGCCCAGCCCAGCCGAGGTTAGGAGTTTGCTTGGTGGGCAGAACAGCATCCTCAGACTTTCCTAGTGAAATTATCTTGGGATGTTAACTACTTTTCGTTGAGCACCTTAACATAAAATCCTAAAGTTACTGCAGACTAGATTCTAGACATAAGAAGAAAAGAAAGAAGTTTGGGTATGTGTTTTTCCCAGTTCTTATTTTTCTCAATCTCTGGTCATAGGCGGGGTGGGCACTTCCCACCGGGCCTCCATCAGGGCCACGCTCTCCCTGACTGCCGGCTGCCCCTTTCTCTACGTGGTGCCCCTGATGTGCCTGCCAGCTCTGTCTTGAAGAACAGGGCCGGTCACAGCTGCTCTGGCTCTGAATTGGCCTGTGGTTCCTCATTAGCTGCAGAATGACTTGGAGGTTCTTAGTCTGACCCCGTGAAGCCCACAGAACATTCTGGATGTTGCCTCTCTTTTCTGCTTTACAGGCCTGTCACGTGTGGCAGGTCTCCCTCAGGCTTTACTTCCCATCCAAGCACCTAAACGTGTCCAGTCCTGATGCTAAGCACACGATCACACTCATGTGCAGAATGCCTGGGCGAGGATCCGACCTGGGTCACTGGCCTGAGACCTTGTGCAGGGGACATAAGCCCTCTGAGCTCTCCAAGGTGGAGAGAATCACATCTCACGGCCTCTATAGCTCAGGTAGCTCTGAGTGTAGTAGCATCTGCACAGCATCTTTCATTTCTATCCTTCCTTCCAGTTGCTTGGAAGGCTGAGGCCAGAGGATCACTTGAGTTCAGAAGCTCAAGGTTGTGGTAAGCTATGATCCTGCCACTGCACTTTAGCTTGGGTGACTGAGTGAGACCTGGTCTCAGAAAAAGAAAAAGAAAGAGAAGAAGACGCAACTGCAATGGCATTTTAAAAATGCAATTCACGTGACACCTCCACAAACAAACAGGCCAACAATTGTTCCTTTACTTGAACTTTAATGTATGGTATCTGTACCTCTTTCTGGTACAAAGATATAAGGAAATCAATGATAATCAAGCTTCTTCTCTGTTCAAATGCAGGCAGATGACGGAACTGTTTTGAATTCTTCTGTTATTTTCTTATTGGAGTAGTTTATGATGGTGGGTTTTAGTTTGAATATTAATTAATTTATTTATTTTTTGAGACAGAGTCTTGCTCTGTTGCCCAGGTTGGAGTGCAGTGCTGACATCTTGGCTCACTGCAACCCCCACCTCCCGGGTTCAAGTGATTCTCCTGGCTCAGCCTCCTGAGTAGCTGGGACAACAGGTGCGCACCACCACGCCCAGCTGTTTTTTGTATCTTTAGTGAAGACAGCATTTCGCCATGTTGGTCAGGCTGGTCTCAAACTCCTGACCTCAAGTGATCTGCCTACCTTGGCCTCCCAAAGTGCTGGGATGACAGGTGTGAGCCACCATGCCTGGCCTGTTTGAATACTTTTAATGGATCTACACAATTCCTTGTGAATTAAAAAAAAAGAAGAAATGAAGGCAGCTATAGAGAGTAACTCTCTGAGGCACATATGTTGGTCTTTTACTTCCTGAGGCAATGTTTTAAAATTTATCAAAAATAGATTTTGAAGCTCTTTGGTCTCATAATCACAAGTAAATGTATGTCAGACCCTTTTCTGCTGTCCTCAACATGGATCCCCAGACTCCCTCCTCTCCCTGCTCCACCCAACTAAAGTGTGGGGTGGGTTGAGAGAATTTGTGTTCGGCTCATTCCCTCACTGGAGGAGGGACAAGGAGGTCCTGTGGCTCATGGCCATGGTCCTGTATCTGGTCACCAATTCTACTAGGCAGCCATACCCATACTGGAGTTGACTCTATCCATGTCTGCTGGGGTGGGTGCCGGACCTCTGCTCTGCACCTTCCTCTGACTCTATCCGTGTCTGCTGGGGCAGGTGCTGGACCTCGGCTCTGCACCTTCCTGTGACTCTATCCGTGTCTGCTGGGGCAGGTGCTGGACCTCTGCTCTTCACCTTCCTGTGACTCTATCCGTGTCTGCTGGGGTGGGTGCTGGACTTCGGCTCTGCACCTTCCTGTGACTCTATCCGTGTCTGCTGGGGTGGGTGCTGGACCTCGGCTCTGCTCTGGAATTTGAGGGTCTTTGTGCCGCTTGCTATAATCATGGGGCTTCACGCACAGCCACGCGTCATTCCTACTTTGGCTGGTGGGTTTTGTGCATGCTACGGAAGGGAAGGGTTTGTGAACCTTCTCAACACTGCCTGCTATTATGTGGGTTACGCACAAGGCTCAGGTTATAGGAGGCTTCAATGTATTTTTGAACGTTGACATCTCTTCCCTTTTCTCGTCACCCACGATATCTTCTATGATAAGGTTCTATTTCTTTCTGCCCTCATTGTTGGTGGTACTAATTCCCTAGTAGGACGGATGACAGAAGGAAGGAGACATCTCAGGCTTGTCTTCAGGGGCCTCACAGTCTATTTTAGCTGAAAAAACTAATGCTGACCGATCACACGGCAATGACTTCTTGCTTAGACGTGTGATGTGACAGATGGTAACCATGAGAAGCAAAGCCCTCGCGCTGTGGCCTGGAGAGACCGGGACCTTCTCAGCTGGCCATGGGAGAGAAGCTGCATTATTCACAGCAGTGCAGGCCGTGGGACTCCCGGGCCTGTGGGACGGACAGGCCATGCTTTAGGCCACTGGAAGCCAGTGTGGGCACAATGGGCATTCTTGGAGAGCAGGAGGGAGAGAAGGGCGTCGCTCACAGTGAGAAAGCTGGTGGGAGACTGGCACACAGTGTCACATACAGCTTTTTAGAGCTGGAGAAAATGGAACTCCCTGGCAATCTGGCCACAGCCTGGCACAATTACATGTTTGAAAACTTCATTTCCACAAGAACCAGGAAGATAAGTTGCATTGACATGGTCTTAAATCACAGTTTCCCAGAGACCCTGAAAGGATTGTAGGCACTGGTTTTTTCTTGCAGTGGGGAGAGGCCAACTGGCAACAGAAACCTCTCTGACAGTCCTCAGTGGCACACGGTGCATTTTGCAGCTGGGAAGCCCTGTGGGGCATGGCTGCGGGCTCATGTCCAGGCCCTAACGATGACAGTGGGTGCCACACACCACAGGTGGAGTGGTGAGGGCGGGAGGGTGACGTCCAGGCCCTAACGATGACAGTGGGTGCCACATACTACAGGTGGAGTGGTGAGGGCAGGAGGGTGATGTCCAGGCCCTGAGGATGACAGTGGGTGCTGTACACCACAGGTGGAGCAGTGAGGGCAGGAGGAAGACATCCAGGGACGCGGGGCCGACTGGTGGGCTCCTTCGAGGAGCCAGTGTGGAAGTGGGCACAGATGCCTCAGGGCAGCAGTGCCACCACCTGGCCAGCTGCAGCCTCGCAGCGTCCACGTCGGAAGTCCCGGGATCCAGCCCTCCACCCAAGGGGCTGGTGGTCCAGCCCACACCTGCCAGCATCTGGTGACAGGGCAGACAAAGACTATGCCCCGGGGTGGCTGTGGGGAGTGCCCAGGGAAAGTCGGGGGATGGTGGGTGCCTGGCGGGCCAGTCCCGTGGAGGAGAGTCCATGGGTGGTCTGCAGATGTGCCAGGAGCTGAGGGAGAAAGGAGACATCTCTCGGGAAGGTCTATAGGACAGTGTCCCGGGATGTCCTTCGGAACAGCTTACGGGGCCCCCTGAGACACGATGTGGTCCACACCACCCAATCTCATGCCAACAGCCCTTGGAGAAGCCGGGTACAGGGATGACGTGGTTCTCACGGGGTGACGTCTGTGTGGAGACAGCTAGTTACGGCGCTGGCTGCATTTTCCAAACACCCTCGGGTCAGGCCCTAAACAGGTGGCTCCTTCTTCTAACTGCTAGAACGTCAAGACTTGCAGGTTGTCATTCGACCAGTGGGGCACATGGCGGCACCAACTAGAGAATGAAGCACTCACGCCCCTGCCCTCGCCACTCCAGGGCAAGGACAGCTCAGCCACCAGGTTCCAGGGCTGGCTCTGCACATCCACGAGCTGCTCTCGGCCTGTGGGCCATGGAGGTGCGATTGCTTTGGTTTCCAAGGCAGGATGTGCCGAGAGCCATTTGTGCCTCACCTGTGGGGCCTTGTTGTGCCGGGGAGTGGAAGGGCAGTGGGGCTATCCCCTTCCTTGCGTCGGGTGGTGCACGGGAAGTGGTGACCGTCCCCCTCATTGTGTCGGAGGTCAGAGGGGCAGTGGTGACCGTCCCCCTCATTGTGTTGGGGAGTGGATCGGCAGTGGTGACCGTCCCCCTCATTGCATCGGGGCAGACAGGCAGAGGTGGCCGTCCCCTTCACTGTGTTTTGTCCACACAGCCCCACGCTGGGCAACAAATGAAAATCACTGGTACTTTAAAGTTGACCCTGGGGGATTAGGCCATGCTTCCACAAGGCCACCAGACTTCTGAAAAAATGGGCCACCTTCCTGATCTACACGTTGTCTTGTTTCTGCGAAGTCAAAAAGTGTCCCCTGGACGGGCCAGGGGTGGGCGGGTCTGTCGTGGCCGCACTGCCTCCCCCTCTGCTGCTCCAGTGCAACCCTGTCCTCCCGCTGCAGGGGCACCTCCCCTCTCCTCCGTTCTTTCCGCCACCAACCCTGGTCTCCTCTGCAAAAGAAGCCGGCATTTTCCATGTGTTCAGCTACTGAGAAAAAAGGCTCTATTAATATAAATTGTTAATTAGGATTGTTATCATTATTTTGTGTTCCATGCAGATTAGTCATTTGAACCTTGTTCTTCTTCCCAGAGAGGGAAACCAAAGAGAACAACATGGTTTCTCTCATAAATTATCGAAGGCCTTAGTAGGTGTTACTACCGCCGGAGATGCAGATAGAGCATTTGGCGTGGAAAAAATAATAAGATACCAGTCAGTGTTGACTAGGTGCTGGGGGAGCCAGCATTCATCCAAATGTCTCTGTGCAAGGCAGTGAACTGCTGTCCTACCGTACTCTGTCCTTATGGCTCCTGACCTGGGGGTAGGCCGTGGACAGCTGCGTCCTGGGGCGGCCAATTCATACAGCATGGACTCCATCACGCCTCATGACACAATGGCTCTCTCTGAATTTGTGAGCAGTACGTTGCCTCATCTTTAATGTGTGAAGGTCTTTTTCCTACCATTGAAGCTACTTTTAAAAACAGCATTATTGAGGTACAGTCACGTTCAATAAGCTACACATATTTAACATGTGTCATTTGGTAATAAGTGTTGACACGTGTGTCTAACTGTGAAGCCATCCCTGCCATGAAAAAGGTGATATCTCCTTCCCTCTAAAACTTTACCCTGTTCCTTCCTGACCCTCCTTCCACTCTTGTCCCCAGAAAACCCCCGTTCCAACTCTGCATCTGTCTGTGTCTCTCGTCTGTGAACGGAAGTGGAAAGTCAGTGCTTTTCTGTGGGCCTGGTTCTTTCACTCAGCACAGTGACTCTGTGGCCCCTCACTCGGCAGCACGTGGCAATGGTTTGTTCCTTTCATTGCAGGGCAAGAGCTCCACTGAGCACATGTGCTGGACTATCATTCATTAGTTCGTGGATATTAGGTTGTTTCTGGATTTTGGCTGTTACAAATACAGCTAAAATGAACATCTGCGCCCAGTGTTTGTATGGACACGTGCTTGCAGTTCTGTTGGGTAAATATCTAGGCACTGAGAAGTTGGATCATACGATAGCTCACATGTTTAACTTCTTAAGAGATTGCAAGCTGGATGCGGCGGCTCACACCTGTAATCCCAGAACTCTGGGAGGCCAAGGCGGGTGGACCGCTTGAGCTCAGGAGTTGGAGACCATTTTGGGCAACGTGGTGAAACCTCATCTCTTAAAATACAATACAATACAATAAAATAAGCCAGGTGTGGTGGTGCATGCCTGTGGTCCCAGCTACTTGGGAAACTGAGGTGGGAGGATTGCCTGAGTCTGGGAGGTGGAAGTTGCAATCGGCTGAAATTGTGCCGCTGCACTCCAGTCTGGGGGACAGACAAGACCTCAGTTTTTATTTTACTTTCCCATTAGTGACATATAAAAGTTCTGGTTCTTCTATAACTTCGTCAACACTGGGTAGGATCTGTCTTAGTGTAGACCATTTCCAAGGTGTGCAGCTATATCTTGGATGGTGTTAATTTGCAATTTAAGAATAACCAGTCATGTGAGTGCTTGCTATCTGTATGTCTTTTTGGGCAAAGTATTGAAGTATTTTGCCCATTTTTTTTTTTTAAACCTGGGCTGCTTGCTTTTGTGATATTGAGTTTTGAAAACTCTTTAATCATTCTGTATACAAGTTCTGTCACCTTTGAAACCTCCACTTCAAGGTGCCCTGAGGTGCTGCTGCAGGCCAGACGCCTGGATTGAAGGGGGACTGGCCAGCGACTTCTTCAACCTTCTGGTGGGCAGTTTGGCGCCTGGAAGCTGTGTGATCAGGCGGTGACCGCCTTCTGGTTACACATTTCGGATGCGCATGGCCCCAGCTGGACCACATGCTACGGAACACGCCGCGAGGACAGAGGCCGCCCCGGAGGCTCCCAGGGACGGTGCAGGAGGAGGCTGGGCGGGCGCTGCGTAGGACCCTCAGACAGTGCTCACATGGAAGCCTGGGGTGGCATGGCTGGGTGCTGGTGCTCACAGGCCACGCATGTCAGTGGGGTCTGGCCGCCTGTCCCCTGATGCCTGGCTGCCCCCTGCATGTGGGAGCGAGGGAGGAGGGAGGAAGACGTCTGCGTGGCTCCAGTCTCCTGTGCCAGCTGTGTCCGGGGCGGGAGTGTCTCCTGTTGGCCTTGTCCCCGGGGCCACCACGTGCAGTACTGAGTGACATGGACACCTGTCACGGGCTCCTGGCTACTTTCACTTCATCCTGTGAGTTTTCTAATGGATCGTTTAAAAAACCTTGGGAGAGTCACCAAACACCACCACCGGCATTTCAGGAAGTTGAATTGCAGGTGCCACTTGTAGCAGTGTGAAAGCCAGGAGAGAGAGTCATCCTCGGGATGAGCCCAGGACATCTTCAGAAGAAGGCAGGTGCGGCCCAGTGCCCCGGCCTTCCCGTCAAGCCCCTTACTTCTCTCTGCGATGTGACCAGAGGCAGTGCCACTTCCCCCTCCCAGCCTCAGGTCTCACCGCGGCCGCTGAAGTGCTTTGTGCTGGTGTTTCAAAGAGAAAGGCGGAGATGGTTTGAGCTTAATGGGCACAGTCGCAGGAACCAACGCTGAGGCACAAACGACTTTAAAATTCGGCACATTTGATATTTTCCTATTTTCCTGGGGAATTCTCTTGACCTCTTACCTTACTTAGGTTTTTCTTCTTTTTCTTCTTCTCTTTTTTTTTTGAGATGGAGTCTTGCTCTTGTTGCCCAGGCTGGAGTGCAGTGGCGTGATCTTAGCTCACTGCGACCTTCACTTCCTGGGTTCAAGCGATTCTCCTGCCTCAGCCTCCCAAGTAGCTGGGAATACAGGCACCCGCCACCACACCCAGCTAATTTTTTTTTTTTTGTATTTTTAGTACAGACGGGGTTTCACTGTGTTAGCCAGGATGGTTTCGATCTCCTGACCTTGTGATCCGCCCGCTTCAGCCTCCCAAAGTGCTGGGATTACAGGCGTGAGCCACAGCGCCCGACCGCAGGCAGGTACGTTTTATGGCATCAGTGAGTGAGTAAACAGCATGCCGCCCTGGGCTTGTTTGTGCAGAGCTGCTCAGAACGCTCTTCTAGGACGTCCTCATGGCAGGTGCCCCATCCCCCACAGCAGCACCCAAAACACACCTGCCCTGCTCTCCACAGTTTGCCTGGGACTGGGGGGTTTCCTGGGACTGGAACTTTCAGTGTCCAACCTGGGAAAGTCTCCTACAACCTTGGCCAAAGTGGCCACTGCCTTCCTTGGTACCTTTGTGAAATTTCTGACCTTGCCCAAGGCCGACTCTGCTGCTTCCTCTTCCCCTGGCCTGCCTGTCCTCATCTCCTCACGCTCCTCATCTAACAGGGTGCACATCTCCTGTGTGTCTGCCTGTCTTCCTTCACCAGCACACGAGCTCCCAGCAAGCAGGGACTTTTTTCTGCTGTGCTTAGAGCCTTCTCCTCGGCTGCTGGTCTTGTGCCGGGCACTTTGTTGGAGTTCAATCAGTATTCCTCAAGTGGACAAAAGTTGGTATTACAATTCCCTCTCCCCAGGGTGCATTCAGGCCAACCCAAACCAGGCAGGGGCTGCTCAGAAACAACTGGTCATCCTCTAATATGAAGGGCGCACAGTCCGGGATCTGCTGTTCTTGCAGAATTTCTCCTGATGTTCAAGCCTCCATCATGGTGTGTCCCAGGAGGAAGGCAGAGCTCCCGGAGGACCGTGCCCAGCCCCAGAGCTGCCTTCCTGGGTTCAGATGCCTCCAGTTCAAACAGTCCCCATGGACGCCCGTGGAGTTAATTAAGTGTCTTGAGGGTGGAAAGTGTTCTCAGAGCCTCCCTCGATGGGAATTTCTAAGGAAAGAGGTTTTCAGAGACTTATTTTTAGCAGAAGCAGCTAAAACACGGTATTGTGTTACTCCCTACTCACCTATGAATTAGAACTTGAGGAATTCTCTTTCTACAAGTTCCCTGGACTCGACAGTAGGATTCTAAGTGGACATTTTACCTGTTGTTCATTGGTTTTTCAGGGTGAGTTGGAATACGTAATACCAAGTAAATGAATAAAGATCTGCATAGCTCAGGAAGGTGGTGTCACCTTCCAACTGCCTGTTTCCAATGCACTGAAAAGAAGCTTCCGAGCACCATCCCCTCATCCTCCAGTGGCCCCAGCTCCCCACCGGCAGCAAACACCTGCACACAGGTGCCCCCACACACCCTCTGGCCCTGCAGTCCCGTCCTCAGGGCTGTGCATTCTGAAGGGTAAGTGGGAGGGAGCATGTTCTGGGACCTCCATCGGCAGGAATGTGATGAGCTTCAGGAAGGGCAGCCATACGAAAGCCTCCCTCTGTGAAAAAGGAGCACCCATCAGCTATGTTTAGAAGCAGGAGAAAAATGAAAAACCAAAGTGTTAGAACAGGCAGACGCAGGAATCCTGCTTTCTCCCCTTCCTGGGTTGATGATGATGGGGACTGTGGCGCTTGGATGAAAGGTCTCCTGGGAGGTTGTCTTCACTGTGGGCCGGGGTCCCGGAGTGTGTGGAGCGATCGTGGTGGGCACTGATCTGAGGAGAACAGACCACCCGGCCGAGAAGAGCCTCTCCAGGCCTGCGGGGAGGTGAGTGAAAGCCTCACTGAGCTAGTGGACACGCCTTCTTTTCTACAGAGTGGCCATTTCACTTGGCATGGCCGCAAACACCCGTCTTTCCCTGCGGGCAAGCAAACAGCTTCCGGAGCGGGGTCTAGCTTGGCTGCCCAGGGCATTGGCAGAAGGCAGGTGACCCCGAGTGTTTGAGAAAACAGCCACAATTCATCTTAACACCAGCAATGCCACGTCTCCTAATGTGCTTCAGCGACAAACAATAGGAAGTTGTAAGTCCTCCGTGAACTGGCCAGCTCCTAAGTATCAGCTGTAAAAGTGACTTCCTGTCTATTGTGAGGGTCACAAAAGGAAGGAGAGGAAATTAGTGATTGTGACAGCCAGTCCTTCCCATTCAAATGAAGAAATGGGGTTGCCAAACAGACACGTACCACTTTCAAACTTTCATGAACAGCCGTGTGAAGCAGATAGGGTTCTAAATTCTCATGCTTTGGGCTATTTTGGTGGTACTTTTATGAAAGAACAAAAGCATAGCATCTTCTTTGGTGCACATATATTTCCTTTAAATAAGAGCCCGGCAAGACCGCAGTGAGACTCCTGTTCTTAAGCCCCAGCCACAGCATTAGCATCACGTGGACCCAGGCTCTGGAAATGAGAAAACAACCATGTCAGGTCATGCGGCTGCAACACTTCTGATTTTCAAGGCTAAAAAAGTCACTTTTCTAGAAATGCTTATGAAAGAAAATTCTGTTTCCAATAACCACCACCACACACCCCTAACGTGCACTTTGAAACTCCCTTGTTCAGAGTATACTGACTGGTGTTAGGTATATTGGCATATACAGAAAACGCAAAATGATACCGCTCTCTGTATTCCCCGATGCATGGGCACCTCTAAAGATCTTGCCTGTTCTGCTTCTTTTGGGCACGTTTGGTGGAGAAGTGGGTAGGGGGAATCCAGCGTGGAACCCGAAAGCACAGGCTTCGAACTCAGGCAAAACTTGGATTTGAATCTTGTCTTTCATACAAATTATCTGTGTGACCTTGGGCAACAGACTTAACTCTCTAGTCTTCATGTTTCTCCTCTGTGAGAGAAAAACACTCACTTCGGAGAGGTGCTGTGAAAGCTCTCACAGATGATGAGCCTGTGTTACCGAATATCAGCCATGATTGTTATTTGATTAATACTATCCACTGTACTCATTATATGAGGATGCACTATGGTGATTTTCAGTGAGATAAAAAGCACAGAAATTAAGCAGTTGGGCTCTGCTCCTGGGCCTGGGTGTGAGGAGGCCATCAGAGCTGAGAATGGGTGTCCATCCCTCCTGGGCACTCTGGCAACACACAGACCTGGGGTGCCGACCTCTGCGGCCCTGCAGTGTGGAGCGTGACTGTGAGGGGCTCCCAATGCCGTCTCTGCCTTGGCAAAGGTCATGGATGCCCACTGCATCCCTCCCAGTTGCAGGTGAGGCTCCAGCAGCAACCAGTGTGAGGGGAGTGGCATGAATAGAGAGATGAGTCTCACAGAGCACCCTCGAGGGCAGCTCCTAGAAGACCACGTGTGTGTGGGCACACGCGGCAGCTGCCCTCGCAGACCCAATGCACGCCAAGCCCTCTGAGCCCTGGCCCAGCCCAGATCGCCCGGTTTAGGGCTGGCCCTGCCTCTGCAGATGCGTGTTGGGTGCAGCTGGCCGGCTTCCCTGGGCGGTGTCAGAGCCCCATCTCCCGTCTGCATCTCTGCAGCTCCTTCCCGGCTTCCTCTCCCGGCTCTGAGGAAACTGGACCCTCACACCTCCGTGGGCACTGCGCCTCCTTCTCAATGCTTCTTTGAACCTTTGCCGCGGACTGAGAGGGATTCTTTTGTGCAGGCTGCGAATTTCTGGAACAAGCTCATGCAAATTTCCCACATTCTGCCTTTTACCAATCGGCTCACCCCTTCTCTAATTTCAGGCTAAACCCCGGGATCATACAGAAGGAGACAAAAGGTGGTAACTAAGGGGGCATGTCACCCACAAAGGCAGCACTTCAGCCGCTGGGGCTTCAGAGACGAGGCCGTTTCTTGAACGCAGGCGATTTAGGAATCTGTTTTCATCCACCCGATAAAATGTACTAATCCCAAGAGAAAAACCTCATCCGACCTGGCTTTGATCTACTAGGGAGAACTTCCGGGATATTCTTTATCACCCGGGTGATATGAGGAACAGTGGGACGTGGTGCCAAAGAGCAGTCACATGGACATCAGCATGGAGCACAGCGCCAGGCCTCTTTCTGTGGGCAGCAGGGCTCCTTCCACACCCCTCCAGGCACCACTGGGATTTCCAGAACGGGGGTCTTCACCGCTGTAGGCTTCAGGGCTATGGTGTTCATGGCTGTGGTCTTTGGGATTGTGGTGTTCGTGGCTGTGGTGATCACGGCTGTGGTGTTCACGGCTGTGGTATTCTGGGCTGTGGTGTTCATGACTGTGGTATTCTGGGCTGTGGTGTTCATGGCTGTGGTGGTGATCCTTGGTTGTGGTGTTCGCTGACTGTATGGTGATCTCATGGCTGTGGTCCTGGCTGTAGTGTTCCATGGCTGTGGTGTCTGGGCTGTGGTGTTCATAAAACATGGTGTTCATGGCTGTGGTGTTCATGGCTGTGGTGTTCATGGCTGTGGTAATCTGGGCTGTGGTGTTCATGGCTGTGGTGATCATGGCTGTGGTATTCATGGCTGTGGTGTTCATGGCTGTGGTGATCACGACTGTGGTGTTCATGGCTGTGGTGATCATGGCTGTGGTGATCATGGTTGTGTGAGTATTCTGGGCTGTGGATATTTATAGCTGTGCTCCTGGCACAGTGTGGGGCCCATGCTTCTCATGTGAGTGGGTGGGAGGTTGTGCTGGCTCGCCTCCTTCTGCCTGTGCCCTCTGTGTGCCACTGTCTGCCCTGTGTGAGCAGTGGGTAGGCAGGAGGAGATGAAATCCTGGAAGGCGGGGTGTCTGGTGATAAATCAAATGACACCGCCACTGGATTTAAACTGACACAGTAAAAAAGATGATGCCCGATTCTGAATCAGAAGACTCAAGATCCATGCTTCCCAGGTACAAATAAAAGGGTGTAGAAGCAATGTGATGGCTGAGAGCTCCTGATGTGAAGTTTGGAATCCTGCACTCAAATACTGACTGTGCTGCTGCAGAAGTTCTGTGACATAGGCCGAGTTAATGCACCCTCTCTGTGTTTTTCTTGTCTCGGGGTTTGAAAGAACTTGATGACCTCCGGGGTTGTAGGGGATTAAGCAGAGGAATCATGGAGGGCTCAGTCTGTGGAGGAGTGGGCTATGTATTTGTTAATTGTACCGTTCACATTTTGATTGTGATGTATTCCTAGTGGTTTCTCAGTCCATGCCCAGGCTTCTGACACCTCTCCTGTGGGGCTCAAGCCTGGCTCGTGATGCTGGGCAGGGAGGCAGACTTCGATGCCAACTCCTCTCGTCAGGGTTCAGCCATCATCTGCGATCCTTCCACGTTCTCCTTTTTTTGCACTTGCCGCGCTTCATCGGGAATCAGAATCAGTCAAAACCATTCGATGTTATAATCCATCAAACATCGTCATCGCGCTCAATCCCCTCTTCTTCATGGACCCACACTGGCTGAGGGTCTGGGGACATGGCACAGACGAAGTCCTTTCTCTGCCAAGAAGCCTGAACAATGGGTTCCTGCCCCTCGCAGACCTGGAGCTGGGGGAGGAAGTGGAAAGGTACTGGCTTGGATGGAGAAAAGCTCCTAAGAAGGAGTCCCCAGTGGAGGTGTCAGGACAGGCAGGCAGATGTGGAAAGAGTGTGGCGGGCAGGGGCCGGAGTCCGCAGCTGAGCTCTCCCGAGGCTGCCCTGTGATGCCTTCTGGGTGAGGCCTTTGTAGTTGTCCGTCGTAGGACCTGAAGAGTTGCATGAAGGATTTGGGGCTGGATCCAGTTCCCAAGGCCAGGAGGGCAAACAGGGGATGCAGGAGCAGGTGGGGCTGGGGTCTGGGGCTGGCGACTGATGGGGGTCCTGCTGGATGGTGGTGGGTGTTGGGGTGGGCCTGGCTTAGCAGGAAAGGGTTTGGTGCCATGCAAAGACCATCCAGGTCCTAAACACAGGGAGCAGAGATGGCATTAATGAGTTTACACCCTCTATGTGAAGGAAGATGTCCAGGAGAGCCCAGAGTAGAGGTAAAATGTGGGGAAACGCATGGCCATGCTGAACCTCATCTTACACGTTTCCTCAACTGTGGAGCGTCTCTCCATTCATCTGTCCATCCATCCGTCTGTCCGTCCATCCACGCGTCCATCCGTCCATCCGTCCATTCATATCCCCAAGGAACACAGAGCCCCTGCTCTGAGTCGGTGCCGCTCTGCAAGCTGAGATGTTTGCTGACCCCCGCCTTGAGTACAAACTGCACCATCTTTGTTGTTTCCAACTGTCTCCCTACACAGTTAGTTTCGTGCCAGGGTCAGGGCCGTGGAAAAGTCCACGTTGTGGTGTTTTCACAGGTGCAGGTGCTTTGGCCTTCAGTCACGGATTCCACCAATGGCACAGGTGCCCTTTGCTTAGACGGACAGGGACGCTGGACACGTGCCCCTCAGAAGGACACAGAGCAGCCTTGATCTCACCGTGGCCCCAGACGTCCCGGCTGCACAGCCCTGCTGACCTCAGTGCCTCCTGACAGGGGATCCAGCCCACATGCCCCAGGAGAAAAGTGAGAGGAAGGAGGCTTCCAAGCCCAAGCTGCTGCTGTGATGTTAATATTATGCCACTGACATGCCAGAGAAGCCAAAAACCCACACAATGAACTAACAGTGGATTGACATTTTCCATTTTAAATTTTGTCTTAAAAAGTTTCAGAAGTGAATGCAAAGTCTCATAATTGAAAAATATTATGAAAATGTGGAGAATGTGGTGTGTTTTATTTTTGTTTATCCATTTGCTACCATAGCAATCCTGCTTTCCCTCCATCTTCACATGTGTTTATGTACATAGGTAAACACACGTATGACAAAATGCCGAATTTTCACATTTAATTGGTTAATTTTCATTTCTGACCAGCGAGGGGCATGTCCTCCCTGGAGGGACTCCCTGGATTTCTCAGCACCTCTGAGCAGGCTTGGTGTGACACTGAGGAGGAGAGGCTTCTAGAGCTTTCTAGCAAGTGTGGAGCACATCATGATGCTCACCGTGGGTGCCCATCAGCCACATGGTGCCCAGGCCAGCCTGGCAGGCTGAGCGTTGGGTGCAGTGTGGACATGTGGTCTTGCCACCCACCCCTGACGCGCTGAGGTCTGGGCCTGCGTTCCCACCACGGGTCTGTGATGAGGACCGTGGGAAGGTCTGCTTAGCCCAGGTGCTTCCAAGAGTGCTCACGTGGCCTTGGTCTGAGCCCTCGAGGACACCAGCAGGAGGGCTTGGAGCCAGGCTGCCCAGCCTGGTACACAGGGGGTCCTGTGGCGCTCCACCAGGTGAGGCTTGGGGGTGCAGGACGGAAACCCTGGCATTTGGAGGGTTGGCGGTTTAAGAGCCCTGGCTCATCAGCCACCGGAAGCTGATACCTGGAATGTGCCTGATCTTCTGGGCTGATCCCTCCTCAGTTTCGACTCTGATGCTGTTTGCCGGGGGGCAGTGCTGGCCGAGAAGACATGGCGAACACTGAACGAGCTCGTTCTCTGGAGCAAAGTTGAGCCTTCGGCTTGGCATCTTTTAGCAAAAGATTTTATGGTCACACCTCAAATAACTTTGTGCAAGAGAATGCTGAATTTTCACGTTATTGGATAATTTTCATTTTGGGCTATTGGTCCAAAACTCGTGACAGAAAGATATCACTTGGCAATAGCATCATTCATCAAGTTAGAGAGACTGATTACCTTATTTTGAATGTGGATTTAAATTCATTCATCCTGCAGGTCCCTAAATATTGGATTGTCGATTTGAAAAATTGGCTACACTTTTCATTTATGTTACACAGATAATATTAGATGCAACGGTCTATCAATTACGGTTGCAAATGTGGTATTTGGGACTCTACGTAACACACTGTTATTATTCATAGACATCAGGTGCTGGAAGGAGAGCAGGAAAGCTACCCAGCGGGAGGTTCGGTGCCACCGCGTTCGTTTGGATCCTTAACTGACAGATGTGAAAACAAAGCCGCCAACGTGGATTCGACAAGCCGGGCGACTGCGCAGCTGTGACACGGAAAGGAGCGGTGGTTTCAGCTGAGGTCGACGTTGACTTCTGCTTACAACGTTTCCTTCTTGATGAAGTTTTTCCCTCTTTATGTATCATACGACTTTAAAAATATTCCTATTTGTGATCAAACTTTCCCTGTACAAGTGGGAAAGGTGTTCTGTGGGTAAACTGAGTCAGCTTTCCATAATGAGAGGGAGAAAAACAGGAGGGTCCCACCCGGCAGAGGAGCAGGCAGCCAGGGTGAGGGGGTTTGTGTCCTGTGAGCTGAGGACCGAGGTCAGGGCGGAGTGAGGCTGGCGAGGCCTGGCCCGGGACTTACACAGGGGCCTTCCTGAAACTGGAGTCTGTGCTCCCCTCGGTGCCAGTCCTGGGGAGGCAAGGGCTTGACCCTCATTAGAGGCATGGCACCCTGGTTCTACCCGGACTTACCCAGATCTGGGAACATGATTTTGGAGTTCGTTTTTAGAAACCAAAGGGAGGATTCCTGGATTGGGCCAGAAAATCCTTGACGTTGCTGTGGGTTTCACATCTAATTGGCAAGTTGTTACGGGGAAGACACCTCTTGTTTATCTGATGCTCTCCATGTGGACGGTTTAGGAAAGAGGATAGGATTGCATTTCAAAGGAAGACCCGCAGTCCACAAAGCCTGCTGGCTCCAGCTCGTTTCCGGTCTCAGTGGGATGAGCCTCCATCCATGTTCTCAGCTGCACTTCTGCACCTTCTGCCGTCTGGTTCTACTCGATTCAGACCCCGACCCATTTTGTGATTGGACAAAAGTACCTCGGAAGACTCAGTACTTGTTAGCCTGATCCTGAGTTCCGTGGGGCTTAGCACTATGTGGACGCCTAGCATCTCATCACAGACCCAGTGGCACTCCAGGAGTGCTGGCTGCCCTTGGCTCCGAGGGCGCTGATGCAGTCTCCTGCCCTGGGGCCTGACTCCATGTGCCGAGGCCACGCGCCCCTCCCTTGAGTCCCTTTCTGACTCTGCTCCACTCCACACTCTGTCATCTTCACACCAGGCACCTGCTGAGCACCCACAAAGACACGGCCACTCCCTCCTAGGCATTGCACATGCTGGGGAGGGCCGTGATGGGAACGAGACTCAGCCCCCTGACCACTGAGGGTCCTGTCCTGGGGATGTCCACACTTGCGCTTCCGCACTGGTTCCTGGGGAAACCCCTGCCACCCTTCCCAGCCTCCTCCACAGGGTCCCGACCTCACGGACTCAGGGGTGGACCGTGTTCTTCGTGCCATCTTCAGGCTCACCTCTCGACAGCTCCGAGTCCTGGTTCCCAGGCCTAGGCACTGGGACCTGTGTGGATTCCAATTGTGGAGACCACCCCGTGGACCCTGCTCTATCCAGCCGAATCTCCCTGGTGCTCTCTGGGCGGAATCAACACACTGCTGGCTGCTTCCTCAGGTGCCCGTCTCATCGGCTCACCTGTGGCCCTCAACAATCTCCCACTGCTCCTGGGCCACTTTCTCCAGCACCTGTGCCCTCCAAGGCAGGAAAATTGTGTGCCTGGTCCTAGCTCCTTTATTTTCCTCTCCTGGCCCATTTTGAGGAACAATAAACTCACACCTGAAGCTTAAATTATGACACAAAAGGTGGTATTGTAATATTTTTCATTTTAATTGCAAAATTAACATGGAATTACGAATCTAATTAATTCACACTTATTTGGATGAACAGCCCAATAGACAGAAGTTTGAAAGTTGAGAGAATATAGATTATTTTGCAAGATATATTACCAAAGAATTTTGGAATTGGAAGATTCTTACATGAAAGGATTGTTAATGTGATTGCTTTTTAAATATTACCTATATTGGCAATTAATGATATAATATGTAATTTGGAACAACTAGTTAATTTGGTAGAATCATTTTGTCAGAATTTCTAGGAAAATAATGCTTTAAATCTTTTTAACTGATCAAAACACTTTAAAATATTTGAGAAACATCCAGCTGTGTGGAGATTGCTATCAGAAATTAGGCTCACCCAATTTTTTCTTTCCTCCATTATTCATGTGTGTGCGTGCACACGTACACACACACACACATACCGTTGTGCTCACTCTAATCTTCCAAGTACTATTAAAAACTTAAGCAGGAAGTGAATTATGTAACAGCTATTACTGTCAAACATCACACTTGTTTTGTCAGCCCTTAAAGGGCAACTATACGTCTGTGGTTATCATCCCTGCCTTCAGGCTGGGGTGAAAAATAGAAGCTTCTTGATAGAATTTCTACTTCCTCTTATTCTAACTTCACAGGTTTTTCTAAATCTCCTTAGAATGGCGGTAAGATTTCTGCCAGACCATCCACTTTTGCAAGGTAACGTTTCTTTTCAGCCACAATTCATACAATTGATTATATTGTCATTTAATGGAAAGAGGTGGTTCCTGTAATGTGCACTGGGGACCTGGATTCTTGATATAATAAATACACCTGCTGCTGTGTGCAAGGTGACCAGCTGGACGTGGCGGTTGCTGCCTGACAGCCCCACCATAGCTGCTTTCTACATCCTGCTTTGCTTCGAAGGGCAATCCTGGCCCCTCTTTATCTGTCTGAATAACTCAAAGGCAGTCCCTTCACTCCAGAGGCCTTCCTTGATCAATTGCTTTATGATGCTAGTTTGTTTATAACAATATCACATTTCAGTGGGGAGCCAGCTGGCTACTCTTCAAATTAAGAACAGATACAGTACCTGTCTCTGCAGAGAGCAAGGAAACTGACCATTTAGATCAGCATTATTGTCCCTTTTAATTTTTAAATGACTCCTGAGATCATACGCTGCCTGCTAAGCCTTTGTTACTGGTTAATGAGCACTGTGCTGGTCAACAGAAAGCTTTGTTAACGTCCCACTCATAACTTATAAACAAATTCAGCTAGGAGAAAATTTTTGTTTAACACATGGATGCCAGATATTTGAAGAGTTCTTAGGGATTCCAAACTGGAAACACTTGTTGTGGTTAATGTGAATATCAAATCTGGAGTGACAATTAGCGTTGGACAACGCTCTAAAAGTGGGCTTGGCAAGTCCCCGTGACTCTCTGCCAGCGCATTTTTCATGGATGGCAGCAAATTACTCCCCTGCTCTTCCATTCATCTTCCTCAATTGCTGACCCTGATGGATTCCAGCCCTTCTGTGTCTGCAGCGTCTTTCTGATGAAAAGGTACATGTTGTGCATAGACTGTCTAACTGATGTTTAAGCTGGTCTGATGTTTGTTAATCACAATTAAAAAAAGGGAACTCTATTAATTGGTGGTAAACTCTTGGACAGACAGTGATAATTTGAGAAACGTAGTTCCTCAAATTCCAGTCGTATCCTACTCGTCTGCACTTCTGCCTTTGCTCGGCTGTATTCTCTGTGAGTCACCCTGCTTCAGGTAGCATCTTCGTGTCTAGTGCAATCAGGGCAGGGCATACGGTTTTTGGTAGAACTGGGCCTTTACCCAGCCTCTAAGGGCCCAGTCTTTAAGCTGTTTTGGTTAAAGGCTGGGCCAGCGCACAGAAAGCTAAGGTGCTGCCTATACACCACGGCTTAATGAGACCTAAATGCTCATGTATACCCCAGCATCTGTCTTAGCCTGCCTAGTGACAGAATTTCACTGCTGTAGGTAAAATCACTCCAGAAGACCCTATTTGAAAACACAACGATTAATTAGCGGGAGTGATACATTCACTCATTGGTATCTATCAGTTCATTAGAGCGAAGCCACCCTTAGATAGTGAGTGTTGCAGGCTGGTGTTGCTACAGCTGTATGATGATTAAGGTAAAATATATAAGCTTATGTCCATTGTTTTCTTAAGATTAAAAAGTACAATGTGTCATTTACAAATGGTGTTTGACTGTAATAGGGTAGTAGAGACCCCAAATGATCATGGCCTACTTAAATTACTTTTTTTTTTTCTCATGAGAAGTCTGGAGACAAGCAGTTCAAGGCTGATGTGGTAAGTCCACGACATCCAAAGCTCCTTTTATCTCTTGGTCCCACCATCCTGAATGCCTCCTTGCTTTCTCTCTCTGAAGTTGCCCTGTGGTCACAGGATGGTTGCTGACTTCTAGCCATTGTTTTCACATTCAGGTCAGAAGAAGAAAGATGTAGAGAAAGGCAAAGGGGGCACAAAATTCAAGTTCATTTTTGGGAAACTTCACTCTATCACTGCAAATTACGTATTTTTGAAAATTCCTAGGTAAGAGACAGGCTGGAAATAAAGGCGATAGGCTGGGCATATTGTCACTCTAAAGGAAATCAGGGAAAAAGCAGGGAATAGGAATGTCGGCCAAGGAACTAGCATTTCCTATCACAACAGAGGAGTGCAAATTAGCGGAGGGACTCTGGTAATGTGTATTCTGCTTGGGGGAACTGTCACCTGGGGGAGAAGAAGCTGACGTGGTCTATTCAAGTTGGATGCAAAGAGACCAATGCCAGAGTTCGTGCTTTAGCTGGGAAGGTAGCCCTGCTGTCTGTCCACAGGAGTCTTGGAGGACTCCCCCTCTTCACGCGGCAGGACCCAGGAGAGGCGTGCCAGCCTCAGCTCAGCTTGCTGCGGCTGAAAACTTCAAAAGAACATCAGGATCAGCTTCTCATGGCATTTGAAAAGATTTGAGATTCATTCTCACCCTACGTAGACCTGAGCCACTCTTGTTACAATTACGGGTTTTGTTTCCCATATAACCTTGCTTTCTAATTCTTAACATTTTGGAATAAGTCCTCTTATCGGTGACCATCCCTGCAGTTTCTAAATTCACTTGTAAAATGTATGTCCGACAAGGAGGAAAGAAGAACTGAGCTGCAGGGGTCTTGGCCAACCCATTCTGTGGCTCGGATATTTTCTCTCACACACCAGCCTCACTTCAGATGGGACCAGCAAATGGTTATGTCACGCCTCAGAAGTGTGATACTGTTCGCGACTCACAGAAGCAACAAATGCTTGTTCATGAATGCAGGGAATCTACTGCATTTCTTCATTTTAAATAAAAATGATGAATCAGGATTTTCAAAAAGGCAGATACTTTCAACTGTCTACACTGGGAGCTCACCTTATTGCCCTCCTAGACCATCTACACTGGGAGCTCACTTACTCCCCATCCCAGCTGTCTACACTGGGAGCTCACCTTAATATCCATCTCATCTGTCTACACCAGGGAACTCATCTTCTTACCCATATCAGTCAACACTGGGAGTTTCCTAGTTTACTTACTACTCTTCTCGACTGTCTACACCTTATTCCTTATCATGATTGTCTACACTGGATAATCCACTTACTCATCATCTTGATTTTCTACACTGGGGAGTTGGCCTTACTCCCCATCTGGACTGTGCACATGGCGGGGCTCACTCTACCCTCCCTCTGGACTGTCCACACTAGGGGCTGGCCTCACTCTTCAGTAATGCACCTGACACAGAGGGGGCAGTGCCCGTAACAGTGGTAGTCACTCTGAAGTGGGAACTGGCTCCCCCACAGTGCAAATGCCTCTGGAGCTCCCAGGCAGTCCCCAGGCTCCCCCATGAGTGGGTGAGTGGTGAGGGCGGATGGGGGAGTCACAGCAGCCCTTGGGGACCATACAGTTTGGAATCTGGGAGACCAGCAGGTACTGCAGAGGTGCGGCTGGAGCCTGGGGGCTGAGGAGAGAGAGGAGACTGGACGATGTGTTTCGAGTATTCATGGTCAGCTTTGGGGGCTGCTTACCCTTCCCTCTTCTGAGAACAGGGCTGGCCTCTGGTCTGGAAAAGGACCTGGCCTGTGGTCTGGCTGGAGGCGGGGGTGCCCGTGCTGGGATGGTTGTGCTATTTCTGTGAATGGTGTCCCTTTGCTGGGACGTGCCCCTGCCTCCAGCTGTGAAACCTGAAGAGAGCAGACCCGTTTGTCAAGACGTCAGATGACCCGAGCGACCCTTCCGCCTCGGGGACCAGCACCAGGGATGTCTGATAATCTTCAAAATGTGTGTTTGGCTTCCCCCTCCGAGCTAAACAAACTTTGGTTTCCCTTCCCTCTGGTCAATAGATCGTGCTTTATAGCACATCACATGATTAGAAAGAGAGAGAAACATTAGTGCAAGAGCCCTCTGTGTGGCCTCATAAAATATTAATGGATTCAGAGAGGAAACGTGAAATCAACATCCCCTCGCATGCACCGGCTTGTGCTGGGTCTGGTTTCGGCGGTGGTGAGGACACGCGTGCTCAGAGCCTCGGCCGGGCCTGCTCCTGGGAGGAACCTGCAGGAAAGGCTGGAGTCACTGCCAGTCCAGAAAATGCTGTGTGGTGTGTGTGATGTGTGACATGGTGTGTGGTGTGTGGTGTGGTGTGTGGTGTGTGTGGTGTGGTGTGTGTGGGTAGTGTATGGTGTGGTGTGTGAGTGATGTGTGGTGTGGTATGTGGTGTGTGGGTGATGTGTGGTGTGGTGTGTGGTGTGTGGGTGATACATATGGTGGGTGTGGTGTCATGGTGTAATTAGTATTGTGGTGTATTGGGTGGTGTGTGGCATGTGCTGTGTGATGTGTGGCATGGTGTGTCGCATGGTGTGGCATGGTGTGTGGTGTATGTTGTGGTGTGTGATGTGTGGTGTGTGGTGTGTGGTGTGTGGTGTGTTGTGTGGTGTGTGGTATATGGTATGTGGGTGCTGTGTGGTGTGGTGTGGTGTGTGGTGTGTGAATGGTCTGTGGTGTGTGGTGTGTTGTGTGGTATGTAGGTGGCATATGAGTGGTGTGTGAGAGGTCTGTGGTGTGTGGGTGGTGTGTGGTGTGTGTGGTGTGGGTGTGTGGGTGGTGTGTGGGTGGTGTGTGGTGTGGGTGGTATGGTGTGTGGGTGGTTTGTGGTGTGTGGTGTGTGGTGTATGGGTGCACAATATGTAGTGCATGCCTGATGGTGTGTATGGTGTGGAGTGGTGCTTGCTAGTGTGTAGACTGTATGGAGTGGTGTGTGGTGTGTGCTGTGTGGTGTGTGTTGTCTGGTGTGCTGTGTGTGCTGTGTGGTGTGCTGTGTGGTGTGCTGTGTGGTGTGTGTGGTGTGTGGTCCAGTAGTGGTGTGCATCACTGTGTGGTGTGTGGGTGTGTGGTGTATGTGGTGTGTGGTGTGTGGTGTGTATGGTGTGTAATGGTGTGTGGTGTGTGCTGTGTGCTGTGCTGTGGTGCTGTGTGTGGTGTGTGCTGTGTGCTGGTATGTGCTGTGTGGTATGTGCTGTGTGGTGTGTGCTGTGTGGGTGTGTGGTGTGTGGTGTGTGCTGTGTGCTGTGTGGTGTGTGGTGTGCTGTGGTGTGTGCTGTGTGTGCTGTGCTGTGTGGTGTGTGCTGTGTGCTGTGTGGTGTGGTGTGTGAGGGTGTGTGCTGTGTGTGGGTGTGTGGTGCTGATTATTGCTATGTGCTGTGTGCTGTGATCTCATACTCCAATGAGAGGCGGAAGAGGGCGGACGGGCAATGTCCGTGGGTCCCGGTGTGCAGCGGAGCGTGTGCCTGGGAATCACGACCTTGAACCTCACTTGGGGCTCCCTGCAGCCTCCTCCACTGAGGCCCTGAAACACCCGGGTGTGGTTCCCTCGGACCCAGCCGGCTCCGCAGACGCTCCCTGGCTTCCCTCTGTCCTCGTGGCCGCCCCGGGCCAAGTGCTGCCAGGGTTCGAGAATTCCCGGGTGGACAAGAGCATGGACCCCAAGCCCCCTCCTTGCAAATTCCACTCGTGGGTCTCACCGCCAAGGCCACGCCACGTCCTTCCCAGCCCCTGCCCAGCCCCTGCCCAGCCCCTGCCCAGCCCCAGGCGCCCTGCAGCCTCCCTAAGGCCTGCGCTTCAGGACGGGTGCGCTTCTGACCTGCAACAGGCGCAGCGGGTCTGGAAAGACCCGAAGGTGACTTTCAAACAGTTTCGGGAGGGCGGCGCCCTGGTCGGGCACTGGGAAACCAGCTGAACCGGGAGGCAGGTGCCCCGCGTGCGGGCGGCCTGGGCTCGGGCCGGGACTGGGGGTGCCGGGGAGGGAACGGCTCGCAGGGGCGCGAACCCGGGGCTGGGGGCCCTTCCTGAGTTTCAGGAGAGCCGGGCCGGGGCCCCCGCTGAGCATCTGCGCAAAGCCCGCGCCATGGGACAGGCTGGAGGCTCCGTCCGTCCCGGCCGCGGCCAACGTGCCCCTCGGGGATCGGCGGGAGATTCGGGCCGTGCGTCTCTCCCGCCCTCCCGGTTCCCTTCGGGGTTCCCCGCGTCCCGCTCTGCGGGGCTCGTCCCGTCCCTGGTGAGGCAGCCGGGCCTGGAGAGAAGGCAAAGCAGCCTCGGAAGGTCTCCTGGGAGTCGGCGGCCCCCGGAGCCCAGCCCGGCCGGGGGCCCAGAGGCGAAGCCGCAGGGACAGAGGGGCCGCTCCCAGCAGAGCAGAACCCCGGGCAGACCAGGCCCACCTGCCCACCGCAGGGGAAATCGTGAAGGAAATCAGGAATGCCGCCACGTAGCCAGGCCTGCGATGGGGAGGAAACACTGTGGGTTCTGAGATTTAAAAACAAAACAACCATTTTACGCCTGTAATCCCAGCACTTTGGGAAGCTGAGGCGGGCGGACCACCTGAGGTCAGGAGTTCGCAACTAGCCTGGCCAACCTGGTGAACCCCGTCTCTATTAAAAATACAAAAACTTAACTGGGCGTGGTGGCGAGTGCCCTAATCCCAGCTACTCGGGAGGCTGAAGCAGGAGAATAGTTTGAACCCGGAGGCGGAGCTTGCAGTGAGCTGAGATGGCCCCACTGCACTCCAGCCTGGGCAACAGAGCAAGACTCCGTCTCAAAAAAAAGAAAAAAACACAACTCACACTCACATAATATGCACACACACACTCGCACTCTTGGACACACATGGACCCACACTCAAACACGAGCACACACATTCACACACAGGCACACACAACCATGCACTCATGCAAACACACACACTCACACACTTGCACACACATGCATTCTCACAAAAATCACACTCGCACATGCACTCACACATGCGCAGACACACTCCCAAACATGCACTCATACACTCATGAGCACACATGCTCATACACACACACACTCACATACACACACGTGCTCACAGACACACATGCACCCCTACACACCCATGCACACACATCCACCACCAGCACTTACACAGAGGCGCACACACACTCACACACACCTGCACACACATTCACACATACACTTACAACCACACTCATATGCACACACACTCTCACATACACTCACTCTCATGCACTCATGCATTCATATACTAACACATGCACTCAACTTACACACTCAGACACATGCAGACACAGACACATGACTCCCACAATCACAGACACACACACTTTCACACACATGAGCACATTCACACATGAACTCACACACATTCACACACACGCACTCACATACACATGCACTCCACAAATATGCAGCACAGTCACACATGCACTCACACACATTCATGCACTCACACATGCACTGCCACACATGGACTCTCACACACGCACTCATACACACACACACAGATGCACACACACGCACTTACACAGTAATATGCACACACATGCATTCACACACTCCCCCCACACACATGCACTCACAGGCACACACACACACTCATGCACTCACATATGCACTCAGACACATGGAGTTACATACACATGCACTCACACACACTCATGCACTCACACATACATGCACATATACACTTACACTCATAGACACACACATGTACACACACATACACACACATACACACATGGAGTTACACACACATGCACTCACACACGCTCATGCACTCACACATACATGCACATATACACTTACACACATTCATAGACACACTCACACATGTACACACACACACGGAGTTACATACACATGCACTCACACACACTCATGCACTCACATATACATGCACGCATGCACTTACACACACTTATAGACACATACACTCACACATTTATACACACTCACATGCACACACGTGGACTTACAACTCACATGCACGTGTATGCACTCACAAACAGGCACACACTCACATGTGCTTGCACACACTCACACAGGCACACACTCACATGTGCTTGCACACACTCACACAGGCACATACTCACATGTGCTTGCACACACTCACACAGGCACACACTCACATGTGCTTGCACACACAGAGACACACATTTATTGTTTGGTTTTCACATGGCGCGAAGTAACTCTACGTGGATTTTTCAGGCTTCCTTTGTTCTCATGGAAATACCCGTGTTGGAATCTATGTTCTTTTGGGGTTATTTTCAAGCAAGCAGTGGTGAGTGGTGGTGTCTGGTGCCAGCGGGAGGTGCAGTCACGTTTATGTGGCCCCGAGCTGCTGGTGGAGGCTGCAACCCCCGTGGACATTGCCCAGAGGGGTCTATGAGATGGGATGATGGGGTAGGGGGACCCTAGAAGAAACCCTGGAGGAAATTCCTGGGGACATCGGCTGCAGCCTCCACTGCACATAGGGCCTCGGTATTGCCCCCAGAAATGCACTCTCCGGGGGACCCCCAGCACGGACCCCCGAGCTGTGAAGAGGAGGAAAGACTGGAATCCGAGAGGCAGGTCCAGTGAACTGCGATGTCAGGACACAACTCAGGACCTCCGGTGTCTGTGTTCTCACAGAGACCTCCCCTTACCAACGTGCCCAGCACTTCGGCCTGCAGCCGATTCCCTTGGCAGTGTGTACACTCACTCAGCCTGCTTGTTCCCAGCACTTTGAAGACATCGCAGCCCTTAAGCTCTGTCCTCCCTGCGCGGGCTCCCGCGGGTGCCTTCTGGACGGACTGGCAGTTCTTTCGGTGTAACAGATGGGCCTGGGAGGAAGGCGGTGTGCCCACCTGGCTGCTTCCACCTTTGTCCGGGTGTGGATGGGGCTGGCTGGTCTCTGGACGTTCTTAGAGGTGGTGTTCTGCTCCCTGTCCTCTGCGAGGCTGCGAGGCATAAAAGACAGCTCGCTTCTCGGAGGGACGTCGGTGCCTTCCTCAGCAGGCCCGTAAACCAAGGGACAGGCAGAGCCATCGTTTCCAGCTTCGGGAAAATGATGAGGGTTTTAAAAAATAATTAAAATGCAATTAATCCTTTTATTGATGTCTCTGATGTTTGAGGACACCGTCGATGGACCACCAGGGTCCCCTGTGCAGCAGCGGGTGTCACGGCTGTGGATGGAGCTGCAGCATTTGCACAGAGGCCCATGCAGCCCTGACGGGGGAGGACGCAGAGCAGCCAAGTCTCGGCTTTTGTGTCTTATACACGTGAGTATGGCAGTTTTATCAAAACAATGCTCCAGCACCTCCATACACTGTGGGCTGCTGATCTCGAGAGCCTGGCGGTTTGCTGGTTGGGAGTCACAGCTGTGGGTCAGTGACTCTTGTCAGTCTCCAGGACGTTCTACTCAGTACTTTATCCAACAAGCGTTTATGAACTCCTGACTTCCAGGCCCTGCGCGAGTACCCAAAGCACAGAGCGGGAAATGAAGACCGATTCTCCGAAGACCATGAGGCCCAGGTGAGGACGGCTGCCGGGACCACACAGGACAATGAGCGCAGACACAGAGGCTTGCACGGCGTGTCAGGGGTGGAGGGCGGTCCAGGCTTGCGGGGGATCCAGGGCTGGCAGAAAGAGCTCCTGAGAGAGGGCAGGCTTTGCAGGGTCTTGAGGCAGAAACAGGAGTTTCCCAGGTGGAAGAAGAACAAAGCGTCAGAGCCGGAGTGGCCGGGGCTGAGGGTTCACAGAAGCATTGTGACCCAGCCCAGGAGCCTGGAGAGGCTCACGAGAGGGCAGGTGGGCTGCACTCGCGCAGACGGCCTGGGGGAGCGTGCAAGCAGCTCTGCAGAGTGAGTGACCACAAGTCAGGGAGGAGGGCCAGGGGCTCAGCCGGGCACAGGTGCACAGCGGAGGAGAATGTCGGCTGTCCAAGGCATCTCACTTCCGTCTCTCTTCTGATGAGGAAACCAAGGCAGAAGTGGCTGCAGAACCTACCAACGGTTGGCCTTTTCCTCTCCGTGTGACTGCAGCTGCGACAACTGAAGAGAGTGGCCAGGTTCTGGGAATCCCATGGGAAGAAGAGAGAAAAGGTATCTCCAGGAGCAGCCTGAAAGCCCACAGGAAGCCGGACACATTAAGGCTACAACAGTAACTTACGCTGCTTCCTGTATACACGTGGAACTAAGGCTACAACAGTAACTCATTCCTGTATACACGTCGAACATGGTATGACTTTGGGATTTGTTAACAATGAGAAGACATCTCTAGTTTTCTTATGCTGGGAGATTTCTCTGGCAACAAAATAGTCTTTCTTCAACTGGAAGGGGCTGTTGTGCTAGAGTGAATCAACGCTGAGCTCATCCGACCCACAGAAGCAAAGTGAGACTAACAGGGATGGTTGCATGGCTTGGATTCGTATCTTTTCCACGGGCATCATCTGTGTGTCCATTATGACATAGTTACCCCATCGTCAGCATGTGAATTTACCACATGAAGATGGGGAAACTGATGGACCTCAGGAGGAAGGACCGAGCGGGGATGCTGGTCTCTGGGCCACGTTGATAGCTGTGCCCCGTGGCTGGGCAGAAGCTTCCCTCACTGTCTGCGGAGATGGCTTCCCTGCCACCGCACGGTGACTGATGGTGCTCGCACATTTACTGTGCAGATGGGCAGGTTATGGGCTACACCCTGTCCCAAGACATCTGGCTGAGACACCATGACTCTCTCAGTCTAGAAAGATGATTGGGAAGCACCTGTGTGAGTGAGAGTGAGTGAGCGTCATTCTTGCACAATATTACATCCAGCTTAATTCATGCAAATATAAATCACCCACAAATGTTAGCACCTCGTCACCCACAGGACATTGCTTGTGACGCACCTCGGAACGGGGTTGGCTCTCGTGTCGGCAGGGACGGTAGATCTGAAGAGGACACTCCCAGGGAGGCTCTGCAGGTCCTGGGGTGGCCTGTGACACCGATGTGAGGCTCAGAACGATGTTCCGTGGCCGTGGGAAGTGTGGAAAACCCACTCTCCACAAGTACCACGTGTGGGCTTGGCTTTCTAAGATGAGCTTCGTTTCAATGCCTTGTGATTTGCCGATGTCAACACAGCTGCTATGCGTGTGCTGGGGAGATGCAGCAGCCCCCAGGCCAATTGTCTTGCTGGCCTCGGGTTTGAGGAGTGCTCTATAAACGTTAACTGAGTGGATTCTGAAAGAGGTGAGTCAGATGGAATCACAGAACATGATGATGTGGAAACATTAATAAAAATATGCCTTATTTTATAAACTTTTATTTACGAGTGTTCCCATTTTAGGAGCACTTTAAGAAAAGGATAATGGTCGTTTTTATGTAACAGTAAAATTAACAAAATCTTCATCCTCTGCTTTGCATCTGATAAGACCAGAATCTCTCCCTTCAGGGGCAGGAAGGGGCGTCCAGGAGCATCCCGGGGACGTGGTTGGAGGGAATTTGTAATAGCAGGGTGTTGGGTGGTGGAAATTTTCTCCTGAACCTGATCAGAGAGTGAAGAATTCCACTGTTACAAGATTTACAAGAGGGGGCACCTATATAAACCCAACCGGATATTCTGGGCATACTAAGTAGATTGAGGGAGGAAGGGCTAAGAGGGGCCCTGACGGTGACTCCTTCCTCTCCTGGAGAAGACACACAAATAGACTTCCCACTGAAGAGAAGTCGACGAGGCCTGTGCCCCACACATGACTCTAAATGCACTTCTCCCTCGACCCACCATGCGCCTGGACTGCCGCATGGATCAAAAGACAGAAGAGTGGCCTGGTGTCCACTGAGCTGAGGATGAGCAAAGGCAGCCCGGTTGCTGTGGTTCACAGCGTGGCGCTTGTGCTGCTGCAAACTGTGTCGTGTGGCGCACACAGCCCCATTCCATCAGAGCAGCTGAATGTTCTGATGAAGTAAAATTGAATAAGATAACGGCGTGGTCTGTGAACATCTGCTATGCTCTCTGGACTTCAGGCCTGAACTGTAGAATGAAGGAGTGGAACACCAAACCAACGCTTGCATCCTTATAACTTCCCAAATTATTCTGTTCTGTTCTACTTATGGCCAAATACTAAAACAGAAATATTTCCATTAGATGACAATTCATGAAGATCTATTTCATGAAAATCTGACTGACTGACCTTTCTATGGCAGTTACAAAACATTCATTGCTTTAGTATCCTACCAGAAATAATGGAAAAGTTTCATGTAGAACGTAACTTCCGATTCAATTTGGATCCATCTTACTGGAAAGAGTCTCTAGCTGTGTTTACGTTTGACCAGGTGATAACTGGTGAGTCCCTGCTTAGTGAGTTCAGCATGGCCAGCTCTCCTCTGCGTGTGTACGTGACCATGTGAACATCTCGGAAAAAGTGAGGACAAACGACATTTCCAGGCAGGCCATTGTTCCTGCATTGATTTCAGCATAGTCCCATATTTGTGATAGTTTACAATATGGTGATTAACGACACGTGTTTGTTTAAAGTACATAGAGCTTTCATATTCATTGTTTTGTTTGACCTCGCAGTCCTCTGGGGCAGGCAGGGAGGACGGAGGCCCCGTCTTACTGGCAGGCAGAGTGCTCAGCGGGCCGGGCGGGATCTGCACCTTCTGCCTCCTCCCCGATGGCCCCCTTCCTCTCCCGCCCCGCAGACACCTGCCTACTGTTCTCAATGTTTCCACTTTACTAGACAGCACAACCTTCCCACACCTCATGTGTTTTACGACTAATGTCCAGCCCTGGCAGCAGCATGTTGGACCCCATCCCGCCACGTGTCTGTGACCTGAGCCAGGAAGGTTAGGTCTGTGACCTAAACCTTCCTTTAAGGTTTGGGGTCCCTATTTCCTCGTTTTCCTGTTTGTTACTATGGAAATGGGGGTATTGTGGGTAGGAGTAGCAAAAATGCATTTTCCCAAAACTCCCTAATACACACTTTTAGATATAGAAGAAAAGTACACAAGAGGTGCTTTAAGTTCTTGCAAAGCAAAAAGGTGCGTATAGATGCTGGGTGGTGGCGTCATTATTAGGGATATTATTTCACTTTCTAAAGATCCAAATTACCAGAGTGTTAACTCCTTCCAACAAGGAGGACCGTCTGGTTGACAGCAAGTTGTGAGAGTTCTCCTGTGACCCGAGAAGTTCAGGGATCTTTCCCTCTAGTATCAATCATGAGGGACCCCACGATTCCTGAGTCAGCAGCACAAACGGTGGCTTTGACCTCAGAGACAGACTCGATGCTCACATTCTCAGCGTCCGCAGTATCTCACCCCGTCTCCCAGAGACATATCTTTATTTTTATTTCGTAGTCTTTGTAAACTGTGTGATGATAATGGAAGAGGCTGGTTTTGTGCTGCTGTTAATACAAACACACACACATGTCGAGGACCCTCAGGGACCTCCCAAGGGTATGAGTCCTGAGGGCAGCTGCCTCAGGTGCAGGGGCCACCCGCTTCTGCCTCTTCCCGTCTCCCCTCCACTCCCACAGCCTGACCCAGCCCTCAGCTTCCCTCACTGTGTCTGCAGCAGCACCTGGCAGCCCACTGCTCTGCCCCAGCCTCTCCCTGCGAGATCTTTCAGCCATCCCCGTCCTCATCTCTAGCCCCCTGTCCTCTGTCCTCATCTCTAGCCCCCTGTCCTCCGTCCTCATCTCTAGTCCCCTGTCCTCCGTCCTCATCTCTAGCCCCTGTCCTTGTCTTTAGCCCCTGTTATCCTCAGAGGCCTCAGGTTCTTCGTTGCCTCCAGCCCTGTCTTCTGTCTGCCACCCTCCCCCAGCCTCCCTCCTTCCGGGGTTGGATTCTGTTAGACCCTGTCGCTCATGTGCAGTCGCCACCCAGGTTCTTCTCCCACCAGCAGCTCTCCCCAGCTGCACCTTGGTGTCCCCACGTTGACGGCAGGTGTGGACAGTGATGGGTCTTGCCCACAGAGTGTTCTCGTCACCCTCTGAGTACTTCTGTTGACAAATCCAGAGGCCGCATGCAATCTGGAGTCCAGTGACGGAGTGAAGTCCACGCTCCCTTTCCGCCGACCACAGCCTCACCATGACCTCTGTGACAGCAAGTCTTGAAAGCTGTTGCACTCCTGCCATCTCCACCAGCTCCACCCTCCTCCTCCTCCCCTCTCGTCTCAACCTCTCCACAGCTCAGCCTCCTTATATCCGAGTCCTTCCAGGCCACACAGGGTCACCACACAACCCTGCTAAAGCACCACTCAAGTCACACCACTGCCCTGCTCCAGAACCTTCAGTGGCTCCCTACTGCTGGTACTAAAGTGGCCGTAAATCCAAGGCAGTCCACAGCGTACCTCAACCCTCTCATGAACATTTGTCCCCGTCATCCTCCAAACTGTTTGTGCTAACGAGGCCATTCTATTCTTTTCTGTTTCCCAAGCTCCCTGAACAATTCTGCTGTAGTCTCTGCAAGAGGCAGATCCATAAGCGATCAAAATCCAGGGTCATTAGGGCTGAGATCGGGGTCACACCAGGGTGCGTGTGCATCCTCCTCCTGGAAATGCCAGGTGGGCTTCCTGGAGGAAGTGGCATCTGACTCGATAGACTTACGTGGAGTTACAAATCCTTGTCAGCGAGTCCAGGGCTGGCTGGAGGGTCTTGCCCATGTGCTAATGAAAACACGGGCAGAGAGGTCCCCAGGGGGCTGTGATTCTCTTTCTGAGCACTCCCTATCACGGCTGGGGACTCTGAGATCCTGTGTGAAGTGGGCTGTGGACAGGCTGCCTGCTAGAGGCTGTGGAAGGGACGCCTGGCAGGCAGCCCAGCTTCCTGGCAGCTGTGGAATCCTTTAAGGAATGTAAGGTTGGCCAGCAGATGCCACAGAGCCCCTCCTCAGGGGTCGTCCTACCTCCTCGTTAACACTCCCCTGGGGCCTCTGGGACTCTGGGTGTTTTCCTCACCGTTCAGGCATTTGGGAGCACAGGCAGGGCTGCGCTGTCCTCAGTGATAGCACTTACCTCCCCCGTTGGCCATGGCAGGACTGTTTACACCACAGAAATTGGCACACACTGCACATCAGCTTGTGTGAGAGAGTGTGTGTGTGTGTGTGTGTGTGTGTGTTTCTGAGAACTCGTTTTCAGCCATTCACCAGCATACATGGATTTGGGGTTTTCTGTGAAATGTGGTCTGCAGGATCCCCGCTGGCACGCGGCCGGAGAGCTGATGGCATCGGTTGGTAAGTCCAGCTCACGGGCTTCCAAGGAAGGGGCCTCCTCGGGGGCAGACGCCTCTCCTGCTTATACCCTCAGGAGGGGCCCTTACAGATGCACCACAGTACCAGCGCCAGAGCCTGGCTGTTTCTCTCGGAATGCTGGTTCTCACAGCGTGTCCCCACAGAGAGAGGTGCAGGGCGGAGGCGTCAGTCCAGGTCCGCACTCCTGCTCCCCCAGAATGCAGTGACTTTCTTGGAGATAATGAGGCTCGTCCCAGAGAGGAAGAAACCGTACTGCGGTGCTGGAGGTGAGACGCCTGGATAAGCCATGCCACGCAGGGCACCGGTGCCTGGGCCGAAAGGAGCCGCCCTTGGGACGAAGAGTTCACTTTGCGTTGTCCCTCCTGAGCTCAGGGACCATAAAGCGTGCCAGGAGGTTTCCCAGAAAATCCCGTCTCTGTTCAGGTATTACCCTGCATCCCACTTTAGGAAAGGAACAAGAAATGACAAAAAATCAACACTTGAAAATAATTTCCACTTGTTCTTATTGTTTGTGCTCATTACTACTTTGTTTTAACCAGCATTTAGCAGCTAACAGTGTAACTGCTCATTTTAGCAGTTAAATTTACAGTTTTAGACAGTTTTTAGGATGCCCAGCGACGTCAATTTGACAAGTCTACTGTTAAAATAACTGTTTAAGCACTACATTTATAGTGGAAAACATTCTTTGTCATTGCTAAATTGACTCATTTTAGCTGCTATTTATTGTCAAAAACTTTTTTAAAAAAAATTACAGAGTGAGAACATAGCAGTTCCTGTAACTTCGAAATTAAGTCACTCAAATTTTTGGATTACGTAGAAACATTGCATTTTAAGCAGTTCCTATTAAAAAGTGGGAAAATCATGTATTACATTTACAGTGAGGACTTTTAAACTGATTTATAGTGAAACCGAAAATTTACTGTGTGTGGCTGGACACCCAGATGCGAGGAACTTGACCTGAAGGTCTCGTCGAGTTTTCCTTCCATTTCAAGGAGTTGGTCGAGAATACTGTGTCTTTATTGCTGTTATAGAGAAGTAGATTTACCTTCAGAGGGGAGAGTTAATCACAAACATTAGCATCATTGATAATGAATGCTAAATGTTAGAGATCATTGTATCACTGACAGATTTTCATATTCAGAAGGGTAATACATTATTTGTTTCTGCGGAAATCAAGCAATATGGAATTTTCTTTTTGAGACATTATCTTGCTCTGTTGTCCAGGCTGGAGTGCAGTGGCACAGTCACAGCTCATTGCAGCCTCAACCTCCGGGGTCGAGGAATCCTTCTGCCTCAGCCTCTGGAGTAGCTGGGACCATAAGTGTGTGCCACCACGCCCAGCTAATTGTTGCATTTTTTGTCGAGATGGGATCTCACCATGTTACCCAGGCTGGCCTCCAACTCCTGGGCTCAAGATATCTGACCGCCTAGGCCACCCAAAATGCTGGGATTTATAAGTGTGAGCCAATGTACTCTGTTGTGGAAAATGTTTTAAAAGTTAAGTGTGCTGTAAGGTAAGTTTAATCACGTCTTTGATTATATGACCTATTATATAATATATAAACTACTGTATATGTTCTGTTACATATATAGTATTGACATTACATATGTATATATACATCTCCTGCTTAGAATCTTGTGCTTTGATTTCTGTGGCACTGCACCATTTGTGTGTACAAATGCAACTTTGATCAAGTGTCTTCCTTTTTAAAAACTTTTAAAACTTTGAATTAGTAAATAATAATTTTAGACCATAGGTGTCCCCACTTGTCAATCAGTTGTTCTGATTCCATTAACCTTTATCTTTGTGGGAGATTCAAGCGCTTGTAGCATTTTCACAGCAGGAAATGATGTCATTAGACATTACCGCAAGTAACTGTGCAGTTGGTCATCGCAAAGCAAAGCGTTCTTCATTTTAGCAATGACATGAGGAAACAAGCAGGTTCCTTACTCAAACCGCACCGGTAATCTCAGGGGGAAATGAAAGAAAATCCCGGCACGAGTTATGGGTGTTCTGCTGTGTTTAGAGAGACATTCCAAGGGTTGCACATAGGTTGGATTTCATGCCAGCTTTGGTGGCCTTTTTATATCACTCTTTAAAACTGCCCAGATAGCTTAGCACTCCTGGCTTTAGGAAACCAATGGCGCACTTAGAGGCTTTCCTCTTTTCTCCGTCCTGTGACAGAGGAAACAGCTCAGCTTTGAGAAGTGGTGGCATATTAGGATCTCCAACTGAGCTGCCATATCTCTAAGTCTTTACTGGGCACCTAGGACCTGAGCCAGGCTGGGTCTTGCACGCTGGTTCTGTGAAGGATGCGTGGCGCAGGGCAAAGCCTCACCCAGGTTGGGCGGATGAGTGTGCAGGTGTGTAGATTAGTCACCTTGTGCATTCCATCAGGTTCATTGCAGAGGAAGTAACCCAACAGAATGATGGGAAACAGCAGTGAAAGGTTTAAGACTTTTATGAGGAGAAACTAGAGAAACTTTTCTAGAGAAATAGGCTTTTAAGGGTAAGCCAGTGGTTTTCCCCCCTTTTTGGTAGTAAAAATTGGAAGAATGATCTTTGAATGAGCAGCAGAAGAGATTTTGGTGAGAATTTGTGGATAGTCACGGGAATCATGGTGTTTTCATAGCAGGTACTTGGTCACCGAGTGGCACCTAAGAGTCTGAAGCTTGTCTTCTGGTGATGCCATCAGCTGGATCTGATTTTACGGTTAAAAAGCAAAAGAACAAACAAACACCAACTCCGGGCCGTGGCTGTTTCACGGCCGTCTGTCTGCACTGTGCAGATGTTCCTGCCACACGGGGGAACCTGCCTTGACTTGATGTCAGTAGGGACTGTTCACACAAAGGAACCAAGAAATACACCAGCATCCCTGCTTCTCTGAGTGCTAGTCGGGGACGGTCAGTTTGAGAGATCTTGTGCATCCCCAGAGGCCGCGCTCCCCTGTCCCCCAGAGCCTGGGTGTCAGATGGTCTCCGCCTCTCCGGTACCCCTTTCCATCCTGTACAGAACACTGACCCTGGCGTCCCTGCCATCTGTGGCCCCGTCGCTCCCTGACCTCCCTGATGGCACCGTGATCTCCTGCAGGGCAGGGGCCGTGCTATGACTTTGCCTGGAGCCTCCAAGCCCCGCACAGAACCCACAGGGGGTGTTGACTCAGCAGGCCCACAGCAATGCGTGACTTAACGAAGTCGCTTTTAGCAGAAGGTGAGATAATTTTAACACAAGTCTGCAGTTTTTCCTTCTAACACCGTGAAATCTGTGACAGAGACCGAGAAAGTGTCATCCCTGCCCTGACATTCCAGTACACTAACAAAATAACCTCTAGCAACCTCAGTAAACAGAGCAGGCCAGCGTTCTCACCTAGGCTGACGTACTAGGGAAACCAGCAAACGCACCCAGGGCCCTGCAGCCTGAGCTCCTCCCTACCCCTCACCCCGGCTCACGTCCACCCCATCCTGACCCTGCATGTCATCTGGAAGCTTTAGTTACTCCCACAGAGCTTAGCTGTGTGAAATCTACAGACCAACTCCAGCTCCATGTGCAGGCCTAGTTCTGCAGAAGTATATGATCATGATAAACTTTTAAATGCAGGCTCAAACAAAGCAACTCTGTAAATATTTCAGTGTGCCCACCTGTTCAAATTATTCACCACAATGAGGTCACCATCCCGCCCGGCTCTCTTTCTCTACTTTTTGTGCTATTGTTCCCGTTTAACAATAGATGCAAGTTAATAAAACCCAAGTAAAGATGAGGGATGCAGTTTGTAATGATTCAGATAGAATATCCAATCATGAATAATTAGCATAATGAGTATAAATGTTTCGTGAGGAATTTGGAGCTGTCCTGTGCCCCTGATGTCTAATGAGCTTCCACACATGACTCCTAACTGTGCTGCTGGCCACTGCCTCATTTTGCAGTGCCTCTCGAACATTGTCTGAAACAACAGATTAAAAGTGAAAGGAAAATAAATCTTGAGCTCTCAAAACCACGAAGGACATTCCTGTGGACCAAGGACAGGCAGAGCGCATAGTCATCCCTCTGCTCACATGAGGCGAACGTGTATCTGGGCTCCCTCCGCCCTATTGCTTCATGAAGCCAGTTGAAAGCATGAGTGACTCTTCCTGTAAATTGTACAATCAGCGAGTGACGAATCGGAAACTCAAAAGAATGTAACCGTTTGTCTGTTATCTACCCGTGACCTGGAAGGCCTTCTTTGCTTCGAGTTGTTCTTTCTGGACAGAACCAATGTCCGTCTTACGTATGTTGATTGATGTCTGATGTCTCTCGAAAATGTATAAAAGCTCGCTGTGCACCGGCCACCTTGGGCACCTGTCATTAGGACCTCCTGAGGCTGTGTCATGGGTGCGTCATTAACCGTGGCGAAATAAACTTTCTACATTGACTGAGATCTGTTAATTTGGGGTTAACAAAAATATACCTGTGGAAAGATTTAAATAAAAATATTAGCCTGCATTTCTACTTTGGTTTACAGTACTCACAGACGCGGTTCCAGTTTTTTATTTAATTAATACGACTCACTAGTAGTTTCAGTCACAGGCCGATCTCATTTTATATCCACCTTCTGAACCCATCGGTGTTCTTGGCCGAGCACCTGGCTGGCAACGAGCTGGGACTCCAGACACGGGAGTGGTCTGAGGTGTAGACACAGCCCCAGCTTCAGATGGGAGAACAAGCATTTGGAATTCAGATAATTTCAAACAGACCTGCACACACCCCTCCTTTGAGGAAATGCTTTCCCCACATACTTCCAGGACTAACTGACCAATGAAACACTTTCAGGATGAGTGAGTGCTTGATCTCAAACTCTCCGACGAAGCTGCCCTGCGCTCTTCTGTTTCATAGGTTTCCAAACACGTGTTCCACACTCGGATGAAGCCACTGTGGCCTCCTCGGATTTGCTTCCTGCAGGTGTTTGCTTCCATCCGTGGTTTGGCAGAGAACTGAGGACCACGTTTCCAGCACGTCCTGCTCCTCCCGCTGGGGTCCAGACACTTACTCAGTCAGAAGAATTAATATTGTCAGATACGTGCTGCTTGATGATGCCTGAAAGTTATTTCATTTGAGGCCATCGCAGGTGAACCTCCCAGGGAGGGTGTCATCTGTGCAGAACGACCCCCGGGAGCTGGTGCTTATGTGGACCCTGCTTCCATTGTGTCCTAATCCAGGTACAACAGGTACCTGCGCCAGGTGGGGAAACAGAACCAATAGAAAATGCACACGCATGCACACACACACACACACACACAGAGGTTATGAGGAATTGGCTTAGGAAATTGTTGAGGCTGAGGAGTCCCAGGATGGGCTGTTGCAACCTGGAGACCCAGGAAAGCCAAAAGTTCCAGTCTCAGTCTGAAGACCTGAGGAACAGGTGAACCAATGGGGTGAATCCTGGTCCAAGGGCAGGAGAGGACGCAGGTTCCAGCCCAGCAGTCAGGCAGGAAACGGGAGTTTCTCCTTCCTCCGCCTTTTGTTCTGTCCATGCCCGGAAGCATTGGAAGGTGCCGGCCACTCCACAGAGGGTGGCCAACTTGACAGGGTCCACTGATTCAGATGCTGATCTCTTTCAGGAACACCCTCACAGACACACCCTGAACAACGTCTGACCTGGGCACCCGGTGTCAGTCAAGCTGACACATGGAATGAACCATCATCATGGAGGAATTTCCATAGAAGGACTTCCATGGAGGATCGTCCATAGAGGGAGCTCCATAGAGGATCCTCTATAGAGGGACTTCCATAGGGGGAATCCCAAAGAGGAACTTTCATAGACAGATTCCACAGGGGGACTTCCACAGAGGGAATCTCATAGAGGAAATTTCATACAGAGACTTCCACAGAGGCACTTCCATAAAGGGATTTCCAAAGGGGATATTCCATAGAGGGACTTTCGTAGAGGGAGCCCCATAGAGGAACTTTCATAGATGGACTTCCACAGAGGGAATCCCATAGAGGAACTTTCATACAGGGACTTCCACAGAGGCACTTCCGTAGAGGGACTTCCATAAAGGGATTTCCATAGAGGATATTCCATAGAGGGACTTCCAAAGAGGGAATTCCATAGGGTACTTCCATAGAGGAATTTCCATAAAGGGACTTCCATACAGTATTTCCATGGAGGGACTTCCATAGAGGATCTTCCATAGAGGGACTTCCACAGAGGGACTTTTTTGGAGAGATTTCCATAGAGGGGCTTCCATAGAGGAACTTTCATAGATGGACTTCCATAGAGGGAATCTCATAGAGGAACTTTCAAAGAGACACTCCATAGAGGGACTTCTACAGAGGGAATCCCATAGAGGAAATTTCATACAGGGACTTCCACAGAGGCACTTCCGTAGAGGGACTTCCATAGAGGCTATTCCATAGAGGGACTTCCGTAGAGGGAATTCCATAGGGTACTTCCATAGAGGAATTTCCATAAAGGAACTTCCATACAGTATTTCCATAGAGGGACTTCCAGAGAGGAATTTTCATAGAGGGACTTCCATAGGGGAGTTCCACTGTGGGGCTTCCATAGAGGGGCTTTCATGGAGAGATTTCCAGAGAGGGACTTCCATAGAGAAACTTCTGTAGAGGGACTTCCATAGAGAAACTTCTGTAGAGGGACTTCCATAGAGGATCTTCCATAGAGGATCTTCCATAGAGGATCTTCCATAGAGGATCTTCCATAGAGGGAGTTCCACAGAGGGACTTTTTTGGAGAGATTTCCATAGAGGGACTTCCATAGAGGAACTTTCATAGAGGGACTTCCATAGAGGAACGTTTTTGGAGAGATTTCCATATAGGGGCTTCCATAGAGGGACTTCCATAGAGGGACTTCCCTGCATCTTCTCAGGCTGTCATCTTAAACCTTCCACAGTAGATAGATGTTCATTCAACTGTTCTACCATGCAAGTTGGAAAACGGATTCCTAGGCTTGCAAGGACCTTGAGCTTAGAGCCCAGGGCATGGACCCAGACTCTCCAGAAGCCTCTCCAGCTCTTGGCTGGCCCTGCCCCATCCTTTGAGGCCATGAGGTGGGGATACCCTGGCCCTCGGAGGACCTCCCTGCCTCTCAGCCATGGTGGTTGTCACCTGTGGTAAACGGAAGAGCTGGAGGAAGGGGGATGTCCCTGGGCACGTGCCCTATACATGCACACGGTGCAGCTCACAGTGCGAGTCTGACGGGAACTGCAGGAAGAGGAGGTGGGAAGAGCACAGGGCCCTCCACAACCACTGCTCCAGGGGTAGGTAAGGCCGATAACCAAACCTGAATGTTGAGTTCAGAGTAAATCAGGGGCCTGGAGAGTTTGTCTGAAACTGAATTTTTGTGAGATTCTAGCAAAGAGGGAAAAACAGAGGCAGGCAGGTGGATGTCCAAATATTCAGTCCAGCTTGGAATTCACTTTTTTCTCCTCTGCTTTGGAAAACCTTCCAAGCAGGTTTCCAGCTGCTTGGGTTGGATGGTTATTAGGCATGATTTACTGGGTAGCTTCTCAGAAATGTCATCTCTGCATCTTGGACCATGTTTGCCAAGGAGCAGTTGGGCTGCGGGCCCGCAAAACCACCCACTGGGTCTGACCCAGTGTGGCCTTGGGACACAGGCAAAGAGGAGTGTCCCAGTGTCACCGGGGGACGGGTCTGACCCAGTGTGGCCTTGGGACACAGGCAAAGAGGAGTGTCTCAATGTCACCAGGGGATGGGTCTAACCCAGTGTGGCCTTGGGACACAGGAAAAGAGGAGTGTCCCTGTGTCACCGAGGGACAGGTCACCCCCTCTTGGCAGAGCCAGCTCAGGGATTTTCAGGGTCAGACCTGTCTCCATACTGACTTCCAGGCGGCTGCTCATTCCTGAACCTGTGCCCCGTTTGTCACACGTGCTGACCACGTGCCCTCGAGTGGGAAGCTGTGCAATCTAAAGGCATTGTCGAAGCTCACTTAGGTCTGGCAGACGTCTTCCTTTAACGCCTGAGAATAAGACTCTGCAGTTCAGGATGGTTTAAAACAAACTAAAAAAAACCCCTGTATCTCCATAATCCTTGGCTTCCTGGTGCTCCAGGGGACTGGAAACAGCTGCTTTTCTTTCTAAGGATTCCTTCAGGTGAGTTAGAATCCTTTGTAAAATTTTCCCAAGCAGCGAGCCTCTCTCCTGCTGATTAGAGGCCGCAGAACCAAGATGCTGGAGGTGGCAGCCGGGAGATGCAGGTTCCCAGGGCCTGGACTTCCATGGCCCCAGGGCACAGGCAGCATGATGCTGAGAGAGCTGCTGTTTACAAGGTGACGACCACATCCTGGCCTAAATGCACTCCCGTCCCAGGGGCAAGGTGTTAATTAGTGTGGGACACCTCAGCGGTGGAGGGGACAGGAAGTGCCCCTGAGTGATTAGGGATCTAATGACGGCACCTGGGAGCGGAATGCTTTGCTGCACTGCGGGCTGCCTTCCCTGAGCCTGAGCTTAGTGTTTTGTGAACGTGCGACAGAAGTGGCCATATGGAAACGTAGGTAGCTTCTTTTTCCTTCTCCACTAAAACACTGGCTTTATTCAGTGACTGCCCTTCCTGGAGTTGGAGTTGACTGAACTGTTCAGTGATTTTCCATCTCGTTTCCAAGCGACAGGAAGCCAGGTTTTCCTCTGTGTACGTATTTCTTCTGGACTTCTCTTACAACCTGGGGTGGCCTGAAGAGAGTTTGAGAGGCTGAGATGAAGAGTTTTACTCCTTTTGTCCTCATGCAGCGTGGAGAAGCATGACTGAGATGGAAACCCCAGTATCCCTCTGGACTGCTCTGCCTTCTCCTGAGGAGCCCCTTTCATTGCCTCCACCAAGGAGCCAGTGGTGTGATGGAGGATGAGGCAGGGAGAGCCCTCTCCTTCCCCTTTCCTCCCTTTGGTATCACATTTATTAGGGTCCACACCTGGGAGTCTTACTGGTGATGAAGAAATGCTTTTCAAGATTTACTTAACAGCAGTTACTGACTGAACACTGTCACTCACAGCAACGACTTACTGAGAGGCTACACTGTGTGCTCGGGGTGACCAAAGGTACCCAGACACCAACCCTGCCCAACGGGGGCTTCATCCCCGGGCTACGAAGGCCAGATTCACAGGAAAGTGTCGGTTACAGACAAGGACGTGATGAGCTTAAAAACGCTGCTGCGATCCCATGGAAGGTGGCCCGGGTTCAGCACAGACATGACCACTTCACAGATGGGGAAGTGAAAAGCTGAGTGGACTTTAGGACTTTGGCACCAGTCGGGACATGGCATCTGCCTTGCTGTGTGCAGAACAGGGACAAAGAACAGGTGGGCACCTGGCCTGGGCGTGGCTATCGGGTCACACAGAGACCTCTCTGATGGGCACCTGGTCTGGGCATGGCTATCGGGTCACACAGAGACCTCTCTGACGGGCACCTGTTCTGGGCATGGCTCTGTAGTCACCCAAGGACCTCTTTCTGATGAGGAACCTCATGGTGGTCCATTACCTGGATGGCTTCATCCAAATGGGGCAGGATGGACGAGAGGAGGCCACCACAGTGAGATCTTGGTGAGACACAAATGCCCAGGGGATGGGAGATAAACTCTGCAAAGATTCAGGGCCTTGTCTCTTCACTGAAGCTTTTTAGGAGTCGTGTACCAGGGTAGGCTGGAGTCTTCTCTCTGGGTGAGAAATGAATGGCTGCATCTTACAAACATCAGCTGACAACACAGCTGCAGACTGTGTGGGCCTGGCAGGAAGGGCTCGGCAGCAGGTCAGGCTCCTGGTCGACCTTCCCTCCTATGGTGCTGCAGCTATTGGTGGGGGACTCTGGTATGGAGTTTGTGGCAAGCTGGGTGAGGAGATGCAGGTATTCAGGCATTGGAACAAGGCTGTGCACCTGCAGCAGAGGATTATCTGCCTTCCAGAGTCAGCCCTGGCATGTAGGTGAGCCCAAGGTACTGAGGGACCCTGTCCTCACCCTGCCTATCATGAACCCACCAGGACAGGCACCCACTGTCCATCTCGAGATGGGGCAGGACATCTGGATTATGCTTGAACAGGACCAGAGGGTGTGAGGAAGCTCCATGATTGTGGGCACAAACCCCCAAGACTCCCCCAGTCCCTCCCCCAGCTCCTAGAGCCAGCTGAGTGCAGAGGAGGAGCCCACACTTGGTCCCTGGGGGCCAGCTTGGTGCAGGGGTCCAGGTGCGTATCACCTTAGTGTCCACCAGAGGGAAGCTTTACCCACCGTGCAGGAATCACTGGGTAGCCACAAGCCCGTGGGCATCAGCTGGCCTCTGGTATAGTGGACACAGGAACTAGAAGGCTCCAACCTAAGCCCTTTCTTTTAATCTCCTAAAATACTCCTGGGGGCCTCCATGTTTTAAGTATTCATTCATCTGTTCACTCATTTATTCAAGAGATATTTAATGCAAGTGCTGGGGATTGGTCAGCATGTGTACTTAGTAAATATGACCTAGTGATAGGTGAACCAATCCATTTATATGGATTTAGACAACACAATAAAAAATAAGACCAGAAAATCAAGATATGATGGTTAAAAATGAAGCTTGCTTTTCCCGGGTGGAAATTCCTGCACAGACTGAGCAGAATGTTTGAAGTGAGACATGTTACTATTCTGTAAAATCATCTGTTCTAGAAGGGAGAAAAGAGAATGCTCTTTTATGCACTTTATTATGTTTAAGAGAGATTGGTTTGTGAACATCAAACGACAGAAGCCGTTAAAGCTGTTTTTGGTTCTATTCACGTAGGGTGAGGTTGTAGGATCTGTTTCAATGGAATTTTGTTGGTGGGAGAAGGCGGTACTTTCCCCAAGTGAATGGACCCCATTTTATTTCCTGTACTTTCATGTTGCTTTCTCTCTTGAGTGTTTGGTGCCTAGAAATGGACAAATTCCAACAGAAGCTGAATGTTAGTGCATTCTTTCCCAATTGAGACATAATTCACATACTGTAAAGTGTACACTTTTAGGGTGTACAATTCAGTGACACAGTAAATTTCAAAGTTGTGCAGTCTTCACTACTATTTGATACCAGAACATTTAATCACCCTCCACCTAATAAACCTGGTACCCACTGGCAGTTATTCTCCACTTCCAGTCCCTAGCATTTATTATCTCCTTCCTGAAGTTCGGCTGAACTTATTAGCTTTAATTGTTTTTTGTTCTTTCTGTGTGGATATGGATCGTCAGGATTTGCCTTATGTAAATAGGAATAGCTTTCCTGTTTTGTTCTCCAATCTGGGTGTCTTTTCTTTCTTTTTGTTACCTAATCACCCTGGCCAGAACTTCTAGTACAATGTTGATTGAAGGTGGTGAGAGCGGACATCCTGGTCTTGTTTCTGATTTCGGGGGAAAACTTTTATTCTTACCATTAGATATGAGGCTGTGAGTTTTTGTAGATGTCCTTTGTCAAGTTGAGAAAGTTGTGTCCCATTTCCAGTTTGTTGAGCGCTTTTATCATTAAAGAGTGTTTGATGTTATCAAGTGCTTCTTTTGGGAAGGGTGTCTATTGAGACAAGTGTGTGTGTTTTTATCTTTATTAATATGGTACTGCATCACCAATTGATGTTTGCCTGTTGAGCCATCCTTGCCTTCCTAGCACTATTCAGCACTGATGCTTTTAGTACTTAGATGACAATATAGCTGCTGTAGCCTTCTCCTACCCTAGTTAAGACATTATTCAAACATGGCAAGCAGAACACAGAGAAAACTACTCATGAATACATTAATACTAGTTTGGAAACCAGGTAGTTTTTGGTTGCTGAAAAGTATTCAGACTTCTTGTTGAGGCTCTGGGGCTTTTCTCTCTATAGCTATGTCTTTAATCGTAAATGTACATACAAAAAAACTGATGGATGCTAATAATAACCAGTATTTATTAAAATCTTACATGAGCTTCATTTGTTCCCGTAATACCCAGTGAGTTAGTTATTAACAATACCATTTTACAGGCCAAGAAACTAAGACTTGGCAAGGCTCCTCAATAAACTTAAAACTACAACTCTTTGACATCCACGCCAAGTCCTGTTTCTTTCTGGTTTTTGAAAAATTTCAACTTTTCTTTTAATATATAGATTAAAGGGTGCATGTGTAGATTTGTTGCAGGGGTAAATTGCATGATGCTGAGGCTTAGAGTCCCAGTGATCCTGTCACCCAGCGGTAAGTGTAGTACCCAATAGGTGGTTTTTCAGCCCATGCCTCCCAACCTCCTTGTCCCTTCTAGTGACCCCCACTGGTGTTCCCACCTTCAAAATTGTGTGTATCTGATGTTTAGCTCCCACTGGTCAGTAAGAACATGTGGTGTTTGATTTTCTGTTCTTGTGTTAGGTTGCTTAGGATAAAGGCCTCCATCTCCTTCACGTTGCTGCAAAGGGCATATTTAGTTCTTTTTTATGGCTGTGTAGTATTCCATGGTATATAGGTACCATGTTTTCATTATCCAATTCACGTCGATGGGCATGTAGGCTGATTCCATGTCCTTGCTGCTGTGAATAGTGCTTCCATGAACATATAAGTGCAAGTGTCTTTATGATAGAATGAATTATTTTCCTTTGGTATATACCCAGTAGTGGGAATGCTGGGTGAATTGGTAATTCTATTTTAAGTTATTGAGGAATCTTCAAACTGCTTCCCACAGTGGCTGAACTAGTTTTCATTCCCACAAACACTGTGTAATGGTCCCTTTTCTCCACAGCCTCTCTCATTTTTTGACTTTTTAATAATAACCATTTGGACTGACATGAGATGATATCACATTGTGGTTTTGTTTTGCATTTCTCTTGATGATTAGCAATGTAGAGAACTTTTTCATATATTTGTTGGCTGCTTGTGTGTCCTCTTTGGAGAAGTGTCTGTTCATGTCCTTTGCCTATTTTTAAATTGGATTGTTTGGTATTTTGCTTCTTGATTTGTTTAAGTTCCTCATAGATCCTGGACATTAGACCTTTGTCAGATTTATAGTTTGCAAATATTTCCCCCCATTCTGTAGGCCGTCTGTTTACTCTGTTGATAATTTCTTTTGCTGTGCAGAAGCTCTTTAGTTTAATTAGGTCCCACTTGACAATTTTTCTTTTTGTTGCAATTGTTTTTGGGGACATAGCCAAAAATTCTTTGCCAAAGCTAATGTTGAGAAGAGTGTTTCCTAGGTGTTCTTCTAGGATTTTCATAGTTTGAGGTCTTACATTTAAATATTTCATTCATCTTGAGTTAATTTTCATATACAGTGAGCAGCAAGGATCTGTTTTCATTCTTCTGCACATGGCTAGTCAGCTATCCCAGCACCATTTATTGAGTAGGGAGTCTTTCGCCATTGCTCATTTTTGTTGATTTTGTTGAAGATCAGGTGGTTGCAGGCGTGTGGGTTTATTTCTGGGTTTCCTATTCTGTTCCAGCGGTTTTTGTGTTTTTTATTGTACCAGTATCATGACCAAGCCCAGTTTCCAACCATTAGGAGAGGGCTGGCCTCTGCATTTCTTTACTGTCACGAGGTGGTGTTTACCGTAATGTGCATACCTAATGTGTTCAGGAGGGAGTCGGGAGGGATTGCATCCCACACGCACCTACATCCCACCCACACCTATGTCCCACCCACACCCAGTGAGGGAGTATATCCCACCCACATCCAGTGAGGCTCCCACCCACACCCGTGTGCATCCACCCACACCCAGTGGTGCATCCCACCCACACCCAGTGGTACATCCACCCACAGCCAGTGAGGAGTACATCCCACCCACGCAGTGGTGCATCCCACCCGCCCAGTGAGGGAGTACATCCCACCCACACCCAGTGAGGGAGTACATCCCACCCACAGCCAGTGAGGGAGCGTATCCCACCCACACCCAGTGAGGGAGTACATCCCACCCACACCCAGTGAGGGAGTACATCCCACCCACACCCAGTGAGGGAGTACATCCCACCCACAGCCAGTGAGGGTACATCCCACCCACCCAGTGGTACATCCCACCCACAGCCAGTGAGAATTACATCACCCACACCAGTGAGTATATCCCACCCACAGCCAGTGAGGGAGTATATCCCACCCACACCTAGTGAGGGAGTGTATGCCACCTACACCCAGTGTAGTTGGGGCTGGGACGAGGGACACCTGGAGCACCCACAAAGGCCACAGAAAGAGCTCACTGGGCTGGAGCACTGGGTGTGGAAGGAAGTGTGCAAACACTCCAGACAATCCAGTCAATCCATGAGTCCTCTGTTCTCCCACTCTCAGCTCTTATGTCTCCATTGCTTTTTCTGACACCATGCTCCAGTTCTCGGATGGCTGGTTGGAATTCCAATTTAGGAGACGTATGATTGCCTTTTAAAGTATCAGCTTCAATAATCCTTCATAACAGTTCTCTCGGAAGGGACCAAGTTACACCAAGTCCTTTCTTTGCTCTCTCTTTTCCGGTGGTCACAATACACTTCTCTCATCCATTCTTCATGAACATGTCCCTTCACCAAAATGGTCATGTGCCCACTCTGTGCCAGGGCTTATGCAAGGCCTGGGAACGTGAAATAAGCTGTGGCTGGCTTGTGCCTGTGGGTGGATGGACGTGCACATGTGGCACGACAAGACATGTGGCCTCTAGAGTGGAACTGACCACACCTGGGTGCTGTGTGGTGTAGGGGTCCTTTCTCTGGTGGGGTGTGGAGGAAGCCCGCAGTGGGGGGGTCATCGCTGCAATGATTCTGGGCTTATCACCTGATCTGTGGGTTGTAAATTCCTTTTGCTTGTCCTGATTCACTCTTCTGTCCCTCGGCGACTGACACTGCCACCAGACCCTGGAAGGAAAGGAACAGAGGTAGCTGAAATCCAAAGTACATACTTTCAGAGCTGAGTTGAAAACCACAGCAGAATGCCATCAGGGTATCTGTGGATGCTTTCTCAGTGGTCTCTGCTCAGGGTCCCCCAGCTTTGTGTTGACTCTGTGTTTCACGAGGACATCATGTACCTGCTTGGTGGGGAGCCAGTGTCCTCATAACCATGAGCTCCTGCGTGTTCCTCTCCCAAACAGAATGCTTGAGTGTGGGGAATTGTCTGTGAAACAGGGGCTGAGTTTTCCGTCTGGTTCTGAGACCTCATCGTAAGGAAAATTGGGTGCAGAGGGTGGGTCTCCTGCCAAGTCCGAGCCCAGCCCAGGGTCCCCACTCCAACCTCTTGCCAGCAGCTGGTGTAGAGTTAGCTTTTCCTGTAGGACCCAGCACGGCGGCATGTCCGTGAGGTCCCTGACAAGCAATAGGGCTCTGTCGTTTTCCCGTCTCTGGCCAGGGTCAGACCCAGCAGCTCTAAATTCATGACATTCCCTGTGTTTCTGCTCTCTAGCTCATAATAAGCTGGTAGCTTAGCCACCTCTTTTTTAAATTGGCTAGGAAGGCAGGAGAGCTTTACAACCCAAACAGTCAATTTCAAACTGCCGAACCCAATCAGGCTGGATGGAGAGTGACCCTTTAAATTGAGTGTGAAATTGGGAGATGGCTCCTCGTCCTCCTGCAGGGCGTGTGGGGAGCCATCACTTCCTTCCTAAGTGGGAGCCGCAGCCTGTGCCTGCACATGCCCTGCCCAGCAGCCCAGCACCTGACTCTGAGGCCGGTTCTGGGGAGCACAGGCTGAGCATCCGGCCCACCGCCGGCCGGCAGAGCGTCCAGATGCCACGGCTTTATGCACTTGTAAATCTACGCCGTGTCTCTCTCAGGGTCTGATTTTAATTTGGGTAATATTCCCGTTAATAATAACATCTAATTACAACATCCATTAAAAGTTAGTAACATTAATTTAACAGGGAGAAAATCTAATAGAGTTCTTAGAGTGATATTGGCATTTTTCCATTAAATTAATGTTACAAACTTTTAACAGGATGTCTTAAATAGGCATCGTTAGTGTTGAGAATATTAAACAAATTAAATTCAGGCCTGGAATATGAGGTGGGAGCCCATTTATGAATCCAAACAAGGTGTCTGCCAGCCTCTTTCATGCACTTAAAATATCCAGCAGGGAGCCGCAAGGCAGTGCAGCGGCCATGGCGCCCACGATTTCTGGTGACTTCCAGGGGACAGCATGCCGCTTGGGCCTGGTGCCCAGCGATCCATCCCTACATAGTTTGAAGGCATCAGAGCGTGCCACTATTTCACCTTAAATTCTCAAATTTCTCTCTGAAATTCATCGTCTTGCCTGAGTTTTGTTTCCTGGGTGTCATGAAGCCACAGCACTGGTGAACCTGTGACGACTCTGTAGCTAAAGGCTCAGCAGGCCCCGGGGGGCCCCTGAGGGCCGTGGGGCATTGCTGGGGTATCCCGGCCGGCTTGCTGTTGTGAGTGAAGCTGGGGGATGGACGGTTCCTGAGACCCTAGAACTCACCTGTGCCTGGCAGCCAGGGCTTTCCCTCAGGAGCAGGAAACCTCAGATGCCTGGCTCCGGTCGGACAGAGGGAATGGGAACTTTGATGCCTCCATTACTGAGTATTAGAAAACTGATTCTGTTTGACATTTACAAAGCTCGGAGATTTGTGACTCAGATACAATTTCACTGAGACTGTCCCATAAAAGCAAACATTACATACATGCTTAGAAGGAGTTTATCAGGCTTCTATAAAAGTTAGGACAAGAGATGATGGCGTGGAAATGAGACTTGACACTTGGGGAGAGGAGCGACCCCCTGGATTTCCTGAAGTCCTTTGTCCCCAGGACGCTGTCGCCCCCCTGTCGTTGTCCAGAGCTGGAGCACAGCCAGAGATTTAGGGACATGGAGCTCTCGGTGGCCTCGACTCCCCCGGGGGCCTCTCGGTATGATAAACGTCCTCATTCCTTTACAGTCAGGAAGCGGGGTCTTCTGGGAGGGACAGGAAGGTCATGCCTTCCAGCTTCTGAAGTGGTTGGTTTGGCCACGGGAGCTGCTGGGCGTGAGCTTTGCAGTGGGGGGTGCCTGGGCTTTGATGCCAATTCTACCTCCGCAGGAGCTGGATAATTTTGAGCAACTCTGAACACTCAGAGCCTCAGTTTCCTCATGTGTAAAATGGGAATAAGAACACTTAGGAGTACTTTGGGAGCAAAGATCTGTTATGCAAACTGCAGTCAGGATGATTGTTTACTTGGCCTGAGAGTCAGGAGGAAGAGATCCGAACATGCTAGCCTGTCGAGCCCTAAGCACACATCCTCCTGGCAGGCTGCTCGCAGCTCCCCCTACAGCAGCATCTGCTGTGTCCTGGGATGGGTCAGTGGGTGGGAAGATCACAGTCAGAAACATGCAGTCATGCTTCTGTGGGGCTGCGGTGCACATGCCTGTTCACCGGGCTGTGCTAAGCATGGCTGCAAGGCCTCAGGCAAGCGGCCGTGGAGACGATGGGCTTCACGTCATGACCTCGTTCGGGTTTCATGAAAGACATTTGAGTTATGAAAAGCCCAAGCAGACATCATCATAATCAACATGACCAATGAGTCTTGGTGATTACTGAGCGAGTTTTTATGGAAGACACATTTTTATATGGCACATATATATTGCCTTGATGGATTTTCCAATTCGCGATTTAAACAGTGTATAAAATAAGTCTCTGCATTGCACAGTGGCTTAAAGAACAGGGCGGTGGCTAGGGAAGGAGAGGCAGAATGGCGACTTCACCCTGGGGTGGGGACAGGCACACACAGGCAGGGGGATTATGGGATGGGGATAAACAGATATGTGGCTGGACTGTTTTCAATTTTGAGAATAGAAGAATCTCAAACTTGAAAATGTTGCAACTTCTTATTATCTTCAAGAAAAGTAGTGTATTAGATTGGAATTTTTCTTATAGAAAGTCTGGTGCAAGGTTTATTGCTGCCTACTAGACACGGTGTTAATTTTGATTAGAAGGCAGCTATACACTATACAGATATCATGCATCTATGAAAACATCATAAAATTTGTTGTATCTTAATCATATTTAACTGAACTCAGTAAAAACTGATTAAATAGAGAAATCCTGAATGTTTGTCTGCAGCTCTGTTTTTACCCATTTCTTTATATGATTTCATACAATGTCATGTACGTGACTATGTATGTGACATGTGCATAGACAAACATCAATATGTACTTGGCACTGGGGGCAGTCCTGCAGTGGAAGCTGTGTGTGTCTACTCATACATGTGCATGACAGGAAGGTCACAGGCTAAGACATTGTGCTTTAAACGTGTGGACACTGGCCTGAAGGCGGAGTCTAAATGCTGGGTCTGCCCTACTGGCCTGTGGCTGTGGGCACAGCACTTTCTCCAGGGCCTCAGTTTTCTCATCTGTAATGTGGAGTCTTCATATCCACCTGGAAGGGCCATTCTAAGTATAATAAACCATGTCTAAAGCACTGAGTCCCGTTTCCTACCTACTACTTACTCAATAAATGGAAGTTATTACTTTATATTTTCAAACATCAACTTACAAGTGGAGAAGTGAGTTGAATGAGTTTTTAAAGGCTTCCCTAAATCTATGGTTTAATGACATTTTATATATATATATATATATATATATATATATACACACACACACACACACACACACACATACACACACACACACACATACATACACACATATTATATTATTGCAACAGAAAAGATTTGTGGTAATTCCTTTGCTAGTCGTATCACAGCCGTCTCTGAGAGATGAAACCAATCTAGGACATACACGTGTCTAACAACGCTGATTGAGGTTAATATGCAGCAAACTGCTTTCATGTCTGAAGGCTCCTGAAACATAAAATGATGATATCAGATGGGGCCCTTTGCTTCAGAAACTCACTGCAGCCGGGAGAGCATTCCACTTAGAAAACAAATTGCGCTTCCTAGAAAGGGGTAAATTTAGTGCAATGGATAATGTATAAAAGATGACTTGGATCCAGATGGAATTCAGTCCAGAGCTAAGCAGTTTGGTGTCTGGATCACTGAATTTGTATCTGGAGAAAAGTTGTGAAGTGGGAATACAGACAGGAGCAAAACACGAAAAAGAGAAACGGCACGAGTGTCCACTTAAACAGCGCATCAGAGCACGCAAGTGTTTTCTTGTCACACACGTGTGCACTGTCTAAACGTGCAAGGGAGAGAATTCCCCAACTGGGCAGAGCCTTGCCGTGAGGGCTCCGGGAAGGCCTCCCAACCTCAAGGCGGGTCCGCACAATCAATGGCGCTAAGCTACTGTTAATTACTTTGATTGGCCTTAATAACTTCATTCAGAAGGGGTAGGGGGCTGGGCTAACTTTCCTGGCTGTCAGAAATCCACCCTCCAACAGTGGTACTGGGGTCAGTCCCTGCGAGGGAAGAGGCCTCGCGGAAGCCTTGCCGGCCCCCACCCCACTCACCTCATTTGCTTAACCGGGCAGGAGTTGCCCCCCAGTTCGGATTAATACCTGGAAATCCTTCCTTATGGCGCCAGGCCACGAAAATGCTGCTTAAATAAACTCACCCCTCCCTGGGTGAACAAGGGGAGTCTCTCTATTTAGAATGAGATGAGCCGCAGATGGCACACTGGGAATGGCACCCGTTCTGGAGTCACCCTCGGCCTCCTTCCAACACCATCACGCGGATCCTTCATGAAAAATCGCCCTGAAGCCCCAGTGCTTAAACAACTCAACGAATAAACCTGTGCATAGAAAATACTTCAAGCGCACTCTGTCAAATGCACTTTGATTTTTCCATCTGTTATTGTGCTAAGTTGCCTGGAGGTCGGCTTTACGTTTCCAGGTCCCGAGGAGGTGAATCTAAATGTAATCGTGGCATGTAAGCGGCTGGGCTGTGGGCTCAGCTTCCAAACCGCAGCTGGGCATTGATTTTCCGGCCAGGCAGGCACAGCCTCTTTTCGGTACAGATGCAGCACCGGCATTGGTGGAGGGAAATGATTTAATTATTATTTAATTATTAAAGCTGTGAACTTTGCGTCCGATCTTTCCCTTGTGTTCACGGTAATCTCATAATTTCCACATGGACACTCCTGTCTGTCAGGTTTCTCAAAGCTGCGCCCACAGGTGGATCCCACCGCGCGCCTTCATTCAGGATCGGCGTGTCCCGGGAGGTTCCCTGATCCCTGTTCTTAGAGGGACAGAGAGACCTGAGGACCTTCTCAAGAGAAGAAGGGACGTGGCCGAGGTGGGGACACTTCATTAAATGAAATTCTGGGGGAACATCGGCAGGTGAGGGCCCCTCGAATGTAAGGAAAAAGGACTAAGGCTTTAAGTCCACACTTCACATTTCAAGTTGCTGAACTGCATTTATTGCAGCTTTGAACAGGTGTCTAACCCACAGAGAAGAGAGAAAAGTGTGTGTGTGTGATTGTAAGTGTTGTGTGTGCGTGGTGTGTGGTCTGTGTTTGTGGTGTGTGTGTGGTGTGTGTGTGTGTGGTGTGTATGGTATGTGTGGCGTGTATGGTATGTGTGGTGTGTGTGTGACTGGTGTGGGTGGTGTGTGTGTGTTTGTAGGGTGTGTGTGGTGTGTATGTGATTGGTGTGTGTGTGGTGTGTGTTTTAATGGTGTGTGTGTGGTGTGTCTGTCTGTGATTGGTGTGGGAGGTGTGTGTGTGTGTGGTGTGTGGTGTGTGTGTAGTGTGTATGTGTGGAGTGTGTGTGGTGTGTGTATGGGTGTGTGTGTGTTTGTGTGGTGCGTGTGGTGTGTGTGGTATGTGTGGTGTGTGTATGGTGTGTGTGTGTGGGGAGGTGTGTGTGTGTGGGGTGTGTGTGTGCGTTTGTATGGTGAAGTGTGAGGTGTGTGGAGGTGTGGGTGTGTGTGTGGTGTGTGTGTGGGGTGTGTATGTGTTTGTATGGTGTGTGTGGTGTGTGTGGAGGCATGTGTATGGTGTGTGTGTGGTGTGCGTGGGGGTGTGTGTTTGTATGGTGTGTGTGGTGTGTGTGGATGTGTGTGTATGGTGTGTGTGGTGTGTGTGGGGATGTGTGTGGTATGTGTGTGGGTGTGTGTATGGGTGTGTATATGTTTTGTGTATGGTGTGTGGGGGGGGTGTGGGGTGTAGAGGGTGGGTGTGTGTGTGGTGTGTGTGTGACTGTATGTTTGTAGGGTGTGTGTGGTGTGTGTGTGGGGGGATGTGGGTGTGTGTGGTGTGTGTGTGGTATGTGTGGTGTGTATGGTGTTAGTGTGTGTATGGTGTGTGTCTGCGTGTTCCTGTGTGTGTTTGTGGTGTGTGTGTATGTGGTGTGTGTGGGGTGTGCATAGTATTAGTGTGTGTATTGTCTGTGTTTGTGGTGTGTGTGTCTGTGTGTGTTTGTGGTGTGTGTGTGGTGTGTGTGTTGGGGGTGTGACAGTGTGTGTGGTGTGTGTGGGGTGTGCATAGTGTTAGTGTGTGTATGTCTGTGTGTGTCTGTGTTTGTGGTGTGTGTGGTGTGTGTGTATTTTGGGGATGTGGGGTGTGTGTGTGTGGTGTGTATGGTGTTAGTGTGTGTCTGTCTGTGTTTGTGGTGTGTGTGGTGTGTGTTGTTTGGGGATGTGGGTGTGTGTGTGGTGTGTATGGTGTTAGTGTGTGTGTGTCTGTGTGTGTTTTGTGTGGTGTGGTGTTGGGGTGTGTGTGTGTGGTGTGTATGGTAGTATTAGATATTATTGTATGTCTGTGTTTGTGGTGTGTGTGGTGTGTGTGTTTGGGGGATGTGGGTGTGTGTGTGTGGTGTGTATGGTGTATAATGTGTGTGTGTCTGTGTGTGTTTGTGGTGTGTGTGTGGTGTGTGTGTTGGGGGGTGTGTGTGGTGTGTATGGTGTTGGTGTGTGTGTCTGTGTTTGTGGTGTGTGTGGTGTGTGTGTTGGGGGTGTGTGTGTGTGTGGTGTGTATGGTGTATAATGTGTGTGTCTGTGTGTGTTTGTGGTGTGTGTGGTGTGTGTGTTGGGGTGTGTGTGTGTGGTGTGTAGGGTGTATAATGTGTGTGTGTATGTCTGTGTTTGTGGTGTGTGTGGTGTGTGTGTTTGGGGATGTGGGTGTGTGTGTGTGGTGTGTATGGTGTTAGTGTGTGTGTGTCTGTGTGTGTTTGTGGTGTGTGTGGTGTGTGTGTGTTGGGGGTGTGTGTGTGTGGTGTGTATGGTGTTAGTGTGTGTGTCTGTGTTTTGTGGTGTGTGTGGTGTGTGTGTTGGGGGTGTGTGTGTGTGGTGTGTATGGTGTATAATGTGTGTGTGTCTGTGTGTGTTTGTGGTGTGTGTGTGTCCTCACACACCTTTCAGATGGATGGGGCCATGTCCTTAGGATGCAGAGGGAGGACGGCTGGACATTTCTCTACTGGGGAATGAACACAGCTCCTTGCCTTCCCTGGAGATTCTGACTGGAGTCCAAGCTCCTTAGTAATACACGAGATAGCCTGCCTAATAAGACCAAACTAAAGTCATAGAAGAAAAAAAAACAACAACTAGCCTCCGCACAGCTCATTTGGTGGAATTTACACATAGCTGCAAATGAATTACATTGTTAGATACTGGAGTGCTGTCTCTGAGTGTGAGCCGGTCATTGAAAAACAGCAGCAAACCCTGTCTCCATGCAGTTTTTAAAATGTAGCATTTAGTTTATCTGGACATTTCTTGCCTTTGCTTATCTTTCTGCCTATCTTGGAGAACCTCATTAAACAATTAAATGTTCTTTTAATTGGTACATCTCCTCATTTTATTAGGTGGAGGAAATAAGTGTGATGGATTCCCGGGTCTGACAGTGGCTTGCCTGAGCCTGGGATCCAGCAGGCATCTGGGCATGTGTGGACAAAACGCCTCCTAACAGGTTCCCGGGCCCTGACACTGAGGGCGGCATTCGTGTGGGGAACACAGGGCACCCGGATGGCTCATCTATTTCTATGCTCCATTTTAAAAAATGGCCATGAGGCAGTCACGTGGCTTTATCAGAGCTAAATCTGATTTGCCTGTTTGTTTGGCTTTCAGAAGTGGTTGAACCAGATGCTCAAAGAACCTGAATCAGTGCTCATTTGGAAGAGGATGCGCTTTGGAAATCCTCCTGTAAGTCACAGCAACCACTTCGGAAATCCTACTGTAAGTCATAGCATCCACCACATGTCCTGGCTGTAGAAGAGGCTGGTGGCAGCTTCAAAAGACACTTAATCTATAACCAGCACAAAAGGTAGTCGATGAAGACTCGGTCTCCGTGAATAATTTATTGGCATAAGCTAAGCACCAAACACAGGAGCTCACCATAAAACCACAAGGACCAGGACAGCCATGCACTTTGTGGCTTCTTCCTGGGGGAAGACGTGAGACAAAATGCGCTTGGACTTTTAGTCACAACCCGCGGAAAGCAGCACATCCTGATTTTTCATCCCAGGCTCCTCCAAGTTTAACTTTCTTTTAAAATCCATAGGTAATGATGAATATCCATCTATCTGTCCTTTTGAAACACAATATTGAAATTGGCTATCGGTATCCGGCTTTTCACATCTCCCCCCAGGGTTGATATCAGCCACATGGTAAACAGAAGATCACATTTGTTATAACTGCTATGGGAATGTTATGAAAAATGGATACACTCACAGTAAATTGGTAGGAGTCAAAACGTATTTTAAATTTACTTGCAGGTGTGTTTAAACACAGAGCATGACACACACATTGCACACTATAAATATAAGATGTGGAATGAATTACATACCTTATCTAAATTATGACACAGAAGATAAGAATAGCCAACCTCATAATTTAATATCCTTTAGGATGTAATGGTACATTTTGTTTAACTGGTCGGATTCGGACAATCAGTACAACATAAAACATAAATTAGCACGATGCTAAAACAAACATGAATATTTGTGCATCTTACTGTGTAATCAGGTGCCAGCAAACGTGGATGTTGCTTTGCAGAGCCTGTCTGTTTTTAATTAAAAGAGTGCCACATAGAACATCATGCTTAACATTAGAGAAAAAACTCAATACAATCTCCCAACCAGCCTATTTATGACAAAATGATTGATTTTCCTTTAGAATGGCCACACCATAGATTTTGGTAATATGACTTATTGACTAGTGCTCTGAGTGCTTTCAGCACTATTGATAGGTTGAAGATATACAAAATCCCATAGACCCTAGGATTTCCTCCACTGTCCGGGAGACTGTGTACATCTGGTTTCTCTCAGCTCTTGAAATTCTCATTAGTGAGGGTTTGCCGAGAGTAAATCCTGGTCATCGAGGAAGTGAGTTAATTAGGAGTTGGTTTTACACATTTTCATTGGTTTCATTGCAATCTTTACACTTCTGTGGAGCCTATTAACAATTGTGGGCTCCCTTCTGCCTTGGGGAGCTGTGGAGCTGGCTGTCCTATGAACGGTGGTCTCAGCAAGGTCATTTAGAGCTTACTGGTGTGAGGGGTGATGGAGACAGTCCTCTAAGAGCACAGTAAATCAATCATGATTAGCACGGGGCCTGCTTCCTGCGCAGAAAGGCGGGGTGGGGCGGGGGGAGGTCGGAGGGAGGTGCAGCGGGCAGCGCTGTGCAGAGAGAGACCGACGAGTTTCATGGCTTCGGGCCCCTCTGTGGGGCAATCAGAGTTTGATCTCATTATGGTCAACACTAACATTTCTGGGAGGTCAGCTTTCTCGAGGTTTTGGCAGGAAGGGCCGCGGGAGTGAAGCATTTTTGGAATCCTGTCGGCACAGACAGCTCTGCATGTACTGAGCTTTGCTTTCCCTGAGTGCTGGGTGAGAACCTCGCGGTGAATGGAGTTTGACACCAACTGATCTGATCTGAATGCATCCTCATCCCTCCATTTGGGCTGCTTTTATTTCGTCTGTTCTTTCCCCGAGACAAATGGGCCCCATGTCCTCTGTTTTTGTTTCTCCCTCTGCTCCCTGCTCAGCGTCTCCCTCATGACACGCAGGTCCTTCTCCCGAAGTTCACCCCACTCCCGTCCCTTCTGGCCTAACTCCGAAGGTGCTTCTTCAAGGAAGGCCACCCCCCTGAACACACTGGTACCCTGGGTCCTTTCTCGGCAGCTCTGGAGCTGGGGTTACACGGGCCAGCAATCTGTGGGCATTTACTTGTTTACAGATGTCAGCTGGGTGTTCTCACCACACGGACAATTCTCCGGGCCCAGGAAACATTTTACACAACTCTTCGTGTTTCTCACAGTGCCTGGTAGAATGCGAGGGGTATGCGGACTGTCTACAGATACTTGTTGATTAATTGGTGACATAAATGCTTATTAGACTCTAATATTGATCTAAAAACTTTACGAAGGCAGATGCTGACAGCAGATGCCATGATCACGGGAGACAAAGATACACAAAGACACTTTTAGTGTTGTGTGCGAGTGTGTGTGTCCGTGGGTGTGAGTGTGACCCTTGCCTCTTGTGTGCTGGTCAGAACACACCAGGAGTTGTGACAGTCAGAGGCAGCTAACTGAAAACAAAGAAGAGAAAAATAAGAAAAAAATCCCTTGATTGGGTTTGTGAGGCCGTGAGGGTCCTGAGGGGCAGGGGCAGATTTTGGAACAGCACAACCTGCCTCTCTGTGCACACACTGAGAGCTCAAGCGGTGGCTGGAGGCAGGACCCCCTCGGCCCCGTCCCCTGGACTCAGAGCTGTGCACGACCCAGGCTCCCTCCTTCTCGCGCTGTGTGTCTCAGGCCCCAGCTGCTGCCTCTGAGGGAGCCCAAAGATGCACAGTGGGCTCTGCTGTGTGAACTGGTGCCACCTTCATCACGTGTATCATTGCCTCATGTCACTTAGGAAGTAGACTCCCCTACTGCGGGCCAGGAGGCCACCCCTCACCACCCATGGTCTCATAGCGGGCAGTCATCTCATGGACAAACCGTTCTGATGACTCGGGTTTTCTCTAATATTTCTAGTAGCCTGAATTACAGAGGATCGCACCAGAAACTTATCAGCAAGATTCGTTTGGGCTTCGAAACAGCAACAGCACACCACGGCAAGGGTGTGCTGAGGCTCCATCACATACCCAGGACCAAGAGGCGTTCCTTGGGAACCCAGCGATTATTCTCGTGTATTTGCAACATGTTCCAGTGTCTGAATCTGAACATACTTGTGTCTGTCACTGCTTTCGCCTGAGGCGCACGTGGCAGGGTCCTGCTGACACACCCATCTTGGAGGTGTCTGGAAAGCCTTGTGAGGATGTCTGGCTCCCGAGGACATGGCCTGGACAGCCCGTGGAGCCGAAACAAGGCCAGCCTGCTGCGGTGAGCACTGGCTTGGGCGGCAGCTCAGACTTGAGGAGTGGGGGATTGGATGAGTGGTTTCCTGGGGTCACAAAGGAGGAAAATTTAACTCAAATTCTCTTTTTGAGTTTTCACATATCAGTCACAAAATAACTGTCCAAAGAGCCTCCCTTTGTTTCCAGTCTGGTTTTACTGGAGCCCATGTTGCCTCATGAATCACAAGGCAATTCAACAACACAGAACCCAGCTTCCCATGTGAGCTGTGAGCCTGAGTTCTGAAACCAGTTTCTCACGTGAGCTGTGAGCCCGAGTTCAGAATCCAGCTTCCCACATGGGCTGTGAGACAGTTCTGAAACCAGTTTCTCACGTGGGCTGTGAGACTGAGCTCAGAACCCAGCTCAGAACCCAGCTTCCCACGTGGTCTGTGAGCCTGAGTTCTGCCACATGGTTGTAGACTAAGCTGGAATTCATGACGGACACCGATAGACATGAAGCAGTCTGAACCCAAACCACGGACAGCTCTGGAGAGCCACAGGAGCGGAGGCCTCCACGTATGCCATGCTGCTGGGATGCCTGTGACCCTCACATGCTAGAAAACTTGGGGCTACACAGAAGAGAAGAAGGTATGGCTTCTGGAATGCTCTAATCTCACCTTTATCTCTGCCTGTTTAGGACACACTCTTGTTTCTCAGTTCCTGCCTCTCCGTCCTCCTTGGAAGGGCACAAGTCACATTGGAAAGGGGGAAAGTGCTGAACTTGGTGGGGTTTAAAGCTCCCACTGATGCTATGGACACCTGGCTACTAAGTGTTTTGCGGTTTGAGCCATGTCTTGGGTCAACTCCAGTGCTTTCATGATTGCTATCCTGGCTAGATTTGGGGTCTTCTGTTTCTATGTAATGAATGCATGAACACACCTAAATCATGTTATTTTCACGTTTAGATTTGAGTAATCTATACAAGGTTTTCACCTCTTTACTGTAAATCAGTAAATAGAGTATTTTATAGCTGTGTACAGCTCACCAAAATGTTTAATTTTATGCCTCTGAGATGGGTGTGTCAGCAGGCCCTTGCCAAGTGAGCCTCAGGCGAAAGCAGTGACAGACACAAATACGTCCAGATTCAGACACTGGAACACGTTGCAAATTCACGAGAATAATTGCTGGTCTCCCAAGGAACGCCTCTTGGTCCTGGGTATGTGATAGAGCCTCAGCTACCCTTGCCGTCGTGTGCTGTTGCTGTTTCTAAGCCCAAATGTTTTGGCAGCAGCGTCTCTCTAAGGCACTGTGTTTGGTTTCCCGGTAAGCCTTCGTATTTGGCTCTCCGTGGTCCTAGTGTCAATGATACGTGCGCTCATTTCCAGGTGATAAGCTGCTTCCGGCCCCCATTACCTAAGGATCCATTTATAGAATATGTTAATAAATGCTAATGGGCTATTTTAAGTGATCGTTATCAGACTCTGTTTCCGAAGGCGGACTTCCATCGAGGGGGAGCCATCCCTACACCGGAGGCTGCCCTGCTCATTTGGCCATTCGACGTCTCACACAGACTCTGCAGCCCTGGCACAGGGTCACTGCTGGTTGAATAGGAGGCCCCAGGAGGTTTAGTCGAGATGTAAATGAGAACTTCCTCCCCTCTCCTGGGACCTCTTTTCATGTTTGATAAACACAAATAAACAGCAAAGACAATAAGCCCAGCAAAAGATGTTTTAAATAATTTTAAAAACCTCTACCTTTTTTCTGTGTCTTGGCATCTGAAAACTTGGGTAATCTATTGAAGCCATATTTTATTGCTTGTGTACAAAATAATACTCCAAGCCCTTTAATACGAGAGTAAGGAGTATTTGTGTGTTCAGAGTGGAGCTGATGGGGACACCCATTCGGGATTCTGGGGCACGACCATGGGTGTGTGCCTCTGTGCCCCTGGGCAGCTTGCCCAGTCTGAGTGGAGGGCGTTGGGTGATCAGAAGCAGAGCTGAAAAAGACAGCGCTGCCATAGAGAAGATAGGAGGCCATCCCTGAGTGCCCCACATAGAATGGGAGGTCATGCAATGTGTCTACTGACCACCTGGATGACCGTGGAGGTTAGAGTGCACAACGTGGGAGGCTGAAGGCTGAGTTGTTGATGCTTGACCTGATGGGACAAGAGGGAGGATGATGGCCTCTGGCTTACGGCACAGCCACATGGGGCGGAGATTTTGAGGATGGAACGTTTGAAGATCCTGTTAAGATCATCACGTTAGTGTTCCAGTATCATAATCCCAAGATAAGGAAACACACAATCTTGTTCTTGATATTTATACTCTCTGTTCCCCATTTTTTGACTTTCTGTTGATTGGTGGTCAGGTATATCCAGTGGAAAGCTTTTAGAAAGTAGATTTCCTCATCATTATGATTTTATCTTCCATAAATATTGTATCATGAGCCATTAAGCCCAACATCTTATTGGGTGGGGTGGGGAACAAAAAGAAAATTGTTTTAACCTTTTCGGATGTGCTGAGATTCGTATTTTTTGGTGAGCATGTCTCATATGGAGTTCGAAGCACTGAGGCATGGTAACCTTTGGGTCTCCCTGGCATGACCCCTGTGGTTGTCCTACAGTCATTCCTGTGTTAAACCCTCACGACTCTCCTGCTGTGTGCAGGTTCAGGCCACAGAAAGCCACTTCTCTTCCCTGTGGAGTGACCTGTGAGCTTCACCTGGAGACTGGGAGAAGTGGCCGGGGGGATAAGGTGAACAGGAACCTCCTACTGACCCAGGGATTTGAACCAGAACCTCATTCTGCCATGCTCTTCTTCCATGGATTTCTCTTTCTAACATTTTCTCTACCTTAAAGATTTGGCCTGGCATAGCTTGTGAGACTGGGTCAAATTTGCTCATGCATTTTTTTCTCTTAACAAGGTTTGGAGTCAGAAACAATCCCCTTAATTCAGGGGAGGTGCTCATTACCGAGGTGAGACTGAGCTACTGGATGCTGGTCATTGTGTTGCAGGGCGTGGCCCTTGCGGTGAGGCCATCAGCCAACTGCTCCCTCTGTGGGATGGTGGTAGAGCTGGAGGGGTTGTCATCTGTAGCTTCAGACATGAAAATCTGTTTTCATTTTCTTTCTGCTCTGGCAATGGACATCTGGTCTATAAAGATGGCTGAGTGATGAGAACTGCGGCTTTTCAGTTCATTCACTTGTTTAGCAAATACTTGCAGTGAATCAACTGTTGGCGAGGGTCTATTCTAGGTTTTGGGAGTTCAAATAAAGAAGACGTGGTCCTTACCCTCAAAGAGTTATCCATCCATTGGAAAAAGCAACGTAGTGGTTTGATGCTGTGGTCCGGGCCCATGACCGGGCTGGCTGTTTCCAGTGTAGAGATGCGTACCCTGTGCAAAGAACAAACAGCTTACAGGGAGAAGGCAACTTCAACAGAGGCACACCTGTGCTCGCGCAAATTTGCGAACTTTTGGCTTGTCTAGGATGAAAAGACTTTTCTGATAACTTTGAAACACCCCTGCAAATATCACCAGCAGTGCAACTTGCTCATCCAGAAGTAGAACTGGCTTTAGCCAAAGCATTTGAGCCACAATAAAACATTCAGAAGAGAGAGAGGCTTGCTCATGTCATCCAATTAATGATGTCTTTCCTACCTTTACAGCCTGAAAAAGATACTGCTTCAGACTGTGGGGCCCCTTAGGATACAAACTTTAGACGTCAGCTACCACCTCCCACCCCGCCACCGGGGAAAGACGGTGAGCTATCATCAGACTTCATCATTGTAAGAATCTTTCTTAATCAGCAAATTTACCTATATCTGTATTTATCTTCTCCTGGATTTGGGGAGAGGCAAAGAAAGAGATTTCCCCATCTCTATTATGAACTACTCAGAAGGTTCTATACTTACGGGATTCTGTCGGTCAATAGGACATCTTCCTCTGAACCTAACATTTTGTATCATTTTCAATGATTTTCCTTATTTCTTTTCTTAAAGCTTATACCGAAGAATACACTGAAGTATTCAATTCCACACTCTTTAAATTTTGAGGAATTTTTCTGTAGACTGACCTGCTGTGATGACTTAGAGTTAAAGATTGAGATCTATTTCTGAATTTTTCTGTTTGAAGTTTGTTTTTTTATCATTACATTCCTTACCATCTTAAAGTTTACAGTTAAAAAAACTTTTATTTAAACAAAATGCAAATCTGGTATAATGATGGTGAAATTACTTTTAGTGTAATAATTTAAATAGTTGACACTCACTGCAGAACTGATAGGGCTTTAACCGTGGGAGTCACGCCGCACCCGGGACCCTTCGCTACCCTCTTTTCAGGCTCCCCATGGGCCTTGGGATCACACCCGGCACGTTCACCATCAGGCCCTGCAGCTTGACATCAGGGCAAAAACACATTTTCATCTGACAAGTCCGACGCGTGAAAAAACAACTTAAATGCAATTTAAGTACTATTATGAGGTGAAGCATAATTACTTTTAAAATCATATTTAAGTGTGTGGTCTCCTGGCTCATTTAATGTGAGAAGAATGTCACTAAATCACTCGCTTTGCATGGATGGAACACTGTCTTCCAAGTGTTGGTGTGTTGTTTCCTTCCCCCTTCTAGACCAGATCTTTTTAGGTTGCTGTGATTACCTCATAAACTATTGGAAAGCTCCAGTTCACAAAAGCATCTTAGAAATGCCGGGGCTCTGACTCACTTCTCTTCAGTGTCTTTGAAATTTCTGTAGCTTGAATCACGATGGCTCCTGCTGGCGACAGCTCTCTCTCTCTCTCTCTCTCTCTCTCTCTCTCTCTTGCTCCCTCATCTCATATGACTCCTACTAATGTTATTTTATGGCACTTTCTTAAATATGACATTTAGCATGATTTCCTTGTATTTACACTTGAGAAAAATATTAATAAATACTACAATTTTAAATCATTTTATGGGAAAATATAATTGTACTGCAGTGATGATTCAATGTCACTCTTGCTTTTCAATGATGTTTATATGTGAAATTTTTTTATCTTCCTGTGGGAAGTCTCAAATTCTGCAATGCAACTAAGGTAGGAAGACGTTATCTCTTTTTTCCTAAGTTTGAAAACTAAGACACAACCTGATAAAGTGAACAATTGATTTAATTATGACACATATTATCAAAGAATGAGTACCATTTGAAGATTAAAAATATTTATTGGGTTGAAATTCAGCTCCTCACAATGACCCATGAGTGCCAGACATTACAGTGTTTTATAGGTGAGGACACAGAGGTTTCGAGGGGTTAAACCACTGAACCGACACCTGACGACTAGTAAATGGCACCAGAAAGTGATTCCAAGTCTGTTGAATTCAAGGCTGATGCTCGTCACCGCTTACCATTCTAACCTGCAAAATCGATTGGCTAGAAGAAAAGCTGCCCCTGTTAGAAATAAAGCGAAGGCCTTGAGTCTTCCTTATTCAGTCTCACCATCAGCTCCAGTGGTCTGCAATCCTCAAAGAACACACAGGTGCCATGACAAACCTTATCAGAGCTGAGACAGCTGGGGCTCCAGCCCAGCTCCAGAGCTGTGCCATGGCGGGGTGTCGCCTGCCCTCCTGAGCACTGCGTGTGGGGTTTAGACACTCCCAGCAGGGCCCCACCCATGCTGCGGTTGCATTGGCCACAGGAGACCCAGGCCATGCTGGGTTCCATCATTTGTCAGCAGGCATCGAATGATTGAAGTTTTGAAAGTATTATGGGAATTCTTACAGAGGTACAACTTAACTATCATCCTTGTAAATGGGTAGGCTTCTAGGTAGGGAAGGGGCTTGGATAGTTGCACTGAGAAGTCAATTGGAAGAAAAGCCCATGAGGCATCAGTTAATGGGAACACCACACTTTGGCATCATAATTTGGCATAGACAGCAACTTATATCTAAGTGTTTATTAGCATTCAGTGCTCAGCACAGGTGTCTTCAAAAATCCAAACCGGGAACAGCAGCTTCCAGGTTCTAAAGGCCACAATGTGGGCACGTGCTGTCCAGACACTTCCAGCTCTCTTGCTGAAGTGTGAAGAAAGTGCCCGGCCCATGTCTAGGATCTGCTGGAACTCGTTAGTGTAGGAGCCACAGTCTCTTGAGGCAAGGATGGTGGCTGAGTCATCTTATTATCCTTGGGGTGCATTGTGTACTTATGCTCCTAATGTATGGTTAAATGACCACACCCAACTTCAATTTTTATCCCCTGGTCTTTTAGTAAAGATGGTATTGCACCGAAGTGTCCTGGTTCACACTGTATAAAAGGAGCTTGCTCTTTTGAGCATGAATTTTCTCGCCTGAAAATTGAGGATATTAACAGAATCTACCTCCTAGGGTTACTGTGAAATTAAAAGAGATAAAAGTGATAGTATCATACATGAGACACATTCATTAGAAGTTTGGAATTCTTTATTTTTAGCAACAATTTCCCTCATCACATCGTCATACACATTTTCACTTGATGTCAGCATGCGAAGTTTGGTGTCTTGGAATGGCCAATCCACAGGCAGCCCCATCTGCCTTTTAGTTTGAACTTCATAATTGAACACACTTTTATTATTTCAGAAATCATGGCAGGGCTAACATTTATTAAGAATTTGCCAGAAGCCTGGCACCATGTTGTGTACATAGCATTGTGAGATTTAACATACATGAATACCATATTATGCAAATAGTTTTCATTTACAAATAAGAAGGTGAAGACTAAGCGGGGTAAGTGCTTTCCTAACATGATTCAAGGGCCCCATATGTCCTGGCTGTAGTGTAGGTGTCCCCAGTCCCTGGGTCATAGACTGGTACCCATCCATAGCCTGTTAGGAACTGGGCCACACAGTAGGAGGTGAGCGGCGGGTGAGCGAGCTTTACCACCTGAGCTCCGCCTCCTGTCAGCTCAGCGGTGGGATTAGAGTCTCATAGGAGTGCAAACCCTACTGTGAACTGTGCATGGCAGGGATCTAGGTTGCATGTTCCTTCTGAGAATCTAATGTCTGATCATCTGAGGTGGATGGAACATTTTCATCCCGAAAGCATCCTCCACCCCAGCCCCTGTCCCCACTCTAGTCTGTGGAAAAATTATCTTCCACAAAACTAGTCCCTGATGCCAAAAATTGGGGACCACTGTGCACCCTTCCAGTTTAGTTCTTCACCTCTTCTCCCTTCATACTTGGTTTATGCTGAATGTCTGGTCCTTAAAATGTACCTTTCTCTTCCTGAAACCTTGCTGAACTTAGCACTAATACTCTGTGTGCATGTATGCAACTCCCTGGGGCTTTCAATATATGACATGTCACCTGCAACTGGAGATAGTTGCACATCTTCCTTTCCAGTCTGAATGCCTTTTGTTTCTTTCCCTGGCCTAATTGCCAGGACTGTAACCTCCAGAATAATGTTAGATAGAAGTGGTCATATGTATATCCTTGTCTTGTTTCTGATCTTGGAGGGAAAGCCTAGTTTTTACTATTAAGTTAGAAGTTAGCTGTGGGTTTTTCATAGGTGACCTTTATTAGGTTGAGGAAGTTCCCCATGATTCCTAGTTTATTGAGTGTTTTTTTTTTTTTTTTTATCATGAAAGTATGTTGGATTTGTCAAATGTTTTTTCTGCATCTATTAAGATCTATTAAAATGCTTTGTATGTATCTATCATGTGTTCTGTCCTTTAATCTGTTAATATGGAGCATTACATGGCTGATTTTTGTATGTTGAACCAATCTTGCATTACAGAGATAAATTCCATTTGGTCATGGGCATAAACTTTTTTTTTTCTATTCTGTTGGATTCATTTCAGCCATATATGTATCTTTTGATAATCCCTTTATATTCATCATGGGCACTGGTCTGTAGTTGTCATTTCTTGTAATGTCTTTGTCTGCTTTTAGAATCAAGGTAGTACTGGACTTACAGAACGGCTTGAAACTTTCCACTCTTTGTTTTACTGTAGGATCTTTGTAGTGGAGCGCACACTTTTAATGATTAGCAGAGATATAGAATGGAAATAAATATTTTATTCCTCACAGGTCCTGAGGGGTGTGTGGCGTACTTGCAGACCCCACAAATGGGGTCAGGGAGTGCAGGCAGGGGGAGTGTGAATCTGGGGTCCTTGTCTTTAGTGAGGTTCAGGGTGGAGAACTTAGACATTTGGGAGGCAGGGTAGCAATTGCACAGTTAAAGCTAACAACTGTGGAAACCCTTTCCCATGAGGAGGTGTTATCTTGAGGTCCTGCTGGCTCTGAGGCTGTGTGCGGGTGTTGGGTGAGGGGTATCTTGCCTCAACCACAGAAGTGAAAATGAAAACCTGTTATTTGAGCTAGATAACAAAAACCAAAATGGCTAAAACCAAGTTAACATAAAATTGTAAGAATTCATTACACTTCTCTCTCGCTCTCTCTCTCCATAAAGAATTAGTGTTAACTCTTCTTTAAATATTTGGTAGATTCTACCAGTGAGCCATCTGGCCCCAGACTTCTCTGTGGGGAGGTTTTTATTTATTTAGTTCTATTTTTTATTTTTTAAAATTGTCACTATGAGTTCAATAACTTTACTTATTGTTGTAAGTCTATTTAGATTTTCAATTCCTTCTGGAATCATATTTTCAGTTTCTTCTAGAGTACTTCATATCTTCCTAGGAATTTTTTGATTTCATTTAGGGTTTTTTTTTTGGCATGCAACTGTTTATAGTATTCCCTTATAATCCTTTTATTTCTGTAAGGTAGACGGTAATGTACCCTCTTTTATTACTGATTTTAGTAATGTAGGTCTTCTCTCTTTTTTTCTTTGCCAGTCTTGCTTAAGTTTTGTCAATTTGATTGATCTTTGAAAGAATTTACATAATTTAAATTTTTTCTCTGTTGTTTTTCTGTTCTCTAGTTCATTTTCACTTCTATTTTTATTATTCTTTCTGTTTACTTTGAGTTTATTTTCTTCTTCTTTTACTAGATTAACACAAAAGATAAAGTTGTTGATTTGAATTTTCTTTAAAAGTATGCACTTATAGCTTTAAATTGCAAATCACTGCTTTCACTGCAGTCGATAATATTAGTATGTTGTATTTTCATTTTCATTCACTTCAAGGTATTTTCTAATTTTTCATTGTGATTTCTTCTTTGACCCATTGTTATTTAGGAGTCTATTGTTTAATTTCCTTGCAGTATAAATTTCCCATATATCATATTTTTGATTTCTAATTTTATTCCATTGTACTTAGATAATATACTTTGTAGGATTTCAGACCTTTTAAATTGACTGAGACTTGCTTTATGGTTGAACATGAGCTATCCTGGAAAGTGCCCCAAGTGTGCTTGAGAGGAGTGAATATTCTGCTCTTGTGGGTGGCGCGTTATATACACGTCTGTTAGTTCTAATTGATTTATAGTGCTGTTCAAGTCCTCTATTTCCTTATCGATCTTCTGTCTAGTTATAGCTGTTACTGAAAGTTAGGCTGAAGTCTCCAATCATTAATGTAAAATTTTCTGTCTCTCCCTCCAATTCTGTCAGTTTTACTTCATATATCCTGGGGCTCTGTTGTTAGGTGCATATATGTTTACAAATGTTGTACCTTTTTTGTGTGTATTTTTAGTAGAGATGGGATTTTACCATATTGGCCAGGCTGGCCTCGAACTCCTGACCTCAGGTGATCCACCCACCTCAGCCTCCCAAAGTGCTGGGATTACAGGCACTAGCCACTATACCTGGTCAAATGTTATACTTTTCTATGAACTGACATTTTTATCAGATATCCTTTTTTATTTCTAGTGACAACATTCGTTTGAGAGTCTATTTTGTGTGGTATTTATAGAGCCATTCCAGGTCTTTTAATTTGGTTGTTCTTTGCAGGCAACATTTATTTTTATCCTTTTACTTTCAACTTTTTTATGTCTTTGAATCTAAAGCGTGTCTCCTGTGGACAGTATGTGGTTGGATCTTTCTTCTTTAACTCCATACTGCCAAACTGCCTTTACATTGGAGTGCTTTGTCTATTTATATTTAATTCAGTTACTGATAAATTTAGCTTTATGTATGTCATTGTAACATTTGTTTCTATATGTTTAATCTAGTTTGGGTTAATATCAACTTAATTTGTTTACTGTTGAAATTGAACTTGGACTAACCTAAACTACACTGTCATTAGTTAAGACACTAATTAAAGTCCCTAGGGCAACCAATAAGAAAATAACTTTTCAAAAGGAAAAGAAAAGGCGAAGGAATTAAAATGATGCACAGACATATCTATTCAAACTCAAAGAAGGCAGTAAAGTAGAAACACAGAAACAAAAATGACATTTAACATATAATCTAATTTACTTTCAATAGTGTACAGAAACTGTGCTTTTATGTAGCTCCACGCCCTCTCTGTTCCTTCGTGTGGTTATCCTCATATAAATTACACCTTTACATATGGTGTGCCCATTAACGCATATTTCTAATTATTGCTTTATGCAGTTGTCCTTTAAATCAGACAGGGGAGGAGAAGTGTTGCAAAGAGAAACCAAGGGACACCTGCAGTGGAGAAGGCTTTTCACGCTGGATGGGCTGTGAGTCAGGTCAGACAAAGACAGTCTTGCAAGTGGGGTCCTTCCGGGACCCACCAGGTAGATTGAGTACTGAGAATTCTCTGGGAATCTGCCCCTCCCATGCCTGCCCGATTGCCGGTTTTCACCATGACTGCTGGATTCTGGCTTTCAGGTCGGCCGCAGAGCTGGAAAGGAAAGGTAGGAGGAGGCCATGTTAAAATGCCAGTGTGCTCACTGTTCTTACCAAGATTCAGTCATTTTTCCTGAAAAAAAAAAAAAATCATCCCTGGATTGCTGCATATTTTTGGTTAATTCCCCGAGTTCTGAAAATGTTGATTCTGATCATTTTGCCATTTTTTTCATTGCTTTAATGGATGACAGGATCTTCAGACGTCCTTATTCTGCCCTTTTACCTGGCATCATGAGTTTGTGAGGCTTTGGTGTGGCTGACTTCTCGCCTACCTCTAGTAGGGAGCACAGAATCCGGCCTGCACTGAGACGTCACGGTCGTCAGCTCAGGGACGGGCAGTGGCCCCGTCTAAGCTAGCGGGAGTTAGCCGGCCTTCGTTAAAACTGTTGGGACACAGGCTGTTAAACTGATAAAATTTCAGCTTCCATGGAATGGGGACCCTGCCTGAGGAGGAAGACAGAGCAAAGAAGGCAGAGATCATTGCCACAGCTCCATCCTCTGATCCAGTGGTGCCTGTCCTTTCAGGGGGATGGATGGAAATTCTTGGAGCGCCCAGCTGCGGTTTGCGACTGCTCATGTAGAGTGACAATGTGCAGATGTAAGTTTATCTGTGGCTTCATGGTATGGTCTTATTGTAGCTCAAACTGGTGTTACTTTCCCAAAACCTGGCCCACAAATCAGAGTTGATGTTGACCGTCCTTACAGGTCCTGGAGCTGGCCTGGCTCAGGTTCCCACCAGCGAGCTCAAGCTGACGGCTCTGTGCTCTCATTTTCACCTCCTGCGCGCCCAGGTTTATGTTAACACAGATTGGGCTGGAACACTTGTGTGTCTGCATCCGAGTCTGCAGTGCCTATTTATCACTTCTGTGGCAAATGACAGCAACATTAGCATCTTCATTAACTAATCCTCACACGGTTTGGGACTTCGGGCCCTGATTGCCTGAAAGATGAATGCTTTTCTTAACTTCAGATGTCCATAAACACGAGGTGAGGCCCAAACACAAGATATTCTGTTCTAAGTCACCTTTACAGCAAGAGCAACAGACATGCATTGCTGCACTCCCACCGTAAGGGGAATTTTAACTGAGCTGGAACAGCCCAGGTGAAAATGATAACTTAAATAATTCCTTATAACAACCACAGACATGTAACCCTTTGGATTATCCTCCTAGTCTTTCCTCCCTAATGCTTTCTTATTTATTTATTTTCATGTTGGGTTGTTACTTTTATTACCTGACCACGCTGTGTGGCCTGTTGTATGAAGCAGTTGAAAGAATCTAATTTTAAAATGAATGGCTAGGAGAATGGGTTCTGTGTCCCCTTACTTTTAAGTAAGCTCTGATTATTCAGACTGACTGCACCACCAGCATCCTTGTGAATGGAGCTCTTTTGTGTAACTTTTATGATACCTCCTGCCGGGGCAGGTCAGGTTTTAGCGTAATGCGATACCCTACGTTAAAAGGCCCGAATTAACAAATTCCTGAAAGCAAAGCAAGGAATACATTTTAAAATGATTTTTTGGGCACGAAGAGGTGGTACATAATTCAGCAAAGAATAGGCGTGTGCATTCTAAGTCTCATTGCAAATTTACCACCAATGTCTTCAGAAATGCTGGGGCGATGAAGACAAAATATACCGCAGGTATTTTGTAGGTATGGACGACTCTCTGCACATTCATGTTCGGTGAACGCTGCAGGAGGGAGCTTGCAGAAAGCTGTCTTCACACTGAAGGGTGAGCTTTGCTCCCCACAATCAACCTTCAGATAACTCTTCATGAGAACCTCATAGATTCTTTTGGAATCTTTCTGATAGAACATTGCTAACGGGAGAAAATCCCTCAGTGTTAGACTTTGCTCATATTAAAGAGAAATGGTGGTGCGTGTGGCTCTGGTGGGCACACAGGGATGCGTCTGCCAGCCCTGTGAGGCATCCCTCCTTCTTCAGCTTGCTCTGCCTTGCATCTGACAAGCGTGGGGCTTGGCGGGCAGTGGGGGCAGGTGACAACACGTGACACCCAGTGCCTGGGACCACTCTTTACTCCTTCAGAGAAGCCCCCCAAAAAAATCCTCCAAGCACAGCGCAAAGTCTTCCCGAAATTATTCTTGAGGAGCGTATGTATGCTTCACTCTCTGAGATGAAAAGATGAGGGGCTCAGGCCAAGACGAGGTGCCCAAGAGGCAGGTGGCATGGCTCTCTGAAAGCCCTCAGGGGGGCTCTCGGACATGGAGGTTTAGTCGGCTTCATTCACGCTCCTGTGAACGTTTCTCTTCCTTTAAGAACCAGAACAGAGTCACTGAAATGCACGTCACTCTGATATTTGATCCCTGACCTCCAGGGTCAAGTGCTCCTGACTAGGCTACTGGGACTCAAGCCCTCGCAGGTGGTCTTCACGCTGGTCCAGGCCATCAATCAAGTCCAAGTGGCGGGAAGAGTGAGGGAAGAGGCCACAGCGGTGGGCCCTGACTGGACGGCTGGTCTCTGCAGCAGTCACCTGTCTAAGTTGTAGCCTGTCTTTCTTGTGCTTCGATGAGAACACAAGTCCCTTGCTAGTCCCAGCAACATGTGGCTTGGCTCCTGCTTCCAGATGGGGTGCAGCACCCCCTTCCTTCTGCACGCACCTCATGTGCCCATCACAGGGAAGGATCTCGAGCTCCAGCCTTCTGGGCACTTGTCATGTTCATCACAGGGTCGGATCTCGGGCTATAGTGTTCAGTGTGTACCCATGTGCCCATCACAGGGGCAGGTCTCAGGCTATAGCATTCTGTGTGCACCCCATGTGCCCATCACAGGGTCGGATCTCGGGATGCAGCCACTTGTCCTTTGTGTGAGGATGACTGAGCATGATTTCCGGGTCTGTGTTTTGACATCTGGTGAGTGTGCAGGGACAGGGCTCCATGAGGTATGTGAGTGCCGGGGGAGCAGCGTGTGACTTCAGGCTGTTTGATTGAGTGACCGGTGGGGGTGCAGGGAAGGGGCTCCATGTGGCATCTGTGTGCAGAGGGAGTAGAGTGTGCTCTAGAAGGGCAGCTCCTCCTCGCTGGGCCCAGTGCGTGTCAGACCCGATGAAGAAATGTACAGTGGAAAGTTCAGCATCTTCACCGAAAACTGGAGAAATTCCTGGAGCTTTGGGTTCCATGTGAGCGTATCCCCTGGAGATGTCAGTAGCCATTCCTAAGATGTTCATCGCGCCTGTTGGTTTTTGTTATTTAGATGATTATTCTCAGCTTTGCTAAAGAATCGGATGATTTGGTTGGCAGCAGAACGTGGAATCATTTTGTTTCTCACCACGGGACAAGTAACATTGACGACCACTCCCACTCATCGTGAGTCATAGTTAGAAATTAAAGCCGCGCCAGACTGTTTGCCACAGCTGTGAACTCTGGTGGATGATGCCGTGAACACCTCCAAGCCCTGTCAGCTACTGAACTCACTATAGAGGTTTTTTGGTTTTTTTTGGGGGGGGGCGGATAGGTTTACTTTTGTCCACTGTACAAGAAACACAAAAAGAATTTGTGAATTTTGAGATAGTTCTCAAAATATTTAAGAACTGCCTTCATTTTTATGGGAAAAAAAATCTCATCTATTTTTTCTTGAAATCTTTGCTTTTTAGCTTTAGTCACACATTGGTTTCTATCGTGAAAGCAAAAGGCTTTTACTACCTCAGTCTGATTGGCATGGAAGGGTGTAGATGGAATTTTGAACCGGGCCACCGGTGTCTCTAGTGTTTGTAATTATGTGTCTTGCACACAGGCATGTACCTGGAACACACTGGGTTTGCCAACATCAAGCTGGTGGCGCGGCTCATCACAGCACTGCCAAGTACCTTCTGCCTGTGTATGAAATGTGTCAAAACAATGCCGGGGCCTGTGTGGATATCTGGATGATGAATATTCGGATCTTCCCACAAGCTTCTGTTGTTTTATAAATGACATTTGGGTGGAAGTTTAGTTCCTTGTGCGTTTTAAAATTACAGGTTTAGTACGAGTTTTAGGTTATTTTTCTCTAAGAATTATGAGACTGTACGCACAGCTTTATAAAACATGATACATTTTAAACATTTATTTGAAAACTCCCTGAATTCCATAAAAATAGCTATTTTGGGGCCTGATTTAGATCATTACTAAGTCGTGAATAAATCTGCACAACTGGCACGTATTTGGAAGCAGCTTGAAAAGGATGGTGGAAAAAACATGATCTCAGGTTACTCCTGGCCTGAGGTCCCGTGAGCACCCGCCTTTCTGTGGAGCACTCGGGGGTCCTGGGCTGTTTACCTGGGACCCGGGGACCTGGTGTCTGCAGGTTTCTCTGACCAGCCCTCGTGCGCTGGCTCTGTCCTTTCTCTGAGTACAACCCGTGAGTGCTTTTTCTGTCAGGCTCCTCATCAACATTCCACCCTGCAAAGTTTTATCTTTTCTTTTATCTTTCTTTCTTCCTCTCTTCCTCTTTTCTTTTCTTTTTTGTTTATTTTTATTTTTTATTATACTTTAAGTTCTAGGGTACATGTGCACAACGTGCAGGTTTGTTACATATGTATTCATGTGCTATGTTGGCTGCTGCACCTGTTAACTCGTCCTTTACATTAGGTATATCTCCTAATGCTATCCCTCCCCCTCCCCTGACCCCACGTCAGGCCCCAGTGTGTGATGTGCCACACCCTGTATCCAAGTGATCTCATTGTTCAATTCCCACCTATGAGTGAGAACATGCGGTGTTTGGTTTTCTGTTCTTGTGATAGTTTGCTGAGAATGGTGGTTTCCAGCTGTATCCATGTCACTACAAAGGACACCAACTCATCCTTTTTTATGGCTACATAGTATTCCATGGTGTATATGTGCCACATTTTCTTAATCCAGTCTGTCATTGATGGACACTTGGGTTGGTTCCAAGTCTTTACTATTGTGAATAGTGTCGCAATAAACATACGTGTGCATGTGTCTTTTCTTTTTCCTTCCTTCCTTCCTTCCCTCCCTCCCTCTTTGTTTCTCTTTCTCTTTCACTTTCGCTTTTTCTCTCTCTCTCTCTCCTCCTTCCTTCTTTCCTTCCTTCCTTCCCTCCCTCTTTCTTTCTCTTTCTCTTTCACTTTTTCTTTCTCTTTCTCTCTATCTCTCTCTCTTTCCCTCCCTCCCTCCCTCCTTCCCTCCTTCCGTCTCTCCCTCCCTCCCTCCCTTCTTTCCTTCCTTCCTTCCTTCCTCTTTTTTTTTTTTTTTTTTGTAGCAAGGAGTAACCTCTCCTGGAATGCTGGGAACTTCCTGATTCTCCACGGCATCTGTAGATAGGCACAATTATTGCCACATATTTGGGCACAATCGTTGCCACTCTCCAAAGTTTGCAGAGGAATGTGGAAAACCTTTGGGCTGTCAGTAGGAAGACGCTCCTGTCCTAAAGTTAATAAAGGTATCCCAGGAAAATGTGCTGCTTAGCAGGAGGAAAGAGACTGACTTTCATCTTATGGACCGTAGAGCAAAGGTGATTTGGATTCAGCAGAGAAGAATAAGAACAACAGTCACCAATGTCTGCACAGAGTTTGTGGCAGGGTGAGAGAGAGCCGCCCACTTCTGCTACTGGCCCACCTGCGACTCACGTGAAATACTGAGCACTCTGGAATTCCCTTTCTTTATCATGAAAACCAGCACAGGAATCCTCATTATGGCCTGTGCTTAGTTCCAAGCACTCACGCTCTGGGGAGCCGACTTTACCATCCCACTGCGCAGATGGACAAACTGGGGTCTGCAGGGGTCGAGCGACTGGCTGAAAGCAACGCAGCTGGTGGCAGAAAAACTCGACTCATGCCCAGGCTTTTGTGGGTGTCCTTCCCTACCCATAGCAGTGGAACCCCTCAGTCACCCCAGGTGTTGGCAATCGGCAGCTCCCGTCTCAGGAGGGGTCAGTGGTCACTCTTTCTGAAGGGGACAGCGGGTCACTTCATTCCTCCTAAGCTTTGGGTACGGCTGAAGGCATGGGCTTCCTCCTGACCTAAGAGGGTTCAAACTTTGAGGCTTTGTTATTTTTAAATCTCTATAGAGGCAGAAATGATTTCTTCATTATAGATAACTCCACGCTGTGGGTAGAACTGTGTCCCTCCAAAAAGATGTGTTGAGTGCTAACCCCCACAGCTGTGAAGGGGACAGGATTTGGGAATGGGGTTGTAGCTAGGTCAGGCTGATCTAGGGTGGACCCTGACCCCAATGACTGAGGTTCTTATAATAGGAGGTCACTCAGAGTCACTGCCTCACCCTCCCCATCCTTGGTATTACGAGTGTTGCCCGCTCCCAGCTCACTGATTGTCCAAGAGGACAGATGGCTGAGGAGCCCTGCTCAGAACACGAGGTGACAGGGAGGCTCAGAGAGGACACCGTCTGCTCGCCGCAGCCTCTGCCCACACCTGCTCAGAACATGAGGTGACAGGGAGGCTCAGAGAGGACAGAGACTTGGAGAGGACACCGTCTGCTTGCCGCAGCCTCTGCCTAGAGGTGTGCTGCCCATTGCAGGAGTTTGCAAATCCAGGCTGAGGAGCCTGGGGTACCCTGGTGTGGCTACAGGGGCCACTGCTACTTTGTGGGTCTCCGGGGGCCTCCCCGATGCCAGAGTGGCTTTAGGAGGGCCCCAGGGAATTGCAAGAACCTGAGGGGAGCACAGGAGACACAGCAATGCAGGGGCCTGGCTTGTGTGCCCCACCTTGCCCCACAGTGCAGAGGCAGAGCGGGGAGCCCCAGCCCCTGGACAGAGGGAGCAGCTGTGCCAACAGAGACTCTCGCGCCACCCAGAGCCGGCCTAGAGCCAAGACCAGGCTGTTGGCTATGTCTGGCAGCTGGGATGGGCGCCTGGCCCTGCCCCACCTCCTGCCTGGGTCCTCCAGGGCCCTTTGGGTGGTCCCACTCGCGGCAGGTGACAAGGCTGGATGAGAAAAGCTCTCAGGGGATCTGGTGGTGGAAACTTCCACTGCCACTGCTTTTTTCTTCCCTTTGGTGTTTGTTTGTTTTCATAAAGGGTTTTCCTAGAGAAGAGAAATGGATGGAAAATGCGGGAGGCTGTGGGGATGGGGTGTGAGGGAGCTGGGACGAAGCGGACTTGTAGGTCGGCCAGAAACTTCAGGAACTGAGAATTTCTCGGGTCGGCGTCGGGCTGCTGAGCTCTAATTGTGTGTGTGCGAGCAGAAGCGTAAGTCAACAGCAGCTCAGGAACACGAGGCTGGCGAGAGAAAACCCCACAGGCCTGTGAGGATGTCCCCCAAGGTCTTGGGAGCTGACTGTGCTCCACCCCTGACTGGCCCAGGAGGCCTGGGAGGCTGCTGGGCGGCCTCACCCTCTCTATTTTGATGAAAATGTAGGTACTGTCTTCTGTTTGGGTCACGCCGTCATTCAGAGGAGCTTTCGAAAGCAGTGGGAACAGACTCCACCAGTTCGAGCCTGGGCTGAGAGCCACCGCTGGACAGTCTCCCTGTGCGGGACGTCCTCGGCGAAGATGATTCTTCCAGTGTCGGACTGGCTTCTCCTTCCAGTTACCAAGACAAGTCCTGCCTTTGGAGAAAACCTGACCTCGGTGGAGTCAAGGACACTGTCAGAGGACGCCAGACGCGTCAAGGGTCCGTGACCAGCTCTCAGGCGAAGCTTGCACAGGCCAGTCCCTCCCCATTACTTTCAAAGGTGCCTCTGAATACTGTGGCACCAACGGAAGACAGCGTCTGTGGTTGAGGGGAGCCTTAAGGGCCTCGTCCTTTGCCCTGATGTCAGTGAAGTGAGGGAAGCTAAGGGGGCAGCTCCAGAAGCTTCCACCCCTGTTGGGAAGCCCACCCTGTCCCCTCCTGGGTCGTCTGGACTGAGAGCTGGTCCCTGAGCTCCTTTCTGAGAGCATCCTTGAAGCCAGGTGAGAGCGGGACATGGTCCCCCTTCCCCAAATCCTCAGAGACAGTTTGGGGTTGGGCTGACCTCTGCACCTCGGCTAGAAGCACCTTTGTGCCTGCAGTCTCCCGGGCACGCCCCGGCCGCTTTGCTGCAGCGGGAGGGGATGGGCGCAGAGTGAGCGGCATCGGGCACCCAGCCACCCGGGGCGCCGGGGTACTCAGTCTGTGCGTGTCACCAAGGGAAAAGCCTTCCAAGCCGCAGCCTCACCTCTTCCCAGCCCTGAGTTCCCATTCCAGCTGCCATTGCTTTGCTGAAAATAACACATTTAATCATCTGTCATAATTACAAGAGTCCCGATGACACGGATGCAGGCCCACCTCTCCCGCTGCCAAGGCTGCTGTAATCCAGCCAGCATGGGCCACGCTGCCCTAGTCGCACTGCGGGCCCAGATCTGCTGGAAGATCAGATGTGACCGCAGAGCGCTGTTCATCGCAAATGATTGATCTGCGTGCAACAAAACTAATAATTACACAGATCTTCATTTCCATTCGTCTTTGGAAGGTGAACTCTCTCTCCCTGTGAAGGGCTCTGCCACGCAGGCGGACATTGGTGAACCGTGAGCCTGCTGAGCCCGCTGAGCCCGCTGAGCCCGACAGGTGCAGCCCGCGTCCCTCCTCCTTGGATTTTTGGCACTGCAGGTATTCCCCAAAGACAGTCAAATGGTAACGTGTTGCTTTCATTTTCATTACGTTTGGTTTTGGTTTATTATTTTAATCCCTTCACTTTCGGGACATCTTCACGTGTTAAATTCCTGCTCTTATCCTCATTTAGATATGTCCGTTTCTTCCAACTGTTCTCAACTATTAAGCCTACCTCAGGTTATGATTTTATTACAGGATAACCAACAACGATGTCCAAGCTAGAGCATTTATTTGACTATTAGATATTTATTTTTAGTTTTACGTATTTATTTTTTTGAGACAGAATCTCGCTCTGTTGCCCAGGCTGGAGTGCAGTGGCAAGATCTTCAACCTCTGCCTCCCGGGTTGAAGTGATTCTCCTGCCTCAGCCTCCTGAGTAGCTGGGATTACAGGCACTTGCCACCACCCCCAGTTAATTTTTGTATTTTTAGTAGAGATGAGGTTTCACCATGTTGGCTAGGCTGGTCTCGAACTCCTGACCTCAAGTGATTCTCCTGCCTTGGCCTCCCAAAGTCCTGGGATTACAAGTGTGAACATCACGCCTGGCCTTGACTATTGGATGTATCTCATCACTGCCCAGTGAGTTTTTCTTCAATCCCTTCCCCTTAGTCTTGACGTCTCAAAATGTTGGTGCATCAGGAATGAGATTTAAAAGCCCCACTCCCTATCAAGAAGAAAACCTCTTTTAGCAAAGTTTTTTCATTTCTAAGACTAACATTATTATTGTTTAGTTCATGATCTGAAAGGGATTTTATTACCTAAAAGAAGGCCGAGAGAGGAGTGCTATTGCCTGGTGCTGGGATTTGGCCTGTCCCTGGGCAGGGGGCTGCTGGACACAAACACACCTCAGTTTCTCCTCTAAGGACAGCTGGGTCCGTGAGTCCATCCCAAGCTCTCCCTTCTGCCTCTGACACCTGGCAGTCCTTCGCTGGGTTCCAGAGCAACTATAAACTGGCAGGTGGTTCTCTGGGTCCAGCCCAGTGGTCCCTAGTGTGCGAGTCTCCTGGGAATTTTCCATAACATCCCACAGACCAGGCAGCTTACACAACAGAAGCTAACTTTCTCAGCTCTCCACACGGAAGTACAAGATCAAGGTGTGGGAAGGCTGGCTCCTCCCGAGGCTTCTCTCCTGGGCTTTCGGTTGTCCCTCCCTCCCTGGTTCATCTCTTGGCTGTCCTCTGCATCTGTGTCCTTCTCTCCTCTTCTCACGAACACATGAGTCCTGTAAGGTTAGCGTCCTAAAGATTTCGTATTTACCTGGTTTTTTGCAAAAATCGCATTTCTGGATATTGCATGTACACAGGACTTCAGCGTCTTCGGGGGGACACAGTCCAGCCTGTGACACCTTCTTGTTGGGTTGTTGGGAGTTTGAGGACCTTTATCAAACCAGCGCTTGGCTGTTCCCCAGAATCCACAATTCTAACCCTTACTTTCTTCGAGCCAACATGGCCCAGGATTTTAGTATGATCTGAGAGGTACTGGTGCTGACATCAGTACCCCTGCATGCTCTTCTGTGCCTGGCTGTGGGGCAGGTGGTTCTCAGTGTGTCCAACCCGTCGGCTCAGTTCAGGTAACCTGGCTCTCGGGGAGTGTGCTATGCCTGATTTACAGCCAGTTCTCAGCACACCTTGCAGCCCTCACTGTAGTTTTAGGACTGAGCCAGATACTCGCCCTCCAGATGGAGCCCCCGGGGGCCCTCTGTCTGCAGGCTGGAGTCACCTCGATTCTGCCTCTGTTTCTGCTCCCACTCAGCTCCATGGCCCTGGGGGCTCCTCTTCCAGGGAACCGTCTGGTTGGAAGTAACAGCTGCTTTCTCCTCCCTCAGCACTTGGCTCCATCTACTCTGGCCTCCTCCAGGTGGGACTGGCCTGTCGTACAGAACCCAGCAATGCAGGCGCGGCCAGGAGGAGGGGCCAGGCAGGCGCTGGCAGAGGTAAGGAGAGTCCCTAAGTGGGCTCTTGCCTGAGCCAATGCTGGCCTTGGGGTCCCGGGGACCCCTGGGTGTTGAGTGCCTCCTGGGTTGTGCATTAAGGAACGGCTTTGCTGGCCAGGACCAACCTCAGAGGATTTCATGTTGAAGGAAGAGTCAAGCAGCTTCTGAAAGAGAATCCCTTGGCAAACTAGGGAGGAAGGAGAGGAGGAGAATGGGCTCAGAGACAGACACGGGCTGAGCAGAGAGGGAAGGAGAATGGGTTCAGAGATAGCTGAGTAGGGAGGAGGCAGGGGTAGTGGTTCTCTCAGGGGAGGCTTTGCAAGTGGAAAGATGGAGGTGGCCACTGGATGATAATTTGGCGACTTCTCTCACAGGGGTGGCTTCCTGACACAGCTGAGTGCTTCCTTGATTTGAGAGGCCACCAGAGTTTTGTATCTGAACATATTTATGCTCATCATTATGCATAGGTCTTAATTATTGGGCAATTTTCATAAAATCCTTTCATGTGCAAAAAAATTAATTAGCAACTGTTTTTAAATGAGAAGTGCCACCCCTTCCCTGCCCCCACTCAGGCTACTTGGTCCCTTCTAGATTAAATACTAGAACTTAGAACTGCAGGGAGAAAATAAATCTAATTTAGATATGAAGTATGAGTTACATACGGAAGGGGAACAGAGCCAGGCTCTGGGACAACAGCTCAATACGCCCATTGAGCACCAGCTTTACACGCCATGACTTTGTGCATGTTCCTTAGAATTTACCAAGCACCTTCTCATGGGTTATTTAAAGTTGGGAATTGTTATCCCCATTTACGCAGGGGTGAAAAGGCTCTGGGAAGTGGAAAGAATGACCAAGTTCACACCAGGCATGTAGGGGAGTCAGGACTGCATCATTAGATCCTTAGACCTTAGGCGTTAGACCATTAGGCATTAGACTGTTAGACATTAGACTTTAGAAGCTTAGATGTTAGATGTTATTAATAGATCATTAGACCTTAGACTGTCAGACATTAAACCCTTAGACATTAGACCATTAGGCATTAGACCGTTAGATGTTAGACCATTAGACTGATATTAGACCTTAGACGTTAGGTCTTTAGACGTTAGACCGTTAGACTTTAAATCCTTTGATGTTAGGCTGGTTAGATGTTAAACTGTTAGACCATTCGATGTTAGACTGCTAAACATTAGACTATTTGACCCTTAGACCATTAGATATTTGACTGTTAGATCTTAGACCATTAGATGTTAGACCCTTAGATGTTAAACCCTTAGACAGGTAGACATTAGATGTTAGACGTTAGACCATCAGACATTAGACTGTTCATCAGACCATCAGATGTTAGACACTTAGATGTTAAACCCTTAAACATTAGACAGGTAGATGTTAGATGTTAGATGGCAGACCATCAGACGTGAGACCATTCATTAGATCATTAGATGTTAGACCGGCCACATTCCACATGTGTGTGATCACATCTAGAGACTGGGCCACCTGCAGCAGAGAATTTTGGAGAAAGCAAAGCTAATACTTGATGGGGCTCCATCCTGACCATGATGGTACCTGTGAGGGATACTGGGTTTTCACACTGAGGGAGTCCTTTCCCCAGGTCCTCCCTGATCATTCATCGTGGGTTTCCAGCTAAGCAGGCACTTTCTTTTTTTTTTTTTTTGAGATGGAGTCTCGCTCTGTCGCCCAGGCTGGAGTGCAGTGGCCGGATCTCAGCTCACTGCAAGCTCCGCCTCCCGGGTTCCCGCCATTCTCCTGCCTCAGCCTCCCGAGTAGCTGGGACTACAGGCGCCCACAACCGCGCCCGGCTAATTTTTTGTATTTTTAGTAGAGACGAGGTTTCACCGTGGTCTCGATCTCCTGACCTTGTGATCCGCCCGCCTCGGCCTCCCAAAGTGCTGGGATTACAGGCGTGAGCCACCGCGCCCGGCCAGCAGGCACTTTCAGTTTGGATGTTTCTCTGTCACCTAAAATCCCTTGTGTCCAAAAGCCAGCTGCAGACCTCCTCTGCTGAAGTGGGTTCCTGCTGCCGAGGGTGCTTGGGAAGACAGTGTCTGGCAGGCACGCAGGGTGGCCACTCACTGTCATGATCTGTGAACCAGTGACTCCAAAGAGTGTTCTGTGGACTCTGATGGTGTTTGGAAAGTTTTACATGAAGACAGAGAACACCATGGAATGAAACTGAGCAGGACTGAGAACCATGGTTATTTCTTAGGTTGAGGCTGATGTGCTTTTTAATTCTTTCATTATTAAGCTACCCAGTTTTGAATCTCAATCAAAATGCTATTTAAATTCCAAAACAGAGACTCCCTTGCACCAAAGAGTGATGATGTAGTAGTTAAACAGAAAGGACCATTACGTGTCTGGTGGAAACGTGTAGGTGACATTCCTGACACTGGGAATGTCTCAGCAAGTGTCGTAATTTAAAAAGTCTGATTGGAACAGGGGCTGGGGTGTGCATTTATTTATTCAATCCTTATATATTTAACATAAACCATATCCCCGATTCTGCCCTATGTGGCAATCCCACTTGGACCAGACTCTGGGCTGGGCAGCTGTGGTGGGTGAGAGATTCTTTGGAAGTATTTCTTCACTGTGGAACGTGGCCTGTTGGGATGGTGTTCTCTGCTGGCTGCAGGCTGGTCAGTCCCCTGGTTAAAGGCAGCAGATGGACATGTTCCAGCAGATGTCCTCTGTGTTCGGCCAGCAGGTTTCACTCTCCGTGCAACTTCACAAGCACCAGGAACTGCAGGCCACCCTTCTCCCCTCTTTCCCTAGCCAGGAGGTGGTGGGCGGGGGGCCCTGGTGAGTGTTTCTCAAGTCCACACACAGCTGGGCTGGCGAGTCACTTGCGTGGCAGACACGAGGGGCTCACCTTTCTGCTCCACGCTCTCAGGAAAGACAAGCTCACTTCTTTTAGAAAGCTCATTAAAAACTAGCCACTCTCAGGGATTTTATTGCAAACCAATCAACCTAGACCTGTACAGGAGCCTGACCTCACCCTGATTCACCGGCCTTCCATTTTGACTTTACCCATCAGTGATAGGAATTGATTTCAAAGGCTCTAAAATTAGCTCTGTACATCAAAGAATTGTTATAGTGTGTCTCTGCGATGTTGCTGTTTTACAGGTGCTGCTGGGGCCGCCTGCTCTTAATTGGAAAAGTGCAGCCCTGGGTGTGGGAGGCATCGAGCCTCTGGAAGGAAGGGCCCTGGGTGGAGGCTGGCGCACAGGGCTCTGAGCCTAACAATGGTGCTCTGCTGCCGAGACCTGATGTAATTTAACTTGCTGACTGTCACTGCAGCTAGATAACCCTTTAATGAAAGAAGAGCACCTGGTTCCTGGTCAAAGTTTGCAATGTAATGCCCAGCGTCCCCAAGGCTTCCTGCGACGACTGCCCGCCTCCCACTAGAATAGTGCCATGCGGGCAACTCTGGCAGCCCTCCTCCATCCCCACGGCTGACAACGATGCCTGAAAATTAGCCACTTTTGTTTTAATATGTATTATACTTCATTTGAAGGGTCACAATGATGCTTTATTTTTTTTAAGTGCCTAATCTTACTTTTACTGAGATACTGTCTACACCAGCCTGCAGAAAGGCAATGGTTATTGAGGTAACAAGAAGAACAAACCAGATCCTCCACTTTGTCTTCAGTTGTGGGGAACGTGGTGATTTCCAAGCTGTCTCATTTCCCCAATCCTCCCTTTCTCTCTGATTGTGTGGGTTGCGGCTTTGCATACGCCGTTCCGAAAAAACCAGATCACTGCAGTCAAATAATTGGTCAAGTCAGTGAACAACAGAAAGTCAATCACGTTGGCTGTTTGACTGAATCAACTGGGATTTCTATTTGTTTCTCACAGACGTGACTGGATCACTACCAGAAGAATCTGAGGCGCCCTTTGCTGGTACCCAGGAAGAAACTCCTGGGTCCCATGGAGACATCTGTCTCTGCCAAGGGCTCCATCTCTGATGCTTTTGGGATTGTCTTCGCAGCCCTCAGCTTTGCTGGGTTTGGGTCTGAAGGAGTAGGAAGCCCTCAGAGGGTTGTGCTCATAAAGCTCAGGTCTCTGCATTGTCTCCACCTTGTGGTGACAGCCTGCAGGGGCAGGGGTTGCTTCTCCAAGGGGCAGCAGCCCCAGGGCTGACCCCAGGCCCAAGCCCTCAGCAGGTGGGCTGGTGGGGAGGGGGCCCTTCCTTCTCTTCAGCATACTGGCTCTTCTTCTCTCTGCTGCCATAAGCTTGAGGGACCATTAAGCGGCTCTGTCCCTCTGTCCTCTCTGCATTTCAGCACATGAGCAAGCTGCCTGAAGGCAGGAGCAGAGCATGGTTCGTGGGTCCTCGCTGTTTAGACACCATCAAAGTCAATAGGCCTGTGTCATGCAGGGGAGAAAGAAAGACAAGTTGGAACAAGTTCTGACAAATCCACAGAAGCATCAGGTACAAAGTTAGAAGTGAAGCATGTAGGTGTTTCTGAATTTCTAGTCTTTAATTTTCTGGGTGGATGGTAGAATTTTGTGTTGAAACATGTTATTTCTGCCTAAAATATTATGCAAACATAGCTCTCCGTGGTGGTTGATGGCAGTTGTAGAGGACCACAAATGGAAGGGCTGACCACGTCCGCAGACCCGTGACCAGCATGAGGTTGATGTGTCTTCGATTTCCTGGTGTTGGTGGGGAGGAAGAGCTCCCGCTGGAATAGTAATGCCCCATCCCAGGGTGGGTGGAGACGGGGCACAGGCCCTAAGTCCCTGTGCCCTGCATTCTGTTTTTCTGGCTCCCCCACTCCCCTCCCCACTTCCTTTGCCTTCATTAACTTTCTGCTCCCTTCTCCTCCTCACCTGCTGCAGCCTTCCTCCTCCTCCTCCTCCTCCTCCTCCTCCTCCCCTTTCTCCCTGTGTCCTCTCTTGGCCACATCTTTCTCCTCAATGGTTTTGTTTGGACCATGTCTTTCTTCCTCTGCTTCCTTCTCTTCCTTCCCTTCCAGGCTTGCCTTCCCACAATCTTGACTTTGGCTTTCTCCTCCTTTTCATTTTCTCTCCTTTCCTCCCTTCCCTCCTTCCCCTGCCACCCTGCATCCTTCTGTCCTTCCCTTCCACGTCCTCTCCTGTCTCTTGGAAAAGGTTGGTAGGCAACTACTTACGCAGTTACTTCTGATGTCTCACCATCTCGAGAGAGATATGAGGAGGAGTCAAGCTGTTGTATTCTACTGTATTTTTATTTTAAATCACCTGCACTTCTTTCTGATAAAACAGGCCCTAAGGTTCCAAATTGAATTCCTAATAAATAGAGTAAACTGCACTCCTAGGCTTCTGCCACGATGTTACCGAAAACACCAGCATCAAGAGGAAAATACACATACATTATTTTGATGATTTGCTTTATTTTTCATGGAATTTTCCATTGAAAGCATTCCACTATTCGATTCACATCAACTCAATTTAAGTGAGTGGTTACCGTTTTTAATTTGTGGCTATATTTCTAGGCTGTTTAACGCAAAGTTATGGAAAAGGAGAGTAACAGGTACTGCTCAACCCACATGGAAAGATAAGGAACTGTTTTTGACCATCAGAATTCAGACTCCCCAGGCTCCTGGTCTCCAGTGTCACCCTGGCACCTTCCCAACAGGTCAAGCAGGGCACTCAGGTATGTCTCTGTCTTTGCACTTAGCTCAGTAAGAGCAGCCAACAGGAAAGAGCAAAGTTCCCCATAAAAACAAAACTTTGTGAGGGAGATGTCTCTGAATGGAACAAGCCTCACTCACTGGCCTGCTCCTCTCAGAGCTCCAAGCTCAGTCCCATGCCCAGGCTGGGGATTTGCTCTGCTGGAACCCTCAGCCCTGAACTGAGGGAGGGTCCTGGAATGAGGACTGGAATGAGGAGGTGGAGAATGCTGGGAGAATGTGGCTCTGTCCTCCTACTGCTGTTTCTACTTTTTCAGATCTCCATCCTCTGCACCTTCCTGTCAGATGCAACCTGCATTGCCAGACTATCTTCTTCTCTGTATTAATCTGTTTTTCATGGCTCTCAGGAAATACCTGAGACTGGGTAATTTGTAAATAAAAGAGGTTCAATCAGCTCACAGGTCCACAAGCTGCACAGGAAGCATGATGCTGACATCTGCTCAGGAAGGTCTCAGGAAACTGACAATCATAGCAGAAGGTGAAGGAGAGGCAGACATCTTATACAGCCTGAGCAGGAGTAAGAGAGGGGTAGAGGAGACACACACTTTTTTTTTTTTTTTTTTTGAGACAGAGCCTCACTCTGTCACCCAGGCTGCAGTGCAGTAGTGTGATCTCAGCTCACTGCAACCTCTGCCTCCTGGGTTCAAGAGATTCTCCTGCCTCAGCCTCCCAAGTAGCTGGGACTACAGGCATGTGCCACCATGCCCAACTACTTTTTTTTTGTATTTTTAGTGGAGATTGGGTTTCACCATGTTAGCCAGGATGGTCTTGATCTCCTGACCTTTTGATCTGCCCATCTTGGCCTCCCAAAGTGCTGGAATTACAGGCGTGAGCCACTGTGACTGGCCTACAGACTTTTAAGCAACCAGATATCATGAAAATTCCATCACAAGAACAGCAACTAAAGGGGAAATCTGTCCCCATGATTAAATCACCTGCCACCAGACTTCTCCAACACTGGGTGTTACAAGTTGACATGAGATTTGGGCAGAGACAGAGATTCAAACCATATAGTTCTGCCCCTGGCTCTTCCTAAAGCTCATGTCCTTCTCACATTGCAAAATATAATGACCCCTTCTCAACAGTTCCCTAAAGTCTTAACTCATTTCAACATTAACTCAAAAATCCAAGTCCAAATCTCATCTGAGACAAGTCCCTTCTGCTTATGAGCCTGTAAAATAAAAAACAAGTTAGTTTCTTCCAAGAAACAATGGATGCACATGATTGGGTAAATATTCTCATTCCAAAAGGCAGAAATAAACCAAAACAAAAGGGCTACAGGCTCCATGCAAGTCTGAAACCCAGAAGAGCAGTCATTAAATCTTAAAGCTCCAAAAAATCTACTTTGACTCCATATGTCACATCCAGGGCACACTGGGGCAAAAGGTGGGCTCCCAAGGTCTTGGGCAGCTGCACCCCTGTGGCTTCGCAGGATAGAGCCCCCTTGCTGCTTTCATGAGTGGGTATGAGTGCCTGTGGCTTTTCCAAGCACACAGTACAAGCTGTCATTGGATCTAGCATGCTGTGATCTGGAAGACAGTGGCTCTCTTTTCACAGCTCTACTAAGCAGTGCCCCAGTGGAAACTCTGTGTGGGGGCTCCAATCCCACATTTCCCCTCTGCACTGCCCTAGCAGAAGTTCTCCATGAGGGCTCTGCCCCTGCAGCAGGCTTCTGCCTGGACATCCAGGCCTTTCCATATAACCTCTGAAATCTAGGTGGAGGCTCCCAAGCCTCAACTCTTACACTTTGCACAATGGCAGGCTTAACACCACGTGGAAGCTGCCAAGGCTTATAACTTGCACCCTCTTGAGCTAAACCTGGTCTGCTTTTAGCTACAGGTAGATGTAGAGTGGCTGAGATGCAGGAAGCAGTGTCCCAAGGCTGGCAGGGCAACAGGGCCCTGGTCCTGGCTCAGGAAACCACTTTTCCCTCCTATGCCTCTGGGCCTGTGATGGGTAGGGCTGCTCTGGAGGTCTCTGGAATAACTTCAAGGACTTTTTCCCATTGTCTTCGCTGTTAATATTTGGCTCCTCTTTACTTACGCAAATTTATTCAGCCCACTTGAATTCCTCCCTAGAAAATTGGTTTTACTCTTCCACCACATTTCTGGGCTGCAAATTTTCCAAACTTTTATGCTCTGCTCCCCTGTTAAATATAAATTCCTGCTTTAGGATTTTTTTTGCTCATGCATATGAGGATAGGCTATTAGACGCATCGGCTATTAGAAGCATCCAGGCCACTGTTGAAAGCTTTGCTGATTAGGAATTTCTTCTGCCAGATACCCTAAATCAACACTCTCAAGTTCAAAGTTCACAGATTCCTAGGGCAAGGTCACAAAGCAGTTAATTGCTTTGCTAAGAAACAAAAGTGACTTTTGTTCCACTTCCCAATAAGTTCCTCATTTCCATCTGAGACCTCCTCAGCCTGAACTTCATTGTCTATATCACTATCGGCATTTTGATCACAACCATTCAACAGGTCTCTAGGGAGTTCCAAACTTTCATCTCCCTGTTTTCTTCTGAGCTTCTCACACTCTTCTGGCCTCTGCCAATTACCCAGTTCCAAAGCTGGTTCCACATTTTCAGGTATCTTTATAGCAATGCTCCACTCTTTGGCACCTATGTTCTGTATTAATCCATTCTCTCATTGCCACAAAAAATACCTGAAACTGGGTAATTTTTAAAGAAAATAAGTTTTATTGGCTCACAGTTCTCCAGGCTGTATGGAAAGCATGGTGCTGACGTCTGCTTGGGGAGGTCTCAGGAAACTTTCAATCATGGTGGAAGGTGAAGGGGAGGCAGGCATCTTATGTGGCCTGAGCAGGATGAAGTGGGGTAGGGAGGTGCCACACACTTTAGCAATGGATCTTGTGAGAACTCACTCACTGTCACGAGAACAGCAAGGGGGAAATCCACCCCCGTGGTCCAATCACCTCCCAACAGACCCCACCTCCAACATTGAGGATTGCAATTTGACATGAGATTTGTGCAGGGACACAGGTCTGAAGTGTCCATGCCCCACACACTTTGCTTTCATGTGATTCTCACAGGATGTGCATATGTGGGTTCAGTCAGAGTAACAGGGCCACCTGCTCTGTGCCCCATGCCAACTCCTTGCTGGTGTGGTTTTCTAGCAAAGGCACAACAAATCACTAGCTTAGCGGCTTAAAACCACACACATTTATTATTTCACAGTTCTGGGGTTAATGTTCAACAGGGGTCTCATTGGCTAAAAGTGGGGTGTCTGCATGGTGAGTTCCTTCTGGGTGCCCTAGGGGAGGATCCATCTCTGAGTTTTCCAGCTTTGGTGGCTGCCCACACCCCTTGGCTCCTAGTCCCTCTTCCACCTCCAAGTCAGCAGCGCTGATCACCTGTCACACAGCATCTTCCTGCCACCAGCTCTCTGGCCTTTCTCCCCAACATTGCATTCCCCCTGCCATTATGTTGGAGCACCCGGATCATCCTGGGAAACCTCTTTAAACTCAGTTGACGGGCAACCTCACTCTCTGTCACTTGTAACCATTCTCAGCTTCCGAGGACTGGGATAGGGACATCCCTGGAGACTGCTGTTCCCTGATTCTTGCTTTACAACTTGATAAGTCAGCCAGGCTTCCCATGGGGCAGACACACTGCTCGCCAATGTCCCTTCTCATCTCCTACCCAGCACAGGTAGGCAGAGGTATAGGGGGAAGGGGGACCCTCTACAGAGGCCCTGCCACCACCCACGGGCCCTGTCACCACTCACAGGCCCCACCACCACCCACGGGCCCTGTCACCACCCACAGGCCCTGTCACCACCCACGGGCCCTGTCACCACTCACAGGCCCCACCACCACCTACAGGCCCTGTCACCACCCATGGGCCCTGCCACCACCCACAGGCCACACCATCACTCACGGGCCACACCACCACCCACAGGTCCCGTCACCACTCACAGGCCCTGCCACCTCTCACGGGTCCACACTGAGGGGCTCCACTTCCTGATGCTCTTACTCCATGAGTTCAGTCACTCCACATGATTCGCAGTGGGAAGAATGGGACGTGTCAAGATTAGGCAACGTGTGCAAGGCCACCCAATTAGAAATGGCAGGAATTTGGATTTAAACACGTTTGTTTCTGACTTCAAATCTGACAATTTGCATCACACATATTTAAGAAGCATTTGTGTGTTAGCAGGAGTTTGAGCTCTGAAGCCTGCGGAAGAATGAGTCCTTGCTGATGGGAGGCTGGCAATGGCCTCTGGGGACCGGTCTGTGACTGAGGTCCCTCGATCTGCTTGTGGATCTGCCACTACATGTTTGGGGTTGAAACAGACACATTGAGAATCCACCCATTGACTCTTATCATCAATGCCCTTCCGGTTCCCTAGAGGCCATGGCTGAAAGTCTAGTTGGAAATCACTTCACAGCTAACACAATGGGGTTCCAGGTTCTGTGCCAGGTGGGCTGTCCATGTGAGAGCACTCAATGTTCACTGCGAGTCTGGAAGGAGGAGGACCCCATGACGCCGTTTCTGTAGATGAGCAAACTGCGCCAAAGGCGGTGATGACCTGCCCACTTCAGCCAGTGACCCAGCAGAAGCCACACCCCGAACCAGGCTCCAGTGGGTGCAGCTGTGACTGAGGAGTGTCTGGGGCTTTCCGTGGCAGCAGCCCAGGAAGCAGGCAAGTACCTCGGCTGAGCTGCAGATCAGGGAGGGCCAGGGCACACACAGCGTGAACCTCCTCACGGCGTGAACACAATCTTTTGTTCTAACAGCTCCGCAGTGGTTAGGAACTACTTTAGTTACTTTCTTGGAGGTCATCTCATGTAAAAGGTGGTGAAAATCTCATATATGACAGGTAAACACCACTAGTTAGTAAACTAGCCTACGGATGGTAATTGGGATCATGAAAGTTATTATTTCAGGATTATCCCAAACACCCTTTCTGCCAAAATTACAATAGTTTCCTCCACACAGTCTTCCTGGGGCTAGGCTTGTCCTGTGGTTTGGATTTCTTCCTCACTCTCTGTTCTGCACCCCCTCGTGCAGAGCACTGCAAAGAACCGGGGAGAGTCCTCAAAGTGGGCAGTGAGGAAGAGAGAGGAAGGAGCCGAAGGACATGGAGATAAAGGCTGACGCAACATAGGGCGTGAATTTGGCTCCGGCTGACCAGTGCAACACAGAGTTCATTATATTCCTAGTTTTCATACCAGTGTAGTGACATCGTAGCAGTGTCATTGTTTCACTAAATCTGAAACTAGTTGAAGGGAAACTAGTGAAATCAGTTGGAGGGAGAATGGAATTATAAGTCAAGATTAGCTTTTCAGATACACAGATTCTTCTAGCAATTCTTTTCAATGACATTACAGTTATTTTTAACAAATATTAAATTGTAGGTCTTGATTTCCTGTGTGCCGATTAGAGAAAAAAGAGGGAGGAGGTGTCCATTTCAAATGCACAATTTGAGTTCATCACAAAAACAATTCATTTGTTAAATTCGTACGGCCCCAAAATACCTGCTGCAAGTATGTTCTCTGAGGCCACACACGGGTGAGGTGAATCACCCAGCTTTGTCCTGGTTTGTGGTTGTGGGCCCGGTGCCTGGTGAGGTCTGGCTCACACCACAGCACCAAGTTGCCCGAGATGAACCCATTCCCCGCCATCTCCATCCCAGAGCACTGGCTGCCTATGAGCCGACTTCATGCTGCAAATTCGTCCTTTACCAGCACAGATGTCCTCACTGAGGGGTGAACACAATTAAGGAAATTCTATCTAGTCTGAACAAATGTTATTTATTGTTTTGAAATGAACAAAATGCAAACTCCCTTTTATTTTAGTTTGCTCGTTAGGGTTTAACAGCTACTGGCCTGGCTGCTTGATGGACTGAAGGGTGTGATTATGAGATTTTGCAGAGCATGGTTTTGAGGACTGGGTTGATTTATATCAGCGAGAAGCCAGTTACCTGCTTCATGCACTTCTGCCATTGTTCTGCTCCTGGTTATCCAGTTAGGCCTTCATTTCCTGTTCAATGCATTGCGTGCAACAGGTGTCTCCTGACTTCACACTGTCTGCTGATGGACATCCATGCAGTTCCTGCTCTGCTGAGGAGCACCTGCTCATGTACCCAGCGCAGCCTGGCCACAGGAATGCAGACTGCATTCACCAGGGAGGGACCCCAGCCTTGGCATTGCCAGATCCAGAGCACTGGGACTTCGGGGTCTGGGGCGTCAGGGACCTCCCCACCGGGAGAAGCCTTCGAGGGGAACAGTGATGGGCAAGGGATATGGACGAGGCACGGGTAGGTTTTGTTTATGAAAATCAACATGATTTTCATGACTGCCAGGGACGCACAGTAAAACAGAGTCGAATCTTGTTTTGCTGAATCCTGTTGTTTGTTTCGAAGAGGAGTCATTGCAAATCAATTAGCCGACTGCTTAGACAGGCTGCATCTGCCCTGCTCTTCTGAGACCACCCACCACCAAGTCCCAGAACCTGGGGGTCCCTGGGTTATTCACCCATTTTAAGACGATCACCCAGAAAGGTTCCAGGCAGTGATGACAAGCTCATTGGCTGTGTCTTTCTCCAAAGATCACACTACTGATGAAGCCTTGACTTCAGGTTTAGGGGTGGCCTGCTGTACCTGGAACATCACACCTGTCCCCAGCAGACCCTTGTTGAACAATCTGAGTGATGTGGCCTTGCCTTCATCTCCAACTAATGAGCTTCTACTGAGCTCCTGGAGCACCTCGGTTCTGAAACCAATGCTGACGATTTCTTTAAGAGCCTTTACTCTACGAAAGCTATCAAGCTCACTGAGGCTACTGTAGGCCTTCAACTTGGGCATGAGATTCCACTGATGGCCACGTTTACACAGGTGTGTTGTGGTGAAATATGAAATTATGACCTTGAGAAACATGATCCTGTTACCGCCGTGTGATTGACAGCATTCCGAGAAGTGAATAATCCACACTAATGGCACTGGCTCAAGTATTTCTGCTTCTGTTCTAGTTCTTACCTTTCCTAACACAAAATCGAATCCAGACTATGGCAACCATTTTTCCTTTGGAATTTGACGTCATTTTTATCATGACAGTTTCCAATGGAGCAGACCGCCTTTGCTTTCTTCAGTCAGTTTCCGATGGAACAGACCAACTTTGCTTTCTTCAGTCACTGTCTTTCTTTTTGCTCCCCCACGCCTTGCCTGAATAGGACACTGTCCCCAGAGGGTAATGGGGCTCAAGTCTTTGAGTCTGAGTAGCAAGAAAAGTGTTTGCTGTATCTGAAATTGGTAAAACTATGAACTTTCCTAACTCATTTTCCACAAAAATAGAAATTGATGCAGGTATACACTGCATCAAATATTCAGTAGAAAGTAGAAAATTTACAACAATCAGACCTTAAAAAGTAAATGCTTACGTACAATGTGGTTCTGCCTTACAAGAACTCACTTAGTCATGTTGTTCAAACTTTATCAACTTTAACTGTGACACTGCTTTCTTTCGGTCACAGAACATTTTTAATCTAGTCAAAACCTGCTTTGTTTTACAGAAATACTCAGAGTTGTTAGGTTTTATTTTATTAAAATCTTTATGACACCCATTCAAATGTAATTTCATAATTAATGACTGTAATACATAGCTATTTAATCAATATGGCTTAACGTTCCTAGTTTTAATTTGCAAACTACAAAAGAGGAGCTATTTTACTAACTTTTTATTTTGAGACAATTGTGCAGTCGTAACAAAATAATAAAGAGAGATCTCATGTACCCTTCACTCAGTTTCCCCCAGTGGTAACATCCAGCACCATCACAGCTCAATGTCATGACCAGGAAGTGGCCACTGGCTCCATCCACTGACCTTATTCAGATCGCACCAGTTTTACATGCATTCGTGTGTGTGTGTGTGTGTGCCTGTGCCTGTGTGTGTGTGCACATGTGTGTTTATTTGATTCCCTGCAATTGGAGAGGAAAGGCTTTGTCATTCACTGATGATGTTAGCAGTAGGATGCTTTGGTAGGTGCCCCATTTCAAGTTGAGGAAGTTTTCCTCTATTTTTAGTGACAGTTTTTTTTTGTTTTTTGTTTTTTGTTTTTTGTTTTACATAAATGGGTGTTGGATTTTGTCTAATTCTTTTTCTGCATCAATTGATCTGAGCTTACTATTATTATTTTTAGATTGTTATAGTGGATTTCTTTGGTAGATTTAGAAATATTGAATAATCCTAGAATATGTGGAATCAATTTAATTTGGCAGTGGTGTATAATTCTCTTAATATGTTATTGGAATCAATTTGCTAATATTATTAAGAGGACTTTTGCATCTAGATTCATTCGATACATTGGCCTATAGTTTTCCCTTTTGTTTGGGTTTGGTTCAGGGTAAAACTTGCCTCATAAAACATGTTTCCTCCTATGTTCTGAGAGAGATGATAAAGAATCAATACTAAACATTTGGTAGAATTCTTCAGTGAAACAATCTGGGCTTTGGGATTTATTTTTTGAAAACTTTTAAGTTACAAATTCAATTTCTGTAATGCGTATAAAATCTTCAGATGATCTCATTTATTTTGGTAGCGTTTTGGTATATTTTGGGCTTTAATGGGCTGGTTTGTTTTTTCTAAGTTGTTGAATTTGTGACGGTAAAGTTGCCTGTAATATTCTCTTACCATTTTAATGGCTGCAGAAACTGCAGTGAAATCCCTGTTTCATTCTTGGCACTGGTGATTTGTCTCTTTTGAAGTTTGTAAATATTTCTAGAGGTTATAATTATTGATTTATTTGAAGAATCAGCCATTTTGTTTTATTGATTTTCTCTATTGCTTTCTTGTTTTCAATTTCAAAGATTTTTGATTTTCTTTATTATTTCCCTTCTTCTACTTGCTTTATTTTTTCTCTTCTTTTTCTAGTTCTTGAGGTTGAAACTTAGATTATTGAGATTTTCATTCTTTAAAAAATGTAAGCAATTAGTGCTATGAATTTTCCTGTCAGTACAGCTTTAACTGTACTCCATACATTTTGATATATTGTCTTCTAATTTTCATTTGTTTTTTGGAGTATACACATTTAGGATTGTTATTTTTTTCCTGATAGATTCATCCTTTTATCAAATGTAATATCTCTTCTTGGTTCTAATAATTTTTTTTGCTTGGAAGTCTATTTTGTCTAATATTAATATAACCATTCCTGCTTTTAAAACATTTGTTTGCTCACTCTCTCTCTCTCTCTATATATATACACACATACATATATATATATATATATATATATATATATATATATATTTGTTTTACTTTAAAAAACTACCTGATGCTGTGTTTGAAGTGAGTTTCTTATATGTAGGCTATTGTTGGATCATGTTTTCTTTTCTTCTAATCTATTCTGCTAATCTCTACCTTTTAATCAGTGTATTTAGACCATTTGCATTTATGGTAAGCAGTGATGTATTCAGATGTAAGTTTTCCATGTTATTGCCTGTTTTCTGTTTGTAACCTCTGTTTCACATTCTTCTGTTTCACTCTCCTTGTTTTCCTCTGAATACTTTTAAAGCATACATCTTGAGGTGTTTGTAGTGTTTTCGAACATATTGCCTTGTATAATTTTCCTAGCAGTTGCTCTAGCTATTGTAATATACATGCGTAGGTTATCACAGTCTCCTGGTATTGATGCTTTACTACTTTGAGGAATGTACAGCAAACTTACTTTCACTTAGATTCCATTTTCCTCCCTACTTTTAAAAATATAATTGTCTTAAATATCTCCTGTACATGTAGTGATCAGCACATGACTTGGTGTTTTATAATTTTTGCTTCAACCATCAAATATGATTTAAGAAATTCAAAGGAAGGCAGTATACTATATCTACCCATTTTGTACCCATTTCAATGCCTTACCCTTCCTATCTGAAGTTCTCAGCATTCTTCTGTAATTTCTTTTTCTTTTCTTTTTTTTTTTTTTTTTCCGAAACGGAGTCTTGCTCTGTTGCCCAGGTTAGAATGCAGTGGTGCAATCTCGGCTCACTGCAACCTCCGCCTCCCAGGTTTAAGCAATTCTCCTGCCTCAGCCTCCCAAGTAGCTGCGAATAGAGGTGCGTGCCACCAGGTTTTTTTTTTTTTTTTTTGTATTTTTAGTAGAGATGAGTTTCACCGTGTTGGCCAGGGTGATCTCAAACTCCTGACCTCGTGATCCACCCACCTTGGCCTCCCAAAGTGCTGGGATTACAGGCTTGAGCCACCGTGCTCAACCTCGTTTTTATTTATAGAAATTCTTTCATTATTTAAAGGTATTTTTGCTAGTGACAACCTTTTCTTCCTCTTAAAATGTCTTTATTTTCCCTCATTCCTGAAGGAGATTTTTGAGGGATATAAAAATGTATGGTTGCCAGTTTCTTTCTTTGGTGCTTAGGAAACGTTCTGTTACTTCCTCTGGTTTTTTCTTCCTTCCATGGCTCTGGCTTTCTCCTTCCTTCTGTGGTTTCGGATGAGAAATGACCTGTCATGGGAATTGGCTTTTCCCTGTAAGTAAAGTGTCATTTCTGGCTGCTTTTAAGAATGTTTTCTCTGTTTTTAATTTTCAGAAGTTTAATTATTATACACCTTGCCATGGATTTCTTTGGATTTGTCCAATTTTGGATTCACTCAGTATCTTGAGTACTTATTTGTTTATTCATTTGCAGCATTTGGGAAGTCCATCTGTTCTGCTTTGAAAGGTGTTTTAGTTCATGCTGCCTCCTTTCCTTCTGGGACTCTGCGGGTAAGAATGTCGGCTCCTCTCTTCGCTGTGCCCAGACCGTGCTTTTATTTCTTTCAATCTTTTTTCTTCTCCATTGTTCAGGTTGGGTAAATTCTAGTGATCTGTCCTCAAATACATATCTCTCTCCTCTGCAATTTTCACTCCATTGAGCCCATCCAGCATGTTTTAAGTTTTAATTATTGCCTTTTTTGAGTCTATCATTCTCACTTGGTCCTTTTTTATAGGATCTATTTCTTTGCTGAGATTTTCCATTTTTCACTTGTTTCAAGAGAATGTATAATTGCTACGGAAGCATTTTTATGATGGATGCTTTAAAGTCTTTGTCAGACATTTCAGCGCCGGTTCATTTCAGTGTTGGTGTCTGTCGATTGTCCTCTCATCTGCGTTGTGACTTTTTTCTGCATCTTCCTGTGATGAGTGAGTTGATTGGATCCTGGCCATTTTGATGACATTTGAGACTCTGGATCCTACTTAGGAATGTGTCTTAGTAGGCAGTCCCCCTGGTGAGGTGTGGGTGGGTGCGTTCAGCTTTCCACAAGCCCCCTCCTGAGTCCTAACACCTCTGTGGTCACAGTGGGGGACCAGCTCACACTGCCTCACTGCAGATGAGCTGAGGGGGGCATTTAGTTCCCTGTTGGTCCTACTGACGCCTTCCAGGGAAGGTGGACAGCAACCCCATAGCTCATGGCCTCTGAGCAGCGGTGCTGTCTCAGCTCCTGGTTGCAGGTGACACCAGGAAGGTGGACGTGCGGGCAAGCTGGGCGCCGCAGATCCACTCCCTGCAGGTGACATTGGGAAGGTGGACGTGCGGGCAAGCTGGGCACCACAGATCCACTCCCTTCAGCGCCACAGTCAGGACCTCAGCAGGGTCTCACCATCACCTCTGCGAATGCTGTGGAGGTTCAGTGTCTGGCCAGCCCGTGACACTGTGGGGGGCCTGCGTGTTCCATGGGTGTTTGGCAGAGTAGAGTGGGCATTGCTGACACACCTTTCTGTTCTCTGGGGCCGCCCTTCTCCCCGGCCTTCTCGCTGTCATGGGAAACAGTCTTTGGATTTTCTTTCTGTGCCTATTGGCGGCTCCAGCGTGGAAGTTTCTGCAGTTCCCAGACTAGGACACACTGGGGATCTGTCCCAGGCCACCCTCAAGCCCTGGGGACCTCGTCTGTCCAGCTCCTCTCCTTCTTTCAGAGTCTTCTCTTTGTATTTCCTGTGTTGTGCCCAGGGCTTTAGTCCTAACACGGGGCCTGAGAGGAAGGGCTGCTCCATCTTAGTGGAACCAGATGCTCAAAAAACTATTTAGACATTTTAATCATTCTTAAAGTTTTTGCCTCTTTGGATAATTTTTTCAGAGATGGTGTCCAATTTCCTTAATCTGTGATTAACCTTTGATTGGAAACTGTTCTAAGTTTTCCAAAGACTGCCTCCTCTAACTGTCTCCTTTACTAACTTATACCCTTACCCCTTGCATGGGAAATGCAAGTTTGCTTTTTTCAAGGGATCCTGAGCTTCTCTCTAGGGTTTAGAGTTTCCAATGCTTCTTGCAGATTTTCAGCCACAGAAAAGCTTTTACCATCCATTCCTCAGGCCAAGGTCACACATTATCTTCTTAAAGGACAAAATGAGATTTATGTATCTGGTTCAGAGGTTGTGATGAAGACTCTGCTTGAAGGACAAGCAGTCCCTATGCCTTCTTCCTCTTAGAAAAGCACAGTTTGCTAAAATTTCTCCCTACAAAATCCTCTTCAAATGTTATATTTCTAGGCCCTTTATAATCTCCATCTAGGGTACCAGAATCCTATAACTGAGTCTCAAGAGTGCCCCCTGAGAGTCCTGCTTGGTACCCTGATCCCTGTCTTGGTGCTTCTGTCGAATTTTCCACTTTAATGTCTTGAAATGTGAGGTTCCTGCCCAGCCTATTCTCACTTTATGCAGTCATCCCACTCAGCCTAGAACGTCAGTGAAATTTCCATCTCCAGTCTCAAACTCCGGACCTGGTGGTGGTTTTTTTCACATCACTTAACTGGATATCCCTGTAACAGACCTAAAAGTCTCCCTCCCTCATCCACATACGTGCACATGGACACACAACACACACATATGCTCACATGCACACATATAGCAGACACATGCACATAGACACACAGGACACATATGCTCATGTGGCTACATATATGCATTGCACACTCATGCTCATGTGCACACTCATGCACATGGACACATAGCACACACATGCACATGGACACACAGCACACACATGAACACACAGCACACACATGGACATACAGCACACACATGGACACACAGCACACACATGGACACACAGCGCACACATGTATATGGACACAGCACACACATGGACATACAGCACACACATCCACATGGCACACAGCACACACATGCTCACGTGCATACACATGCACCCATGGACACAGCACACACACATACACACAGAGATGCATAGCATTTACATACACGAACATATACACCCATGTACACACTCACCAAACCTGTTTTTCCTTTTGTGTTTCTCTCCAGATGAGGGCACCTCTGCTCACTGTGGCTTTGCATCACCTCATAGAACCTTTGATGGTTCTCCAAGCTGCTTCTTTTCCTGGTCCCCACTCCTTTGCCCGTGTTGTCTCCACACGCTGTTCATCCCAGGGCTCCAGGAGTGGCTGCCGCTTCCCCCAAGTCACAGGCCCCGGCTTGAACTCACTGTTTCTTCAGACTCCACTGCATCACCTGGCCCAGGACATACTCTATCGGGCCGCCTGTCAGCACTACCATCTCCCTGCAAGGCCAGGATTCCCGGAGTGAGGGCAGCGTGGCTCCACTCCAGAAGACCTCCCTGCCACACCAGTGGTGGGGGTGGGAGTTGTGGCTCGGGAGCCACCAAAAGGAAAAGGATGCCCGTGGGCCGGAGGACTGTGAAACCCAGACTGCAAATAACTTCACTCCCCACACTCGTGTCTTTGTGAGGGAGAAGCACATTCATTGTATCTGTGAAGTGTCTAATGGAGGCCCCGCTGTGCACTTCAGGGCCATCTGGAAGGTGCCTGACTCTGGCCCCTGCAGGGCGATGGACACTGGGGCTTAGACACGACACAGTGCACAGGGCCCAAAGTGTTAAAGGCCATCAGTTTAAAAGTGGGGCTTTTAAGGGATTAAAAGCAAGTTTTCTCAAGACCTCTCAAAACAGAAGGCTCCAACGGTGGTGATAAACTCCAGAGCAGGAAAGGGTTCAGGACTCAGCAGTCACATTCAGGATGCACAGCTTAGGGAGAGGAGGAGGAGAAGGGCTGGGTTCTCCCCCTGGCTTAGTGGGAGGAGGAGGAGAAGGGCTGGGTTCTCCTCCTGGTTTAGGGAGAGGGGGAGGAGAAGGGCTGGGTCTTCCCCTTGAGTTAGGGATAGGAGGAGGAGAAGGGCTGGGTTCTCCCCATGTTGGTTCAGCTCGGTGTTTTCCACAGGGCGATTTGGGGCTGGGGACGTCGGGGAAACCATTACAGACACCTGCGTGCCAGGACTGTTCTGGGGCTCAGCGTGAGGCTGATGGCGTCATCCACCTGAGCAGGTGGGGCAAGGAGTGCTGGGGTGAGCTTGCCGGGCTACGCTGTCCAGGAGATGTGGGGGTATGAGGTTGTGGGGTGTGCAGGTGTGGGGTGTAGGGGGTGTGAGAGGTGAGGGGGTGTGTAGGTGTGGGGGTCTGGGGTGTGGGGGTTTGAGGGTGTGAGGTGTTGGGTTTTGGGGGTTTGGAGTGTGATCTTTCTTTGGAGGCTTGGAACACATTCTCTCCCACCTGTGAATGTCTAGATGCTTGCTTAGAATCAAAAGGGCTTTATATAATTTTATTTTAAATGCACTCCTTAAGAGGACAAAACCTGGAAAATCTATATTTATGACTCTTATAAAACCAACTGGAAATGAGAAGTGCCTGGGCCCAGGTCAGTGGGTATCACTCCATTCTCTGTTTCTTTCCTAACAGGAGTTCTTGACCGAGGAGGGAAAGGTGAGCGGATGGCAGGGACAGCGGGGCCTGGAGGAAGCAGCACGCGCCGTGTCCCAGGGAGCCTCCACCTGCTCATGTCCAGGAGCACAAGAGACCTTTTGTTTACGCCTTCAGTTAGCATCAGTCCATTGTAGTGAAGGTGTCAGGCATTCCCTATAGGCTGCCATGGGTGGAGAACCTGTGAATCCAGCCTCATGGGATGCCAGCCTCCGTCCCGACACCTCCCTGTGACCCAAGCCAGGCTGCTTTGCACCCAGCCTCTTGCAAAGTGTCTCAGGTTCCTCTCTGGCAGGGTGCAATCCAGACTCAGTTGATCTCCATAAGGCGGTCTAAACTTGGATGAAAAGGTCCTGCAATGCCAATTATTATTATTATTATTATTATTATTATTTAAAAAGTGAGTTACTCTGCCAGGAAGCTGCCCCAAGCTCACCCAGCTCTGATTATGCTGCTAATTATAGTGATTATGAAGAAGAGAGCGCGTGATTGCTACCGACCCCCCTCGCTGCCCTGAGAACAAATGCGAGGGACAATGGACGGCAGCTCCGCCCTCGCCAGGCTGCCACGCGGGCAATCCCTGACCCGCTCGCTCCCGTTCATTAGCAGCGTCGGTCGCCAGGACGCGGCCTCTTCAATCATTGCCGGCCACCCCCGGCTGCCGCGCACGGAGACAGATGCCGCGCGGCCAGACAGGCCAGAGGTCCGATGTGAACTGCGGCGTTGCTGGGTGCCCAGGCAAGGCGGTGGGGTCGCCGTAGGGGCAGGCCGCTGGGGCAGCCTGTGTGTGTGCAGGAAAGCCGCTCTGCATGCCAGGGCACGGCACCCACTGTGTTTTTGTTTTCTCCTTGCAGCTGAATGCACTCGACAGTTTTCCTTTTCTCTTTTCCTTTGGTGCAGGGGATGGGCAGAGAGTGGTGGTTTCACCAGGTCAGTTTTCTGGAGCTGCAAGGTTAACATTCCTAGCAAGAAGGGGCACCTCCTTCGCCTGCGTTCCCTCGGCCCCTGCTCCAAGCTTCCAGACTAATGTGGCCCGGAAGCTTGGGAGGTTTCTGCGTCTCCGCCACCTTCCAATTTGCCATGGCCGGCCTCTGAAGACTGACAGGCCGCAGCGCCGGTGCCAGTGTAAATGAGCCCATTCATTTCCTGCCGCTGGCATATGGCATGTCATTGTCCGCGGTCACCGAGGCAGAAGTGATGCAATTTGTTGGCATGTCCTGCTGCAGAACAGACTCTCCATCCCACTGAGCCCCCAAGAAAACAACAGAAGCCACGAAAGGGCAGCCAAAACCTTCACAGCTTCATCAGGCACGCACACACGGCACAGGGACACAGGCAGCACAGTCTCCATTTCTGTGCCTTCGGTGGGAAGGGGAGGGGGATGGAGGAATCTTAGAGCTTCTCAGCTCTCACGCTAACCACAAAGAATGCCCGAGTCACTGATACCGCAAACCGTTCTCAAGACGTCGTTCAGAACAGTCTGCCTTTTGCACGTCTATTTCTACTTCCGTCGTTTCTGACAAGCCGGACCACAGCAGAGACTGAAACAGGTCAAGTGGTGAGGGTTTAAATGCGTCTTCAGCAGCAGGACACATACACCCAGCACGACTCCCATGGGAAAGAGGGTGGCAGCTCGCGGAAGGGCCCAGGTGTTGGTTCATTAGGCCAGGGTGTGGTCAGGCTCAAACCCTGGGAGTTGGTCTTTACAGAGCAGCCCTATTGAAAGTCTGCAGCCAGTTTGAAAATAGGCAGAAGCACTTGGCTCCATACTGTCTGCATGTTCACAACCGTGATAAGAACATGCTAACATCCAGGCTGGTGGGATGGCTCCCATAATGGATTTGAGAGGACCGTGTGATTCACATGTTGTAATGAAACAGATGAGCCTTGTGTCTGGTTGTATCACTGAAGCATGTTTACAGGAGAGGAGTCCAGCCGAGCCTGCCAGTGAAGACAAGCACTAGGTGCCCACACACAGTTAAACTAATATTGTGAGAAACAGGCCCACAGGAGTGCTGCACGGGGACATACAGGAGGCTGCAGACCGCTGTGATTTAGAAGCTGCCTGCATTTGCAGCACCCAAAGAATCTTTCTCATCTTCATGATCATTGATCTGAGAATGGTTCATGATCACTGTCAGAGAAGGTTCTAAGATTCCTTCTAGCTCTGAAATTCCTCAACTTGATAATGGATGGCTTCTCCTCAGCGTTCATCAAGTGAGGACTTCAGTGGCCGTGAACAGGTGGTTCCTGTTAGGCAAGGCTCCCTAACACTGGGAAGGCCAGTCCATGGCCCTGCTGGGTGTTAGGTGCCATGTGAAACCCATGGGACAGGGTGAAATGCACCAAAGTGACAGTGGTCTTCATACTGAATCTCATAATTCAGGATATGAAATTGGGATCTGAGACCAAAGGCCGAGCACAGCTCTGTCTGAGAAACCAGTCCCTGAGAGGGGCACAGACCATAGTTAGCTGCTTTGCCTTGGAAGATTCTTTAGGTTTGGGACCACTTATCTTTACCTTTGTTAATATCACAGTGAATAGAGGGACATGCAGAGAGGTATTGAACAGAGGCATTTTGATGAATTCATATGGATGAATTTACCTGCAGAGACAAGGGAAAGAAATTAATTATTAGCTTAAAAAAGAATGTAGGAATAGAACATTGCAACTTACATTCTTAGGAAATTTAAAAGTTTTCCATATTAGAAAACAAGTAAAAAACCCCTCCACATTTTGTGAAAGATATTCTATTTACTTTCTTATTGTAAAAAAGGAAAGTGATTGAAAAGGGAAGATAAATGAGCATGACATACATTCACTGCTTTGAAGTTGCAAGCACAGTTATAGATAGGAGAAAAAAGATACAAATACTTATTGATGACTCATTGTGTGTTCTGAGCACTAGGAGTACACCAATGAATAAAAGCACGAAAATTTCTGCCCTCAAAGAGCATAAAGTCTGGTGACTAGGGGACTTCTGCTCCTGGCAAGAGGGAGTAGCAGGACATTTCTGATCCCTCCCACCAAGCACAACCGAAACGCTGGACGCGATCCTTGCCTAAACCTGAAGGGCCCCTGACGGTGATCAGGAGGCCATCTGGGGACCTCAGGACCAGGGATGCCAGGGCGGTGGCTGCCTGCATTTTCCCGTAACCTCATACATCCCAGACCGGGAGGTAAAGAAACTGGTGGCCAGGGAATACCCACAGGTGCAGACAAAACAGCAACAGCAAAAACCAACCCAACAGAAGCCTCGTCCTTCTAGGCAGAGGACCTAGAATGTGACAGCCCAGCGAGACAGAAAACTTTCATACAGTGACTGCCTCACCCCAGCCAAACACCCTGAGCAGCTGGGGTCATTCATACCAGCAAAGGCCCGGGCCCCAACTTCCCCTCGTCAGGCTGTCATAGGGCAACCTGGCCCCCACCAGGTGGTCTCAGAGAAGGTCCCGTGGGGAGCTGCCATTTGGCCCCCCGCTGGCCTGTGATGAACCCTGGCCTGGCGTGGTCAATGGGGAGTTGATGTCCACTCCCCTGGGCAGAAACAAGGTCCCCGCCCCTCCCTGCTGGGTAGTCTCCGAGGAGGCCGAGGGAGTCAGGACTTTCACCTGCCCCAGGGGCAAGGAGTCCCCCAGTAGTGTCAGTGGGTGCCTCAGGGGAAGCTAGGACTACCACAGCTGCCCAGGCAGGGATAGGGCTGGGTGGGGGCTGGACTTCCCTTCCACCTGGCAGGAGAATGGAGTTAGCATCTCCAGGTCTCCACTGAACTATGTCAGGAGAAGGTGGCTACAACTAACGTTCTGAGTAAGGCCCAGAGTCTCAGAAGCAGGTGGTGTCCAAGCTTCAGACCCACATGCTCATTAGACCGAGAGCCCCACGATCTCAAGCTGAATGAACAGAGACAACCCACGGAACCCACCCAGGGGGACACATAGGGCAGTCTCCATGGTCTGATGAACTGCAGTGCACCCAGGCAGAGAGCACCACTCAGCAGTAAAAGGCACAAACCCAACATGCCAGCCACCTGGACGGACTTAAAGGAAGTGGCGCTGCATGGAGGAAACCATGTCTGCAAGATGGCTTCGAGAGAGCCACGCCACCGAGGCCGCCCAATCTCGAGGGAGCCACGCCCACTATGAGGGAGCCACGCCCACCACAGAGAGCCACGCCCACCTCAGGGGAGCCACGCCCACCCCAGAGAGCCACGTCCCCTGAGGGAGCCACACCCACCCCAGGGAGCCACGCCCACCCCAGGGAGCCACGTCCCCCAAAGGAGCCACGCCCACCCCAGAGAGCCACGTCCCCTGAGGGAGCCACACCCACCCCAGGGAGCCACGCCCACCCCAGGGAGCCACGTCCCCAAGGAGCCACGCCCACCCCAGAGAGCCATGTCCCCTGAGGGAGCCACACCCACCCCAGGGAGCCATGCCCACAAGGCCGCCCCTGCAGGCCTCGGTTTACACAGCCCAGGGGAGAGTCATGGAACTACAGGGGTGGACAGATTAGGTGGTTCCAAGGGCTGGGGAGGTGGGGGTGGGAGGGAAGTGGCTGTCGCTACAAAAGGCCCGCAGGAAGGACCCTCGTGTGAAGAATGCATCTGTATCTGTCCTCGTGCTGAGGTGTTACTATCATTTTTCAAGGGGCAGAACTGGTTAAAGGACGCCAGGCATCTCTCTCTTCCTGACAACTGCATGCGTGTCTATGGTGATCTCAGCATACAAATTCCAGGCACCACGAAGGACATGGAACCCACGTGGGCCACGGCTGTGCCATCCTTGCTGGCGCAGGGTTTGCTGTTGGCCGAAGGGGCAGATACGAAACAGCCCACGTGTGAAACAATCACAGGTTGTGCTAAGAGCTGTGAACATCAGATCTCGGTCGGAGCGGATAATAGGACACCCTACCGTGGGCGAGCATTGTCCAAGAAGTGGATGAGGGAAGGTGCAGCCTGGCGAAGCTGCACTTGGGGAGGAGGGAGGGCGGCCACGGGGGACTGGACCCGGGATCTGGAAGATGAAGCAGCTACAGGAGGGGTTCAAAGAGCCACAGGGAACCCTCAAAGGTCTAAAGCCGAGAAGTGATGAGTCTGGATTTGCATTTAAATAAACATTACTCTGGAATCTCTTGGGCAATGGAGTTCAAGAAAGCCAGTGCGGAAGCCAGGAGATTCACTGGAAGCTGGTGTTCCACGCCAGCTCACTCAGAGGGAGGCAAGGGCTGGGCTGGGGCAGCGGTGCCCGCAGATAGACAGGGGAAGACTGGAGATGTACGGTGGGGAGGGCCGGGGCCATGGAGCATAGAGCGTGGTTTCCACGTGTATGGACTGAGCTGCCCGGGAGGTGGACATGCCACCTGCACATCTTGCACTAAATCCGATGGGGCACAATCCAGGTTTACTCAGATATTAAAACGACGCTGAGGATCTGAGTGTGGAGAAAACTGGAATGCTACCATTTACACAGGAGCATCTATGTAAGCTGGGTGGTTCACCTTTGCTCCTGTGTTTTGTGTCCTGTTTATAACGTGTCTATTCTCGCCCCTAAGATCCTGTGTGTCCAGTCCTAAACAGGACCATCTGGCTATGTGACGCTCCTCATCATTATCTAATAATATAAGTGTGTGTTTTGGATACGTGGCAGAGCAACATTCTGAATGATGACACTGAGGGCTTTACGACTCTTTAAACTCTGTCCTCAGGATGATTCTCCCTCCTTGAATGCCGACTCCCTGTCTGCCCAGACAGAAGAACATGGACCTCTCCCCGCAGGACCAGAAAGTAAAGGCTGGGGCACCTGGTGCTTCGATCCAATGGCTGCGGCCCGGTGTAAGAAGATGTTTTCCTTTCTGCACACTAGATAAAGGATGCTGTTATTTAGGAAAGGAAAGATGTGGGCTTGGGGCCCACAAATAGCAGACGGGACTGAGGTTCCTGCTGACCATAGCCAAGAGCCCCGTTCAGCCCTGGGGATAGTTGATACCATGGCACGCTGGGGCCATCACCCCCATCTGACATCTGTTCCACAGCCCGGTTCGCTGTTAGCCCTCCTCAGACCAGGGCTGCAGCCCAGACCCTGTGAGCCGGGGAACTCGATATCCTGAATGCGCAGACCAACCCCGCTTTCTGCCAACTGTTCCACCAAAATTATGAATAGAGCACCTTTCACTCTCAACAACACCATGGTTGAGGTGACTAATTATATGGCTGCCCTGTGAGACCAGGAGAGGAGGGCCCCTTTGTCTTGACCAAGGCAGGAACTAAGTGGCACTGGGACAGAGCACTCCTGTCCCAGGCATGAGAACTCATCCTAGCAATGCCTGGGTCCACGTCTCGGAGAACCACGCAACTTACCTTTCAGGGAACGTGCTTCTAACGGTTTTTTTCTTTTTATGTACCAAATTTGACTTAGAAAGTCACATTGTTGCCGGGCGCGGTGGCTCAAGCCTGTAATCCCAGCACTTTGGGAGGCCGAGACGGGCGGATCACGAGGTCAGGAGTTCGAGACCATCCTGGCTAACACGGTGAAACCCCGTCTCTACTAAAAAAATACGAAAAACTAGCCGGGCGAGGTGGCAGGCGCCTATAGTCCCGGCTACTCGGGAGGCTGAGGCAGGAGAATGGCGTAAAAACCCGGGAGGCGGAGCTTGCAGTGAGCTGAAATCCGGCCACTGCACTCCAGCCTGGGCGACAAAGCGGAACTCCCTCTCAAAAAAAAAAAAAATAAAAAAAATAAAAAAAATAAAAAAAAGAAAGTCACATTGTTGCCTATTAGAGATATTCAATGGTGTTGCTTACTGAACCACACAATAAAGGGTAAAACCTTGACAGTGCCTGGTAGTATATAATAATACACCTAAATCTACTCTTTTTTATCGTTGGCAATAGGGTCTTACTTTGTCACCCAGGCTGGAGTGCAGTGGCGCCATCATAGCTCACTGCAGCCTCCACCTCCCATGTAGCTGGGACTACAGGCCTGTGCCACCATGCCCAGCTAATTAAAATCCACCCTTTAAAAAAAAAACACTGATTGAATTCAGTGTTCCAGTTGCTGGAGATCAAAAGCTGCTGAGACCCGCTTCCTGCCCTCCAAGAAGAGAAGCAGTCCGCACAAGGCAGTTGGACGTAAGTGCAGAATCACAAGAGTGTGACGTGGATGAGATCAGTGAGCAAAGGGCCCACAGCGAACACATGACATTATCAGCCAGAGAACAGTTCTCAGTGCCTCATGGATCCCATCTGTTTCCAAAGTCACTTATTCAGCACGCTGCCCCTACTCACCCCTGCAGGGAGGCTGCTTCACACCCTGGGATACAATCACAATGCTTTTGTCACAGGCTTCATTCCATGCCGGAATCTCCCTACCCTCCAAATGATGTTTAACATATTTTCATTGATGTGTCGTAGTTATGCAGATTTTGCATGTTTTGACATACGACTGATGTTTTTATCCTTGTGTACAATGTGTAGTGTTCAAATCATGGCAATTGGGATATTCATCACCTTGTTCATCTTTTGTTTGTGTTGGGAAAATTATAATTTTTCTTCTCTGGTTATTTTGAAATATGCAATTAATTATTGTTAGCTGTAATTTCTCTACTGTACTATTGAATAATAAAACTAATTATTTTTACCTAAGTGTATGTTGGTAACCATTAACTAACTGCTCTCCATCTCTCGCCTCTCCACTTCTCAGCCCCTGCACCATCATTCTATTCTCTATGTCGATGAGATCCACATTTTTAGCTCCCACATATGGGTGAGTACATGAGATATTTATTTTTCTATGTCTGGTTTCCAAATGATTTTTTAAAAACTTTGCATATGCTTGAGTTTGTTCTTTGTGCTATAAAGTTTAATGGGTTTTGACAAACACAACGTGTCATGTATTCACTGTTATAGAAGTGTACTGAATAGTTTCATCCCCCTAAAAAATCTGCTGTGCTTCACCGAGCCCTCTTCCCCGACAACCATTGGTTTGTTCACTGTCTCTATCATTTTCTCTTTTCCAGAATGCCACACAAATGGAATCATATCGTGTGTTGGCTGTTCACACTGGCTTGTTTCACTTAGCAATATGCACTTAAGATTCATCTATGTCTTTGGTGGCTTAATATCACATTCTTTTTTTTTTTTTTAAAAAAAGGAGATATAAAAAACCTACTGTAAAAGTGTTCAATTTAAACTACAATTCAGTAGTTTTAAATATATTCATCAGGCTGTGCAACTATCATTGCTACCTAATTACAGAGCATTTATGACTGAATAACATTCCGTTGTATGGATACGCCATGGTTTGTCTGTCCATTCACGTGGGGAAGGACAGTTTGGCCGTGGTTTGTCTGTCCATTCACGTGGGGAAGGACAGTTTGGCCGTGGTTTGTCTGTCCATTCACGTGGGGAAGGACAGTTTGGTTGATTTCCATTCTTGACAATTATTTAAAAAGCAGCTCCAAACATGCTTCAAGAGTCTTTGTGTACACATAGGTTTTAAAATCAGGTGACTGAATGCCAAGGAGTGCAATTGCTGGATCACAGCTAAGACTGTGTTTGGCTTTGTAAGAAATCGCCAAGCTGTCCTCCAAAGTGGCTGTGCCATCTTACATTCATACCCTTGTGGGTCACCGGCGTTCCACGTTCTTGTCAGTTTTTTTCAGTTTTAGACATTTTAATAGGCGCATAGTAGTATCTCTTGTTTTAACTCCCACAAATGAAATATGATGTTGAGCATCTTTTCATATCTTACTTGCTTTCTGTGTATTTTCTTTGGTGAGGTATCTGCCTGGATCTTTTGTTGGTTTTTAAATTAGATTTTTTAAAAAGTGTTTAGTTTTATGAGTTGTTTGTATATTTTGGATACAAGTCCTTTACCAGATAGGTGTTTTGCAAATATTTTCTTCCTGTTTTTGTTGTTTTTTTCTCTTAACAATATATCTGCATACTAATCTCTTTCATATAGTAGAGACTTTAAATTTTAATAAAGTGTAGTTTAACAATTTTTTTTTCCATGGATGGTGTTGTACCTACCTAAAAAGTCATCACCAACCCTAAGGTCATGTACACTTTTGCTATGTTTTCTTCCAGAAATTTTATAATTGTTCATTTTACATTTAGAGTTAATTAAATTAGATTAATTTATTTATTGAGATGGAGTTTCGCTCTTGTTGGCCAAGCTGGAGTGCAATGGCATGACCTGACTCACTGCAACCTCTGCCTCCCGGGTTCAAGCGATTCTCCTGCCTCAGCCTCCCGAGTAGCTAAGATTACAGGAATGTGCCACCATGCCCAGCTAATTTTGTATTTTTAGTGGAGATGGGGTTTCACCATGTTGTTCAGGCTTGTCTCAAACTCCTGACCTCAAGTGATCCACTTGTCTCAATCTCTCAAAGTGCTGGGATTACAGGCGTGAGCCACCAGGCCTGGCCTCATTTTGAGTTAATTTTAATGTAAGGTGTAAGGTCTGTGTCTAGGTTCATTTTCTTTTTTTTGCATACGGGTGTCCAAAATGGAATTGCCTTTGTGCCTTTGTCAAAAGTCAGTTCACTGTCTTTGTGTATGCTTCTTTCTGCTGTGTCTATTCTGTTCCATGGATCTGTCTTTTCTGTGGCCAATACCTCACTGGCTTGATTTCTGTAGCTTTAGAGTAAGGCAGTGAGAGTCTTCCAACTGTTTTGCCTTTAATATTCTATAGGCTAACCTTGGTCTTTTGCCTTTCCATTTAAACTTCAGCATCAGTTGCCAATATTGGCAAAATAGCTTGCCCAGATTTTGACTGGGATTGTGTTAGATCCATAGATCCACTTGAGGAGAATTCACATCTTGGCAATGTTGAATTTTCCAATGTAAGGGCAGAGAATGTCTCTCTACTTATTTAAATATTTCATTTCTTTCATTATTGTGTTTTCCTAAGATACAGATGCTGTATATATTTTGCATTTTATTGTTTTGTGCTATTATGAATGGTATTTTTTTAATAGTTTCAATTTCCAATTGTCCTTTGCTGATATATAAGAAAAAATGAACTTTTGTATTTAACCTTGCATTTTGTGACTGCACTATTATTGCTTATTATTTTTTAAATTATTTGGGATTATCTATTAATACATAAACACTAATGCCATCCATGAATAAAGAGAGTTTGATTTTTCATTTCAAATCTGTGCCTTTTATTTTTCTTTCTTGTCTTACTGCACTAGTTAGGACTTCTACTATGTTCCTGAATGGGAGTGCTGGGGGACAAGCTTGATTTGTTCTCAGCCTTAGGGGAAAGCCTCCAGTCCTCACCATTACGAGTCATGTTAACTGTAGGAGATCGGGGGTAATTTTTTTTAAATTAAGTTAGAGAAACTCCCTCTATTCCTAGTTTGCTAAGAGTTTTTATCTTGAATGTGCATTGGCGTTTGCCATGCTTTTTTTGGCATCAATTGATATGACTGTATGCACTAACTTTACTTCCTACCATACAGCATCACCTGTCATCTGACATTCACTAGTTGCAGCTCTAAACTGTAGAGTTGGGCAGCCTATAGGCAACTAGACTTTTCTGAAAGTCTCAGTACCCAACAGAATTTAATTTAGATGCTTGTGGTCTATTGAAGCTAGCTCCGTACTAATGTTATATCTGCTACCAGTGGGAGTTTTACCAAAGGAAACGCTAGTATCTGCCACTTCCTAAATGACATCTCAATGAAAATGTTGCCTCCATTATATTCGCCATGTGCTTACACTCGTGCATCCCACAGGTTGAGGTTATAGTCAGTAGTTTACATCACTGGTGTTACAGCTCTGATGAAATATAGCTGTGTGTCTACGTTGCCACACAGTTACACCTACAATATTACATTACTTAGAAAAACTGCCATCCATCTGCATGTGTGACAATGCTCCATAATTTCTGATTAGTCAAAGGAGCTTTATTCCTCACCAATGGAAAAGGAGAAAATATAACAGCTTTGTCAGTATGCTAAGTAGCTTACCTTTCCTCCTATATTTTCCTGCTTTCTTTTGTCCCCTGCAAACAACATCTGTTCACTATATTTTTGGTGCTTCTCACAAATAGAAATGAATAATTCAGCTTGACAGTACAGTAGTCAAATGACAGCTTTAGGCACTATTTACATCCAGTAAATAATTCTTTTTGCAAGGTAGATGGTGGAGACAGACCAGCAACTCCGAGGGTCCAGAAATGACTGATGGGTTTCCTAGCAGACTAGCTTGTGGGGCTACTTGTGACACATGGGAGGGGAAGAGCCTGGGTAGTTCTGTAGAGCTGACTTCAGTTCTCAGGGAATTCGAACAGTGATCTGATTGTTTCTTGAAATATGCACTTGTTGGTGACAGCCACATGTTTGTTTGTTTTTCTACTTGATCCCTCAGAACATTAGAAACAATATATATTTAAATAGTTCCCAGCAGGGAGATAATTTAAAAATATTACTAGAATTGTAATCATATGAGAAGTTCTGTAAATAATTATATTCACATGATAGCAAGATCCATCAAACAATATTTCATTGCTATCTATTCTTCTCCAATCTTTACTTTCATGTTATTTCTTAATACAGAGTATAGGACTAATAGCAGTCAATAAATATCGTTTGTTGATTGGTGACTCATTCTGTATTTTCATTTGAAAGTGGAGTTTTAAGTACATATCTCCATAAATATTCATGTAATTTCAAAGTACATTTTCAAAGTTTTAATATTCCAGTGAGAGAGAAGTACGGGTAATGTAACCAAGTACATTCTTGTTTTAAATTAAGTGAACTCCAAATTTTCTGGTGTAACTTAAGTTTCCTGAAATAGTAAAAAGAGCTTCCAAAGGAGCCTGAGAAGATAAAATATTATTGAAGAACAGAGAATTTAGGAGTCCTCATCTGTATTTCTCCAGTTATTTGAATTTCATGAAGGAGTAAAACTAAAAATAAAAGATTGGTATAAATTCATCAACTTTTAAAATCTGTTTAATTGGAAACAGTTACACACTCAAAATACAGAATGTGACCTATTATCACCATCTTTTGAAGAAAGATGCAACATTTAAAGATTTTTGTTCTTACGTTTCTTATTTTGCTGCAGACCAGTGAAAACCTGGTCACAGACTGTCTGCTGCATCTCAGAACTAGCACAGCCCGCTCGCCTGCAGGTCTCCACAAGTGCGAGGGCAACGAGACCTTTTGTGTGCTGAGGGCCTGCTGTGCAGGCGGCTTTGTGGCAGGTGTGTCCGCGTGTGTGTCTGTGGGGTGTGTGTAGTGTGTCAGTGTGTGTGGTGCATGCACCTGTGTGTGTGTGTCTCTGTGGGGATAGTGTGAGAGCGTGTGCATCTATGTCTGTGTGGATGGGTGTGTATGTAGCATGCATGGTGTGTGAATGGGAGTGTCTGTGTTTCTGTGTTTCTATAGTGTGTGACAGTGTGTCTTTGTGCATCTCTGTTCATATATGTGCATGTGTCTATGTCTGTGTGTTTAGTGTGTATGTCTCTGTGATCATAACAGTGTGTATATAATGTGTATATATGTATATGTGTGTATATATGTGTATCTGTGTATGTAGAGTGTGACTAGTGTGTCTCTGTGCAGTGTGTGAGTGTATATAGTATGAGTGTGTGTAGTATGTGTATGTGTAGTGTGTGTTTGCGTATAGTATTTGTGAGTGTATGTGGTGTGTGCACGTGTATAGATGTGAGGTGTGTGTGTGTAGTGGGTGTATGTGTCTTTGTGTGTGTATAGTGTGTCTCTGTATAGTGTGCATACTGTGTATGAGTGTGAGTGTATAGTGTGTGTAGTATGTGTGTGTGCCTCTGTGTGTATATGTAGTGTGTGTGTTTGTGTGTAGCATGCACAGTGTGTGTGTCCATGTATGCCATCTGTGTGTGTGAGGGTGTATAGTATGTGTAGTGTGAGTATGTCTGTGTATGGTGTGTGTGCATGTGTGCATGTGTATAGTATGTGAGGTGTGTATGTTTGTGTGTGTCTATGTATAGTGTGTGTATCTGTGTGTATATGTGTGCAAGTAGTGTGTGCTGTGTGTGTGCACTGTATAGTGTGAGCGTGTCTGGTATGTCTGTGCATAGTGTGTGTGTAGTGTGTGACTGTGTATACTGTGTGTGTGTTTGTATGGTGTACATGTGTAGGTGTGAGGTGTGTGTGTGCACAGTATATGTGTGTCTGTGTATCGTGTGTGAATGCATATAATGTGTGTGGTATCTGTGAGTGTGTCTCCACGTGTACTGTGTGAGAGTGTGTGAGGGTTACAGTGTGTGTAGTGTGTGCGAGTGTGTCTGTATATGGCATAACGTTATTTCCGATGCAAGCACTGTTGAATGAGTTCCCATGGAGCCTGTAAGGCCTCGCCCAGGCCACTCCACCTGCATAACAAGTGCATGTGTGGGTGCATATGTGCATAGTGTGAGTGTTTGTTTGCAGTGTGTATAGCAGCCAGCATGTGTATGGTGTGTGTCTGTGTGTGTGCAGTGTGTACTGTGTAGGTCTGTGTGTGCAGTGTATATACAGTGTCTAGTGTGTACATGTGTGCAGCATGTGCTATATGTGTCTGTGTGGTGTGTGTATAGTGTGTGTCTGCATGTGTGCTCTGTGTTTGCGTGTGTATGCAGTGTGTGTATGGTGTGTGTCTGTGTGCATGTGTGTACAGTGTGTGTGCATGTGTGTAGAGTGTGTGTAGTATATACATGTGTGCAGCATGTGCCGTGTGTGTACAGCGTGTGTGCATATGTGTGGTTGTGTACAGTGTGTGTGCATGTGTGTAGTTGTGTACAGTGAGTGCTCAGTGTGTACAGAGTGTGTGTGCAGTTGTGTACAGTGAGTGTGTGTGTGTAGTGTGTACGTGTGTGCAGCGTGTGTGGCCGTCTCAGGACTCCTGTCCAGCGAGAACACCGTCTTCAAGGCCCCGTCCTCCATGGGCCTCTCCTCCCGCTGCACCTGGGCCTATGTGCGATGGGGTTCGGGCCAGGACACGTGGGCTACGCTCTGTGCTCGCAGATGGAGCGGCCGGGGGTGGGGGAGCCTGGGGAGGCCGCATCGAGCTCCTTCAACAGTGCTTACTTTGGAAATAACATTCCAAGGAGTCCGGCAGGAAACGGCTGGAAAGGCCCTGGCTATGGGTCACGGATTTCGGGGCATTTTGGTTGGGAAGCCCACGGGAGCGCGAGGGCAGGAACTCTGGCGTGGGCGGGACTGACCGCACGGCACCCAGGGCCTTGGGGCCCCGCTATGAGGGCGCCGCTCCAGACCAGGGTTCTTCCAGGCTGGGGGACTGGAGCGGACTGGAGCTGGCTCCCACCTGAGGGTGAGGGACCTGGAGAAACCCAGCGCAGGTCTGGGGTCAGGGCGTGGTCAGGCCCAGAAGGCAGTTCTGGAGGAGACTAGTGGAGAGGCCAGAGGGCCCCGGGGCGAGGCCTGGGCGGAGCTGGGGCTCCCGGCCGGGCTGGAAGGTGATGCTGGGGGACATTCTCTGAATGATACACCACGAGGGATCAGGAGCCCACTCAGGGCCCCCCTGGGCGATGGTGGAACGGGGCCTGCACTCAGGACCCCCACACGCAAAGATCCTGCGTCCACGGACCGCTTTTGTCTCCTCCTTCCCCTCGTCTTCATTTGCATGGAGTCTCTTGGGAGAGCGTAAATATCACAATGACTTGGTCTCCTTAGGTCTAATTCATGTAAACCATAATTAAAGATGGGTTCCCACCTGGCTCGCATCGACATGCAGGTTGCCTTAATTCTTAATTTCCTGACATTTATTTGCCCCTGCTTGACTGCAACGGGACCTGAACCAAGAATCTGATGATGCGTGGAACGCCAGGAGAAGCTCGGATCCCTGCCTGGTACAGGTTGGTTTTAATTGCTGCCTGAGATCAGCGACAAGGTTGAAAATATTATCAAGCTAAACTTTTCAGTCTAGTTCTTTTCCTCCCAAGAGGATTGCTGTATGAAATTAATAGGATTACAGATAATCCCTGAAAGGGGGGGGGATTAACACTGAACATAAAACCAACTGATATCAATTTCCATAACACTTGAAAAATCAGCGTCTTGTAGGGGAGGCTGCAGGCTGCCCGGAGACCCTGCTGGGGAGAACACGGATTTCGTCCTGTTGACAGGCACAATGACTCCTCCAAAAGTCAGGAAATGTTAGAACGGAGACTGTCGCTCAAAACCCTCTGCCGGTTTAGAAATGCGCTGCTGTTCTTTCCCTGCAATATCTGCAGTTTAATAAGGAGCCCTTATGTGTACACTCAAAGTTGCTTGTAGCTGTCGAAGAATTGGGAAATGAGGGTTCCACTGGGTAATTTTTGGAAGAAAAGAAATATTTCCTATGCAAGTGGTCAGTGTAAAATTTTTTACTATTTCATTTAAACATTTTGTTTTGTGTCTTTCCTCACACTCTCCTCTCTTCCACTGCCCACGCCCTCTGTCTCTCTCCCTCCTCCTTCTCCTCATCCCCCTCCTCCTGACTCCTCCCTCTCCTCCCCCCTCCACCCCATCCTCCTCCTCCTCCTCTTCTTTCTTTCTTTTTTCTTCTTTCTCCTTCTCCTGTCACCCATCTTTCTCATTCTTTATCCCTTCAATAACTTGCAAACATTTTTCCTCATGTCCAACTAGGGTTTGGAAAGACAGTTCAGGACTTCGAATACACAAAATACCTAAAAGTAACGGGAAGGCGGCTGCAGTGCTCTCCCGGTCCGCAGGTTCACCCACTTTGCCATTTTCGGAGGTGGAGGATATGGATCATGGTGCATCTGTGCCCTCGTGCTAAGTACTCATTTGAATGCAGAAGCAGAGAGATATCCACTTATTATCAATTTTCTGCATTACTTCATTTCATGGCATTAAAACAACTGCATCCAAGGGGCTGAGCAGTCCACAGCCAAGAGATTGAGAGCTCCAGGGACATAAGGTAGCAATGTTATTCAGAGGAATACACGATGTCATTTTCTGACTTAGAGAAAAAGGCAACTCACAGGAGACTCAGAGAAGGGGCAGTTCTTCAAAAGTTAGAAACATGAGTGAGAAACAGAGTTACTAAAACAAACAGATAGGCTTATGACGGCTTATGACGGATACAATAGGAGCTCCATGAAGTTGTTAATTACTTCTTAAGAAAGCTACTCCCATCTCCCGAGTGTAGTTTCCTCTCTTAAAGGCATCATAACTTTAATCAACAATGTGTTTTCTATGACTCTCCATGAGGGCAAAACAAATCAGTGTGGTTAATCCACACTTCTGTTGTGGGGTCTCCCTACCCTCCGTCTGGTGTGAAAACACATAGACACACGTGCACTGGGTCTCTGCTGGCTACATTGTTTCTCCTCTTCATAGTTCAAGATATGTAGCTCTTGGTGGAAGCATTGGAGTGACACTATATGTACAAATATTTCTAAGCTTATGTTCTTGAGGCCAATGGGCGGATTAACAAAAAATATGCATTACCTCTTCAACTCTGAAGCTATGGTCCTATTTAAAAACAAAACAAAACAAAACAAAACTAAGTGAGAACACATACATCTTTCTGAGTAGCCTGTTTTAGTTTTTCAGTTTGAAATTTTTTGGAAGACAATACACTAAATAGAGAACTTAAATGACCATTTGTAGAAACATTTAGATGTGCAAAAAATCAAGTTGAACAACTTTTAATAATACTTTCGGGGACTGTTTCTTTTTTTTTTTTTTCATTTTTTTTACAGGATCTTGCTCTGTCACCCAGGCTGGAGTGCAGTGGTGTGATCGTAGCTCACTGCAGCCTCAATCTCCCAGGCTCAAGTGATCCTTCCAGCTCAGCCTCCTGAGTAACTGGGACTACAGGTGCATGCCACCACGCCTGGCTAATTTTTTATTTTTTGTAGAGGTGGGGTCTCACTATGTTGCCCAGGCTGGTCTCAAACTCCTGAGCTCAAGAGCTCCTCCTGCCTCGGCTTTCCACAGTGCTGGAGTTCCAGGCCTTCGCTGTTTCTTAAGGATCTATCTCAAATGATGCAAAGCAGAGAAAAAAAAGGTCAGCGTTTCTGAAGGAAAAGAAGAATAACTGCCTATTATTTGTGAGAGTCGTAAATGGAACTATTTGGACTAGGAAATATGGCCCTTCATCCTCAAAGGCCGACCATGGTCAATGCTTTAAGGTATGAAGCTCTTTTTGCAAGAGGGGATTCAGGGGAACCTTGATAACTAACAATAAGACTTAATTCTTGTTCAGTAACAGTTATTTCATAAGGAGATGATAAGGTCATAAAAAATTGAGAATTCAATAAACTTTAAGAAGCCTTGTTAATATAATCATTTCTATTTTGTTCAAATAAACAGTTTTGAAGCTTCTACTTGAAAATGTAATTCTTAAATTTTAAGATACTCTGGATTTAACAAAAACCAAAGGACTGGCTCTGGTAAAATAAGAGCTACCTTCCTTTAACATGTTTATTTACCCAACTTACTCCAGGATCCATGTGTCTCCTAGAGTCCTTCTAGAATGTTCCATCCAGACTAGATGTGAAGAGCATGACGTTGAGTAGTCACTGCAATTCAACGTGTGTTCAGTCTCCACGACACTCTCCCAGGCATTATAAAACGACTCAGAGAACTGACGTGTCCAGTCTCCACGACGCTCTTCCAGGCATTATAAAACAACTCAGAGAATCAACAATTTTGGTTCATTGCATTTGGTTGTTTACATTTGTTGCCTCCACATGAAAATATTTGCCCCTACTTTTCCCCAAACCTCTTCTGAGACACATTTAAGTGTCAGCCTCCAGAACAGGAAGAAATCAGCAGCTTCTGTGTCTCTGAAGGAGACACAGGAATCACTTTCGTCTCAGGCCTCACACCGCGCTGTGTGTGGTGTGACCCAGTGCCAACTTTCTGGAGGACAATTTGGGGACACGTACGAGAAATGTTTAAAGTGTGCAAAATGCCAGCCCAGCGATTGAACTTCCCGAAATGTATCCTCAGAAAAGAACCGGACACATACACACTTTTTGCAAATATAGAATTATAAAAGCCTGCTTGTAAACATGTAGTGTTGTTTGAAACAAGTAAGAATTAAAAAAAATCCTGGCTAGTCCAATGTTAGTGGTCATCAGAATTGATTAACACTGGTGTCACTAAAGTTGGTACATGACCCCACACTGCTAAAAGTGACTGGCTTAACAATAAACCTAACTTGCCTGAAATGGGGAATTTTTGTGAAGAAATTATGGAGTGGCAGGGCATGAATACTGGACAGACATTGAAGACGAGGCTGATGTGTGTCTGTTGACTGAGAGGACATGTAAGATTTGCTGTTAAGGGAAGAGTCGGTTATGGGATAGCAGGTCTGGGACACCCACTAGGTGTAGGGTGTTCGGGCATGGAAATCCGTATCTGGATCTTTCCTGGCCATTGCATGCAGGTAGGAACATATCTGGATGGATAGATGCCAAAATGCCCATGGTGTCACAGTGCATGTCTCTGGGGGTACACAGGAATTTAAAAAATACTTTTCTATGTGTTTGGTTTTTATCCCTCAGTTGTAAATGTAACAATGAAGATTATTTCATTTAAAATATCTTCCTTTTTCTTCAGGTGTATGAGGGCAGGCCCTTGTTGTATTCACGATCTTCTGCCTCAATATTCATTGCGGTCAGGTCACAGAATAGGGCTCAACGCTAGCACTGGTGAGCATGTGGCCTGAGGTCTGGTCCAGAAGGAGTTGCGATGGAGCAGGTGTTCCCGACCTCATTTACTGCCCGCGCCCTCTTGCCAGCAGAGTGGGAAGAACAAGGGAGTGACAAACCCCAACACGCAACGGATTTGATCTGTTCCCGGCAAGAGCAGTGATGTCAGAATGAAGGTACAGACATGGGGACACGAGTTTCATAAAATGTATGTCACTTCGCTTTAACTAGCCACAGCAGGAGAGCATGATAAATATTATAACACATTGGGCTGGGTACATAGAGCAGGTGTTCCTATTCAGAGAACGGTGCGGCCACTGGCGTGCGTGGGAGAAGGGATGCTTCTCAGGTGCAGCAGCCACACGCCCAAGCCTGGTCCAAACCCTGGAAAAACAACCCAGTTTCCACGTTATGATGTGGATGGACTGGCTCTTACCTGCCTCCAGCCGCCCACTCTGGTTTCCCACACAGCGGTTCTCTGCGAGGTTACCAGGGGCTCAGCTTTGAAGGGTCCACTGGGAGCCCCTGGAGCTCAGCAGGGTAGGAAATTGCTCCTGTCTGCTACTCAAGACTCTGAGCCGGAAGGAGGCAGAATCAATTGCAGACAGGGTGCTTGTCTTCCAAGGTACACTTTGAAAGTTCAAGCAGTTTTCTGTCTCTACCCCGTACTGTGGGAATAAAAAGCTTTGCTGCTGAAGAGGAAGAAGGATGTTGAAAAAGAGGTGGTTTGTTGTCAAGGCTTCAAAACTCTTCCCCATATTTGAAGCGAACTGCAGGTTCGCTTGCTGTGATGTGGCCTCACACCTGCCTTTCTCATTAAATTTTGCAGAACTCCTCAGCAAAACCATTCCTTCCTTGGCTCTGCAGGAGATTGAGGAAGCTGTTGCCTCTTGCCAGAGCAGGACCACCTCCCAATGTTACAGTGTCACCTCTCACATCGCCCAGCCTTATTTGACGTGCATTTTTGTCTTCTGAAAATGATTCTTTTAAGATCTGCAGTCACTCAAATGAACAGGCATGAACGCACAGTACAGTTTATCGAAATCGGAAAGCCTTCCAGGGGAACAAGCTTGCTTTTGTAAAGTCAAGCTCCATCTTGAGTAACACTTGCCTCTTCACAAGCCCTGGTTCACAGTGTGCTAAGTCATCTCAGGCATGCCAGGAACCTGCCCTGCCCTCCCATGGCTCTTGGGACCCTGCCAGTGAGCTGTGCTGTTGGCACTGTAGGCTCTCTCCGGTGTTTCTAGGGGCAAATCTCTGTGAATAATAGAGACAAAACACCAAGAGCAAAACAAAAACAACCACCAACCTTGTCATAATTCTGTGAGGCTGTCCCTCTTAGTGAATCCCTGTGTCTTGGCACCTGTGATAATTATTTCATTGATCTATGAAAAGCTTTGATGGAACACTGGCATTTGTATTGAGGTAGATGCACCAGATGTGCGCTAACCTTTCAGATTTTCCAGCTGTCTGGTGTCAAAAGCCAATTTCCAAAGGAAAAAAAGAAAGATCAACGGTTAACACTATTATTTCAGAGCTCAGTGTCAAAATGTCAAAAGAAAGCAGACAAGCCTCAGAGAAGACACAATGTGGGGTTTGCATTTGGAAGCTAAGCAGCCAGTTTCATGCACTTTCAGAGAAAAACACCTAAAGTTTTGTGTTTTGATGATCAGTTTCACACTTTTTCAGACTTCCCTTTTCTTGCCTTGACAGCTGACTGCAGTCACCCCTGGCAAGGAAAAGTTAAAGAGAACCTCAGACACTAATTCCCACCAGGAAGACGGATGTTGAGAAAATATTTGGGGAGAATATTGTCCTGAGTCCTAACCATCCAGGTGCCTCCAACCCACCGTATTTATGAGCTGGTTCCACGTGAAGAATTTCCACTGTGAGGGGTCAGCAGTGGCATTTCCAAAATTTACAAGGGGTCACCAAACTGGCTGTAGACTTTCGAGCATCCCTGGTGTCATCCTGGCCCTGGCTGGGCAGACAAAGTCATCTTCCTATAGCTGTGCTGGAGAGGTGAGGCTGCCAGATGAAATACAGGACACTGAATACTGCATGCAGCATTTTTATGCTAAAAACTGTTCTTTGCTTATGTAAACATTTAACCAGACATCCCATGTTTTTATTTGCTAAATCTGAAGATCTCAGGCTGAGGACACAGACCAGCCTTCCAGTGTGGACGTTCCTTTCCCCAGCTCTGTGATTCCCGTGGAGTCTGGGATGATCTCATTTGTATTCCTGCATCTGATGGTGTGTTGTGGGATAGAGAGTGTGCCTTCAACATGCCCAGTGCGGGGAAGCTCTGAGGACCCGAGCGGCCGTGACTTCTACCCTCCTTGGACTTTCCATCTTTCCAATGGCACCCCTGCATTCTGGGAGGCCGAGTCCTGAAAGGTACAGGAGAGAAGGGGTGAGGCAAGACTCCTGCCTGAAGACGCCCACGGTGGAGGCGAGCGTCTGTGTCTGCGGAGAACGCTGGAGCCACTCTGCTTTTGTCGTTTCTTTCCAGGGATTTCTCTAAAGTCTGAGATGAAGGCTCAGTTTCCTACACAACAGTGTGTTTCTCAGGCAACCGTCAGTTTCTGATGGTGAGAAGGGTTTTGCTGCATGGTGTGTGAGCGTTCCTCGCTGGGATCTGTGCTCTGTCCATAGATGTGGCAAAGAGCATCTGGCCTGGAATACGTGTGTTTTTCCCGCAAGGAGCTTCTGAGGAAATGCGGAGACTGGGGCTGCCTAGAGGCCATGCTGAGCTGCGGGCCGCGTTTCCTTCTGCAGGCCTCATTCGGGAAAAGGGTCCCTGCTCCCCCAAGCCAGTTTTGAATGTGGTCAGTAGAAAATATTTCCTTTAAAGTGGAAAATATTTCCAGAGGCACAGGCAAGACTCAGTCCAAGCATCTTGGGTGGGACCCCTGCCTCCCCTGGCCCTGGCCCCTCTCTGTGCTCTGAGCACACACATTCCTTCACCGACAGACGTGGGATCCTTGGAGCTGCCCCAAGCAAGTGCCACAGACTAGTTGGCTTTAAACAGCAGGCACTGATTCCCTCGCAGCTCTGGGGGTGAGAAGCCAACACCAAGCTGTGTGCAGGGCCGTCCTCCTTTCTTGGACGTTTCTCAGGGAGGAGCCTTCCTGCCTCTTCCAGTGTCCCGTGCCCCTGGTGTTTCTGGGCGGTGGCCATGTCACTCCAGCCTCCGCCTCCATCTTCAGCGGCCATTCTCTGTCCTCTCTGTTAAGGATACTGGCCATTGGATTTAGGGTCCACCCTCCTTCAGTATGACTCATCTTACCGTAATTACAGCCCCAAAGGCCCCTTTTCCAAATAAGGCCACGTTCACAGTTTCCAGGTCTCAGTACTTGGAGTTGTCTTCTTCAGGGACACGACTTTGGTAAGTACCCCAAGACAACCCGGTACTTACTGGCTGCACCTGGATTGCTCTCTGTGGCTTCCTCGGCGTCTGCATCATCTGTGATGAGCGTGAGTGACATTTCTGCAAAGATGGGGTCGAGTTTACCTGAAGCTCTAGGGTTCTTCTCAAGCAAGAAAATGGAAAGTAAAACCAAAATAAAGCAAAGCAACTGCCTGCACGCTCAGACTTACGTAAAGTTATGAATGAACAATGATTTCATAAATGTCTGGGTTTGCCAAATCTGCTAAACATTTCCTGTGGGCCTTTGTCTATTGCTTTGGAAAAAGCTCTCCTTCCTCTCCATTAGCCTGGCTCCATTTGTGTGCATTAGGCTCAGTGGGAAACAAAACCAAACACAACAAAACAAAATATGACATCGTCAACTGAAGCTGGTGGCCCCTGAGCAGCCCTTACGAGTCATGAATAAAACAAACCAGGCAGCCAGGCGCGATGGCTCACGCTTACAACCCTAGCACTTTGGGAGGCTGAGAAGGGTGGGTCACGAGGTCAGGAGTTGGAGACCAGTCTGGCCAATATGGTGAAACCTTGTCTCAACTGAAAATACAAAAATTAGCTGGGTGTGGTGGCATGCACCTGTAGTCGCAGCTGCTTGGGAACTGAGGCAGACGAATCGCTTGAACCTGGGAGGCGGAGGTTGCAGTGAGCCGAGATTGCACCATTGCACTCCAGCCCGGGAGACAGAGCAAGACTCCATCAAAACAAACAAACAAACAAACAAACACATACAAACCCAAAAAGAAAAAAACAAACAAACCAGGCATTAATGATTTGCTGAACCCATACCCTCCCCAAACACTTCCAAGTTTGCTTGGTTTGTGGCTGGACGTCAGCAGGGAGGGAGGGAGGGCTGGCTGTGGCCAGGGCACAGGGGAGAGAGCAGGTGATCACGCTGGCCACCGGCACCCCAGGGTCAGGGCGCAGTTGGCAGTGTCTAGACGTCCCTTGGCCATGGGTCCCATAGCACCTCACACCTCTTCTGCTAAGCTACACACCCACGCCCTCCTCAGCCTCTGCTCCTTTGCTCTCCTGGATTCCCAGAGCTGGCTTGAGAGGAGACGTGCGGTCACTTACTGCTTCTCTTTGGCACTGGTGGATTTTCTTCGTAGTTTTTATGTGACAAGGAGCTACTGATTAGGGGAGCCGGCCCTCTGACCTGTTAAGAGTCGTGTTACTAGGTCACTGTGAGAAATGACTGGAAACGTGAGCAAACAGTTTCATGGTCCGTGTTCAAGGCATGGTAGATCTAAATACTGGCAGCCAGTCTGCAAATGTGACAAATAGCGTGGCTCATGCACCGCGAAAGTCAGGATAAGCAGACAGGATGCAGAGGAGGGGACAGCCCCTAAAAGGGAATAAAGTTTCATTATTGGGAAACCAAAGCCTAAGCAGGGAAGGGGACTGGCGTACGACTTTATAAGGGGATATGGAACTTTGGCCACATCCAGGAAGATTGTAACCCCACAGTACTTGACCAATGGGGAACTGGGGGAGGGACTTGTGCGCTAGGAGATAAATTACCTGCTGTAACTGCCGCGGGTGTGCCTGCCCACCAGACACCCCATCTTGCAAGACCGCCGTTAAAGGTCCTGTTTCTGTTGTTCTTTGGGTCTCTGAGTCCATTCTTTGGGTTTGAATGGGTGAATGTGTTTCTCACAAAACGTTTTTATTTGAAATAATTACAGATTCTCAGCAAGTTGCAAAACACACACACAGGAAGGTCTCCTGCCTCCTTCACAGCCTCCGATGATGGGTGACGTCTTGCATACCCACAGTGCAGGGTCACAGTCAGGAGCGTGACATCCGTGCATCTGTAAAGTGCAGACAGTTGTCTCCAGCTACCCATGTGTGTCTCTGTGCGAGTCTGCGTGGGGGTCCATGCAACTTTGTCACACCTGTCACTCCTTTTCTCTACATTCTATGCCCAAGAGTGCAACCACAGGGTCACGTGGTAGGTCCATTTTTAGTTTCTTTTTCTTTTTTTTTTTTTTGAGACGGAGTCTCGCTCTGTCGCCCAGGCTGGAGTGCAGTGGCCGGATCTCAGCTCACTGCAAGCTCCGCCTCCTGGGTTCACGCCATTCTCCTGCCTCAGCCTCCCGAGTAGCTGGGACCACAGGCGCCACTACGCCCGGCTAGTTTCTTTGTAGTTTTTTTTACTAGCGATGGGGTTTCACCGTGTTAGCCAGGATGGTCTCGATCTCCTGACCTCGTGATCCACCCATCTCGGCCTCCCAAAGTGCTGGGATTACAGGCATGAGCCACCACGCCCGGCCATTTTTAGTTTCAAAAGGAAACTACCAAATATTTCCAGAGTGGCTGTACCGTTTTACATTCTCACCAGCAATGTGGTTATTCTCATATGTGTATTTTTATACATAACTTTAGTATCAACTTGTCAAGCTCCATAAAAATAATGTCACTGGTATTTTTATTGGAATCAATTAAATGTATAAATTAATCTAGGAAGGACTCACAAACGGATGAAGTTGAGATGTCCCAACTGAGAACAAGGGTATTTTCTATGTAGTCAATATAATTCTGTGTCTCATAACTGGCTTTAAAAATTAATAAGATATCATGAGAATTTTTAATATTCCTGAACGTTCTGAGAATATGATTTCTACAATTAGACACAGTATTGCTTAAGTGGACGTAAATGATTGATTCACACATTCATTAATTTGGTGTCCCTGTATTTTCAGTATCACAAGGGATGCCAGGATATGGAGTCTGCCATTCTGCCTCTCAGAATCACCATGTTTGAATTATTGATTTTTATTTATTTATTTTATCTGAGAGTCTTTATCTTTAGGTGTGGCATTTAACCTATTCACTTGTTAATGTTGTTTGTTAATATAGCTTGTTTTAACTTCTGTTTTCTTGTTTTATACTTATTTATTCTTTTACTTTACCTACTTTTCTGTGTAACCTATAGTGTTTTTGATCATTTTTCTTCTTTGCAAACGGAAAAATTACATTCTGTTTTTATCCTAGAAATGTTAATCTGTATGTCTTAAAAAGATTTGAACTTAAATTGCACCTCTTATGATTTTTAAAAAAGAAATTAATATACTGACTTTGTACATTTATAGTTAGAAATATCTCTAATTCTTGTTCTTCTTATTATTAGTGTGTATTGACATAATCTTGGATTTTAGAGCCAGATTACTATTCAGTTATTTAAATTATTATAAATAATTTTTTTCTTTACTCATCTTCTTTTAATTAAATTTCATGTTATACTACAATTCTTTGGATTTATCTCACTTTTAGTGGTTTCTTTCCTTACAGTTACTTCTATTACTTCTATTATGCTGTGAATCCACCATTCCTGAGGTTTTTATTTATTTACCTTTATCTACTTTTGAAGCATAGGAAGGGTGGTTTATGAGCATCTGCTTCTCTGTGATGCCTGCTCCTTCCCTCCCTTCTCTCCCTTCCTTTCCTTCTTTCCCTCCTTCCCTCCCTCCTTCCCTCCCTCCTTCCCTCCTTCCCTCCCTCCCTCCCTCCTTCCCTCCCTCCCTCCCTCCTTCCCTCCCTTCCTCCCTCCTTCCCTCCCTCCCTCCTTCCCTCCTTCCCTCCCTCCCTCCCTCCTTCCCTCTCTCTCTTTCTGTTGTGGCTTTTTACTACCACATGAAGGATGGCCAACTTGGATGAATATATTTTCCTCTCAAAAGCCTACAGATTTTTTCCTTCTTGAACCCTAGTGCCTGGCACTGTGCGGTAAAAGCATAAGATCCATTTGCGGGTCACATTCCTCCGTGCCCAAAGGCTGGCATTGTTTTCCCTCCACTGTGCACTTGGTGAGCTCTGTCTGGGTGGAGACTCCTGCATTCTTACGCTGTTCTTGAACGTGGTGTTGTCTTTTGATTTGCATTTGGAAGAGCAATTTTCAATTAGGTAAAGGGCATCAGTCTGCTGGGCTGCCGTAAGGAAATACAACAGCCTTCCTAGCTTAAACAGCAGGAACTCATTTCTCATAGTCCTAGAGGCTGGGAGTCCGAGATCCAGGTGCCAGCAGGCTGGTTTCTTCGGAGGCCTCTCCGTGGGTGAATCCCACGTCACTCCCCACCATGGCTGCATGTGGTATTTCCTCTGTGTGTGTCTGGTCTTCTCACGAAAACACCAGCCAGATTGGGTCAGAGCCTACCCCGTGACCTCATTTTACCTTAATTACTTCTTCAGAAAGGCCCTATCTCCAAACACAGTCACATTCAGAGGCACTGGGGGTTACGGCTTCAACATATCAACTAAAATTTGAATTTAGTGTACATTTGTGATATAAAGTTGGGGGACACAGTTTAGATCCCACGGGAAGTTAAGGTTTTAAAATTATTTTCTTGGTTATTTTCTCTATGTACTTTTGCCTCTTTAAGTTCTATTATGTAGACATTAATTTCAAAGTCCAGCTACCTCTCAGTTATAATTTTAATCTATCTTTTGCTTTCATTGATGGGAGAGATTCTTGTTCTTTATATTTTACTATGTAGTCGATAGCTGATTCTATTGTTTTAAATGCAGCAATGCAGGCTTCAAATTCTCAAGGTTTCTCCTTCCTTCTTGACTTCCTACTCTATTTTTAGATGACTGAGCTTATCGATCTCGTGAGAAAAATGACTTACAAATTTTAAAGTGTTCTGTTTCTTGTGGTAAGTATTTTTGTAGGGGGATATTTGATCTTATGCTACAAAAGAATTATTGCAAGAATCAGAAAAGGACTTTTTTTTTTTCATTCTTAGATCAAACATGAGCCTATACAATAGTTACTGCAAGAAACAGGAATATACTACAAATTTACTCATTTCACTACCACAAAATTTTTATAAAGAAAGCCAAACCCAGCTTCCATTTGGATATTCACGAGCTCAAATGATGATGGGAAGAGCAAAATTAGTGATGGGAACAGAGTCAGGGGCACGTCACAGCATTCCCAGGAGAGACTTCCAAAACCCAGAGGCTGCGGGTGACAAGAATCAGGAAATGGCTTCAGTGAAGGAGCCTGCTCATGCATTTAAAAGCCCAAAGGGCAGGGCGCGGTGGCTCACGCCTGTAATCCCAGCACTTTGGGATGCCGAGGCGGGTGGATCACCTGAGGTCAGGAGTTCGAGAGCAGCCTGGTAACATGCTGAAACCCCGTCTCTACAAAAAATATAAAATTAGCCAGGTGTGGTGGTGGGCACCTGTAATTCCAACTTCTTGGGAGGCCGAGGCAGGAGGATCTCTTGAACCCAGTGGGAGGAGGTTGCAGTGAGCCAGGATTGTGCCACTGCACTCTAGCCTGGGTGACAGAGCGAGACCCTGTCTTAAAAAAAAAAAAAAAGCCTTTTATGTATCAGCAATCATCTCCAAGGCTTTGCTCTTTTGCTCTTCCTTCTGAGTCTGCAGCAATCGACACTGAACCAGAAATGCAGGTGGTTCAGGGAAAACGCAGAGGCCTCCCTTCCCCTCTGGCCCTGCCTACAGCACAGGCGGCTCCATGAGGCATGGGGCCAGCGAGCAAATCCACCACCCACCCTGCCCTTCCCGGGGGGAGAGGACAATTCCAGAAAGGTTGTGGAATATCCAGAGTCCAACGATGCTGCTTGGGCGCATTCTGCATTGTGAGAATTCTCAACGTGAGCCAATCGGCCAGTTATTTTCCAGCATGTGAGAGCCGGTGATTGCGTGTAACTCGCACAGGTGCCCAGCTCTAGAGGCAACAAGGGTCTTCGGAATTCAGTAATGTTGAAATCACTTACTCTCTGGGTTGCACAGAGAGGAAACAGTATCCACACACGAAGCCAACGTGTTTATCAGTTAGCTTTCGCATATGGGCGCGTAAGACTATATGACTTTTACAGATTAACCAAAGAAATTATACATTGTGGTGTACTCTCAAAAAATGTTCTGCAATACTAGATCTTGAGCATTATGATACATTCTGACAACATTGCTACCTGTTGATTATTTTTTCTGTGGCTGCCCAACGTGGCTATCATTTCTCAAAGGTGCAAAGACAGATCTAAGACTCCCTCAAGGGTCTTAGAGGTGCATTCCTTGGGGTACGCTATGTGGCTGGCTTTCCATGACTAGGATTTCCAGATGGAGGAGACACAGCTGTGTGGGGGCTGCCCTGACTGGGAGTGGCCTGACAATTTTATTCTGTGTTAGTCACTGCAGGACACAGGCAGTCCCTGTTTTTTTTTTTTTTTTTCCATGTCCCGGTCACTCCTGTCTCCTGGACTCCAGCGGCCAGACTGGTCTTTCCTCGTCGCCCCACAGGCCTCTGAGTCCCGTTCACTGTTTCTTTTTTTTGAGACGGAGTCTCGCTCTGTGGCCCAGGCTGGAGTGAGCGGCGCCATCTTGGCTCCCTGCAAGCTCCGCCCCCCGGGTTCCCGCCATTCTCCTGCCTCAGCCTCCCGAGGAGCTGGGACCGCAGGCGCCGCCACCACGCAGAGGTAATTTTTGTATTTTTGGGGTTTCACCGTGTTAGCCAGGACGGTCTCCATCTCCTGACCTCGTGATCCGCCCGTCTGGGCCTCCCAAAGTGCTGGGACCACAGGCATGAGCCACCGCGCCCGGCCAAGCCCCGTTCACTGTTTGCCTCACTCCGCTTCCCTGGGTGGTGCTTGTTCATCCGCGCTGGAGGCTCCGGGTCTTCTCTGTGTCCTCTTCCTTCTGCTGGTGAGTCTGTTAGGTGCGTTATTTCAAGTTTTTATTTTTACGGGTAAATATGGGATTTTTTCCTAAGGAAAAACTACAAATAATACATAATATACATTTATATATATCATATAAATGTATTATATAAATGTATATATAAAATACATAATATGTAAATATTATATATAAATATATGTAATTTATATTAAAATATATATAAATGCTTGAGGGGATAGATACCCCATTTACCCTGATATGATGATTATACATTGTATGTATGCTTCTATCAGAATCTCTCATGTAACCCCCTCACACATACAATGAATACATAAATATATCATATATAGAAAGTAACTCTCTCTAGGTAAAATATACATATGAATATATATATAAACATACATATATATTTATGAGGGTACATGAGACATTTGTATACAGGCATACAATGCATAATCGTCACATCAGGGTAAATGGGATCTCCATCCCCTAAAGCATCTGTCATTTCTTTGTGTTACAAACATTCCAATTATACTCATACTTATTTTTAAATGTTCAATAAATTATTGCTGATTGTAGTCATCTTGTTGTGCTGTCAAATACTAGACACTATTCATTCTATTTTATTTTGTACCCATTAACCATCCACACTCCCCCACACTGGTTGATTCCCAGTCTTGGCTACGGTAAATTGTGCTGCAGGGAACATGGAGAGCAAATCTCTCTTCCTTTCTTTTGGGGACCTACTCAGCAGTGGGATTGCTGTATCGTAATGATAGCTCTAGTTTTAGTTTTTTGAGCAACTTCCATACGGTTCTCCATAATGGTTGTACTAATTTGCATTGCCACTAAGAGTGTATGAGGGCTCCCTTTTCTCCATATCATCGCCAGCATTTGTTATTACCTGTCTTTCAGATAAAAGTCATTTTAACCGGGGTGAGATAATGTCTCTTTGTAGTTTTGATTTGCGTTTCTCTGATGATCAGTAGTGTTGAGCACCTTTTCATATGCCTGTTTGCCATCTGTGTGTCTCCTTTTGAGAAATGTTTATGCAGATCTTTAATTGGATTATTAGATTTTTTTACCAGAGTTGTTTGAGCTCCTTATATATTCTGGTTATGAATTCCTGGTCAGATGAATAGTTTGCACATATGTCCCCCAATTCTGTGGGTTGTCTCTTCACTTTCTTGTCTCCTTTGCTGTCGCAGAAGCTGTTTAACATGATGTGATCCCATTTGTCCATTTCTGCTTTGGTTGTCTGTGCTTTGGGGGCATCACTTACGAAATCTTTGCCAGTCCAATGTCCTGGAATAGACTTTATTTTTAGAATAGTGTTAGTTTCACAGCCAAGCTGAGCAGAAGACACAGAGGGCTGCCGTGCCCCCACTCCACACAGGCACAGCCTCCCCATCATCGATGGCCCGCGCTGGAGCTGCACTGCAGTGCGCTTTTATTTCAGGTATTGATTTTTCAGTTCTACAATCGCTATTGGCTCCCTTTTTGCAGTTCCTAGTTCTCTGCTGAGAATTTCTGTATTTTCCCTCTTTCTGAGTGCATTCCTTTTCCTTGTAGGCAGCACGGTTTGGTCCAGGTCAGACACCTGCCGAGCGTGGTGGGTCAGCTGTCAGGTCAGCACTTCCAGTCTTGGTGTTATTTGATTTTTTTTTAATAGTTTGAGATTTGAATTTTAAATCAAAGTTCATTCTATAATCATAGGAAATATTCACAAAGTTTCAAAGTGAAGACAAAAACACAAGGTATATAGCCACTGTTCTCTTACACACCTTTTAAATAATGATTCCTATTCTTATTTTGTGGCTCATTCTTCCATTTGTTGTTTTATTAATACAAACATTTATCGACACATGCCCTTTTTCTTAGACGAAGAATAATACATCGTATACACTTTTCCGTTTTTGTGGGAACCAAGGGTCGTTTTTATTTTTGCTAAATAAGTGAATAATTTGCAAAATTATGGCTTAATATTATTGAAAACATTTGACAAAGCAAATAATGTTCTTATTCCCTCATGAGTACTGACTTCAATGGATCAGCAGTTTGTCTTATTAAATGACCTAACGTAGCTGAGACTGGGGTTATGTCTTGGTAATGGGATTTCCATTTATCTACTCTGGATTGAACTTTCTGTCATCAACATTGAAATTTTGGTTTAAAAATGAAAAACGCTGCTTTGTCAGCTGTCTCCCATTGTGTGGATTTGAAAGAGAGACTTCATTCATTTTTGGAGCTGGAGTTTCTTTAGTTCTGTGGTCGACTTTAATATACTCCCTTCGTTTCCTTTTTCCCCCGATCCCTCTTTTCCGGGAGTCTCCAGTCTGGTGAACAATGCTCAGAGACAGCAGGTATCCACTCCTAACCACGAAGGGACTTTAACCAGGAGGCCGTGGGCTGTCATTTCGCCTCCTGCCCTGTCCTGGGCTTGGCCCGAGGAAATGTGTGTCCTGGTGCAGGCTCTGGTGAGCTTGGTGTTCAGCAGTAGTGAGGCTGCTGGACCCCACAGCACCCTCGCCGGCAGAACAAGAAGGAGAGCTTCGGAGACCTTATTGGTGAACATATGGCAGTCTCTGATTTCCTTACTAAATCAGATGATATTACTGGAACTGGGTCATTATGCACACATTGTAATCTATCGTTAAGCCCAACAAAGTAATATTTAGCTAGTGCTTTAATTGTGCTACTGGGATTTATCTCTGCTTTTCAAAGAAAAAAAGTCAAGCGGAAGGGAATGGGGAGAAGAAGCAGTGAATTTTCCGTGTTAATAAAAGAGGTTGTCATTTTTGACACACAAGGCTGTGGCTGAACAACCCCTTATTCTGAGGAGGGTGGAGCCGGGACCTCTTCTGACTGTGGCTGCAGGAATATGTGATTGGGAAGCAGTGACGTCATGTCCTGGTTGCAGCTGCTGTACAGGGGCGTTAACAGAGAAGTGTGGTTCAGATCAACTAAATGAGGTTCAATCTGTATCACTTTTCCACTGGAAGCAAATCTAGAAAATAGATATTTGGCCTACTGTTCACTTCTTTGGGTCTTTTCTGTAAACATGCTTACCCAAGTATTATGTCAACTGTCGTTTCTTTTGAGTGGCTTTTGTTTTTTGTACTCAGGAACAAAATGTTTAAAAATCTGTAGAATATAAGAAACACGTTCTGTATCAGCATTATCATCTCCACCTAACCCTGAAGGCTGCCTGCCGTGGTGCTTCTTCCCACGGGCAGGGCGGCTGGTGGGCGGCGTTCTACAAGGAGGAAGCCTCAGCCTGGAGAACCATTTGCCTTTCTCTGGTGTCGGCGCGTATCAGGCTGTCATCACCGGTCCTCCAGAGTCATGCACGGAACGGCCACCCTGGGCAGGCCCGGGTGGAAGAGCCACACTGGGGATCGGAGTGGTTCTTCTCTTTCAGGCATGGCTTTGGGTTAAGGGGAGGCAGTACAACCCGGCCGGAGGGGTCACAGGAGATGTGGACGCCGGGCTGCCAGACCTGGGAGACACACCTTTTCTTTCTCACAACGTGTTAGCAGAAACCATCTAGACATACTCTGGCTCTGCCTCCAGCAGTTGGAGGTGAAACAAAAACAAAAACATAAACTAAACAAAAAAATCTGTTTTGTTCTGTTTTCAGTCGGGGTTAATAAAACAAGCAACTTATTAAATAGCATTTTGACAGACACAGTGGATAATGTTATGTAGTTAAAGATCTTTAACAATTAAAAAGATTTATAAGCCCAGCCCGTGTGGACGATGCCTGAGGAGTGGGAGCTGTGGGGAGCAGGCGGGACTGCTGAAGCCAGGTGGGGCCACGCAGGCAGGTGACAGTGGCAGGTGTGGAGGGGCCTGGGCTGGACACTGCGTAGCCGGCCTCGGGTGTGGCGACTCCTGGCTGAACCTGGACCACTGTCCTCCCATGCGCTGCTGCAGTCCTGCCTGCACTGCCCCACTGTGAGCCAGGGTCTCCAGGGTCCAGCATGGGGTTCAGGCTGTCTCCTGGGAGGTCGCTATGACCAAGGCAGGGCTGCAGTCCAGAGCTGAATTCAGGGACCTTGGTGCAGAGCCTCTGCTCAGATCCACAGGGAGCAGTGCACGCTGCCTGACCGGCCTTTGCTGGACACACTGAAATCCAGGCTTGTTTCCACTCTGCAGGTGTCTCCTGATACACGTCAGGAAAAGGAAGAACAGGGAACAGCAGTGGAAAAACAGGGAAAGATTTACATTTCCGGGAGATTTGGGGTGGCAGCCCAGGAGGAATGAAGGCTGATTGTGTTACTGTGTTCAGTTTAAAATGGGGGTCCGTGCTGGAGACATAGTTACTAAGAACATGAATGAGTTTTAGAAAGAGAATAAACGTGGCTACGTTAATTTAGAGCTTGGATTTTTCTGGATCTGAGGTGTCCTGGAGCTTGTCTGTACGGTACCAGATTGGTGACGATGGTCACAAGAGGGCTCTGGAGCCTGAAGCTGTTTGCTGGGAAAGAGCTTCTCCCTTTCAGCTGGAAAGTACATGGAAGGTTTTGATGGCAAAGATTACAAAGTATTTCAGGAATTCCCACAGCTCCAAGGAGAGGCTCTCTTCGTAGCTGATTTCTGTTTGAGAAGTTTTAGGGACATAAGCCCAGGAAAATAAAAGCAGTGGCTTCTAGGAGCCTATCCTGCTGCGGCTCTGAATACAGACGAGAATGCGGAGGTGTGGACGTGGCCCTCTTTGCCTGGTTCCGACCCGGGGAGACACGGGTGAGATAGATTTCATTAGTCAGTATTATATATATTCATAAATGATTTGTTTTCTTAGGATTAACTCAAAACTTTCATCTAGAGCAAAGGCAAATGGATTAGTTGTGAAGTCTCAAGTAGTCCAACTACCCGGGGCAGCTCCCACATGGTCCTAAATGAGTCTCAGTAATGTTTCCTCATGCTGAAAAAGTTCATACATCATTACACTAAGGAAGAAACTTAGTTTCCACTAAGCCACACAGTTTGCCACTTACATCTCTAGGAAACCCTCGGGTCTCCTGGACCCCGTCCAGTTCTTTATTAAGTAGTCCGCATTTGAGGGTCTTAGAAATTTCACCTATTGTCACCTGCCACACATCAGCTACTAACCTCGAGGATTAGCACGTGCTATTTCATTAGCCCTGAGAACAATCCTGAAACGTGGGTATGAGCTATCTTTTGATATTTTGAGCATTCGGTCAAGAATGACGAAACAATTTTTTTTTTCTGTGTACTCTGCTACTTCTAGAAATAAATGTGAAATAAATATCTAATCCTATCTATAGAATATTTCTGCTTATTCACCTCGTCTATTGTTGGAAATCTGAGCTTCAGCGTTCCTGTCCGTTGTCAGCGAATGTAGGCTTCTTTCTTCATTTATTTATAATTTTTTGCATTTTTAAGTCTGTTCAGCAAGATAAATATCTTGAAAGAATTCAGTCCTGTAAATATCTGAGTATGACCTCCAAGAAAACAGCTTCTCATTTTTTTGGAATGCAGCCAAACTTTGGTCAATTTTTTTTTTTTTTGGCATTAAAACCAAATTCGAAGCCGTAAAAAAAAGAAGAAATGAGAAAAACAAGGGGAAACCACCTCTAATTACCATAACTAACTTCTTATACATGAAGAGGAGTATATTTCCCATCAGGTGACTCGCTCCTTCTAGTTCGCTCTAGATTTAATTAAGAGAAATAGCCCTGGCCGGGCGCGGTGGCTCAAGCCTGTAATCCCAGCACTTTGGGAGGCCGAGACGGGCGGATCACGAGGTCAGGAGATCGAGACCATCCTGGCTAACACGGTGAAACCCCGTCTCTACTAAAGAAATACAAAAAATAGCTGGGCGAGGTGGCGGGCGCCTGTAGTCCCAGCTACTTGGGAGGCTGAGGCTGGAGAATGGTGTGAACCCGGGAGGCGGAGCTTGCAGTGAGCTGAGATCCGGCCACTGCACTCCAGCCTGGGCGACAGAGCGAGACTCCGTTTCAAAAAAAAAAAAAAAAAAAAAGAGAAATAGCCCTTGGTTTCTTATCCAGGGAAACCCAGGAACCAACAGGTTGTCCTGTCTGCAAACTCAGCGCAGCCCAGTAAGTTAAAGTACTTCAGCCGATTTCAAAACTTTGGAGTCATTACGGTGGGGGGTTGTTTGTTGGGGCTAGCGACTAAATTGCATTCTGTGCTCCTAGGCTTCTTCTGTGCTCGAACAGTTGTGCTGAAAAACATCCACGTTTACCAAAGTCATCTCCTCAAAAAGGAACTCTCGCAATGACGTGTTAATAGCACCGTTTTATATAGCACAGCAAATTTAGCCGATCCCTAGAGGCACAACAAATTTTGATATATTCTGCCTCTCTTTAATGGTGCTTACCTGTTTGGTATTTAATTTTCAACTTGTTATCCATTACTCATGCTGTTTGCCAATTTCTCTTCTGTTTTTCATACCACTGTCAAATTAACTTGTTACTGGAATGTGCCTGGAAAAGGCAGGTGCAGCTCAAAAGAAACTGGTTTGTCATCTGAATTTCTCTTTGCCTGAGTGCTTCATAGAACTTTGGCATTTTATAGATTATAAGTCACATTAGTGCACAGCAGGATTTACTGCTATTATCACAAGTCAGTCTCTGTCTATCAATCAATCATCTATCTCTCATCTATCTATCAATCATCTATATATCTATCAATCATCTCTATTAATCATCTATCATCTATATATCATCTATCATCTATAAATCATCTATATATCTATCAATCATCTCTCTATCATCTACCATCTATCATCTATCAATCATCTTTATATCTATCAATCATCTATCATCTATCATGTATCTACCATCTATATCTATCTACCATCTATCATCTATCTGTCTGTCTATCTGTCTGTCTGTCTATCTATCTATCTCATCTACCTAAGAGGATATTCTTTAAAGCAATGATTAACTTGGTTTGATGATTATCCATTTATTCTTACGAGAGAGAGAGAAGTGGGAGGAGGGTACAATAGATGTTGTGATTTCATTTCATTTAAAATAACTTCTTATTTGGAGGAAACTATGATATTCAAAAAGTTTTTCAGTTGCAAGAAAAATATCTACCTCGCCTGTATGCACTCTTTGTATTTATTGTGACTCTACAAGTTCAGAGATGGTAGTGACAATATTTCATATTGTTGTGAGAGGCTGCTAAATGTGTGTATTTATGTATGGTTATGTGTGTATCTGTGTGTTTGTGTATCTCTGTGTGTGACTCTGTGTATATATCTGTGTGTGTGTATCCCTGTGTTTGTGTGTGTGTCTGAGTGCCTCTACCTGCAAGTGTGTGTTTCTGTGTGTACACGTAGGTACCTGTGTGTACGTGTATCTGTGTATATATCTTTGGGTATCTGTCTCTCTCTGTGTGTGTTCGTGTATCCATGTGTGTATCTGTGTCTATCCCTGTGTGCTTATGTGTATCTGTGTGTGTCTACTTCTGTGTACACATGTGTATTTGTATGTTTATCTCTGTGTGCATCTAGGGCTGTGTATCTACGAGTATGTGTATCTATCTCTCTGTGTATCTGTGTGTCCGTCTGCTTGTGTGTGCATGTGTGTATCTCTGTGTGTGTATCTGTGTGTTTGTGTGCATATCTGTGTGTGTCGATCTCCCTGTGCATGTGTGTGTCTGTGTATGTTTGTATGTGTATCTATCTCTCCCCCGAACCTGTGTGTGTGGGACACAGGCTGTCAGATCAGCCCCAGCACCCAGGCACAGACGCGGAACTCCAGTCAGAATGGAAGGGCACGGCCCAGGAAGAAGAGCCGTGAGGACGCCATGGGTGTTCTGGGGAGACCGAGCTCAGCCGCCTGTGGACGCAGCCTTGGGCTGGGCGCTTCTGTCTCCTCCCTCTGCAGACCTTGGGTGCTGGAGTTGTCTGGTTTTCTCTCATCCCCACCCCCAGACTCTCTGAACATTTGTGAATAAAAAGGGGCTTCCTGGAAACTGTTCTTAGCTCTTTGTCAAGAAGATAGCAGAGGAGAGATGGCCACGTCACCTGCATCCCCTCAAGCCTTCCACTGTCCTAGAAAACACCCCCGGGCCACCAGGACTCCCTTTATCAATAGAATCCACCCAGCAAGCCTCAGGACATCCCCGCCCCCACTGGCTTTGAGGCACACACAGGAACGGTGGGCTCGGCTTTCATGTTGCAGACACAAGTGTGTCTGTGGCTGCACATGGTGGAGGGAATGTGAGTGCCCAGTGCTCCCTGCCAAACAGTGGCAATGGGGAGCAGCTGTTCCCAAACTTACAGGTGGGATTTGCCACTGTTCGTCTGCATCTACCTACCTGTGTCTGTCCACATCACCTTGGCCTACATCTGCACCTGCCTGTGTCTGCAGCCTCACCCCAACGCATACCCACATCTGCGTCCCCGGCCCCTGTGTCTGCAGCCGCACCCACACAGATGCCCACGTCCACACCTGCACCGCGTGCCACCTGCATATTCACATCCTCTGTCCCCTTCCGTCTGAACTCAGATCCCCTCCACACACTGTCATCAGTGTCTGTACCACCCCCTTCTCTATCAGTACCCACATCACACAAACGCGTGTGGGAGCCAGTGTCAGGCCACGTCCCTGGCACTCTCTGGAGGAGCTGCCCTCAGTGTTTGTGTTGTAAAGAGGATATTCCAAGGTGGACCCTCAGGCTGAACAAAAATGAAATAGTGTGTCGTGTCATGAGCTGTTCCTCATGATTATTCCCCCCGATTTGGAAGAGATAGAGAACCTCACGTCTTCATGGACGAGCAACCATTTGACGCCTATTGAGTGCTTGTCATAGGGTTGAGAAGTTGCAAGAGTCCCTTCAAAAACAAGATCATGGCACAGACCAGGGCAGTGTGTGAACCCCAACAGGGAAACCTGAGTAAACATCGCTGAGGGCTATGTTATGGGAAAATACAAAGATAGAAGGAAAAAAACTTAAGTGTGAAAAGAGTTGATGAAAAGAGGGAAAAGGTTACTGATGGGGTTCTGAAATAGACCAAACGTCCTAAGTCATTTAACTTTAATCACCCCTGCTGGGGAGAGGCCTGGCCTATGTCACTGTGAGACCACTTCCAGCCTCGGTTCTGGGATTTAATGCATAACACTACGTTCCTTCTCACACTTGCACGATTATTGCCACCTTTTTATGAGAATGAGCTGTTAGTACCAGGCTTACCTCTGCTGGGGCAGCTTCCTGCAGGTCTCTTCCCAAGACACCCGCGTTCGTTCAACAGTTTTCCTTGTTGTCCTCTGGTTTGAATAAAGTGGGCAAATAGAGTTGTCAATGACCCTTACCCATGACCTAAAAAGCCAAGGCATTTTAGCCGAGTGTTCCAGTCAATGTGGAAAATTATCAGCTTGCTTGGACGCAGCCCACCATCCACGAAGATCAACAGGTTAGGGACACCTGTGCCCGTCTCTGTGTGTGTGCACGCATATGTGTGCACATGTCTGCACCTTAATGTCATAATGGAACATTTTTATGTCTGCATGTGTCACATGCATCTGTGTGTGCAGCGCTGTGTGCACATGTCTGCATGTGTCTGTGCGTTTCTGTGTGTGTGCACATGTCTGCATGTGTCTGTGCATCTCTGTGTGTGTGCACGCATATGTGTGCACATGTCTGCGTGTGTCTGTGCATCTCTGTGTGTGTGCACATGTCTGCATGTGTCTGTGCATCTCTGTGTGTGTGCATATGTGTGCATGTCTGCGTATTGTCTGTGCATCTCTGTGTGTGCACATGTCTGCATCAATGTCTGTGCATCTCTGTGTGTGTGCCTTGTGTGCATATATAGTATGCATGGTAAAATACGTGTGTGCACATGTCTGCATGTGTCCTGGTAAAGCCTCTGTGTGTTGTTTTTGTACGTCTGTTGAGCTATGATTGTGTGTGCCTGCATGTACATGTCTGTGTGTCTGCTGAATTCAACTAGCAGCACACCCACATCTATTCATGCTTGTATGTATCTGCAGAATATGTCCAGCATATGACCGTATCACAGCGGTTTCTGTTTGGCCGCATCGTACACACCTAATATTTATTACCTATCATGTGTGTTTCTATTACACATCGGTGTGTGTGTGCACGTGCATGTCTGCGTGTTGTTAGTGTGTGTCTGTGTTTTTTTGAGTGCACGTATGTGCACATCTGTGTGTGTCTGCCCATGTGCACGCATGCAGATGCGCCCTGTGGAACTGGGGAGGTGGGGGGAGCTGCCGTACATGTGAGGGTCGCTCCCCATCTGGCTTCAGCAGCTGCTCCTGTGTGGAGGCCGTGGGAAGGCTTCAGGCAGTCTTTGACCCGGGGTGGGACTGACCACACAGGACGAGGGCTTCTCCTTGGCACCATCTTTGTTTGAAGTGCATGTGCAGCGACCGGGACTCTGGGCACAATCGGGTAGGAGGCTCCCAGGCTCCTATCCCTGGAGAAGGGTCCTGCCAGCCCGGATGGTCCCTGTTCTTTGCGCCAGCAGAGTCCCTCGTTCTTCAGCACTGCAGACACCAGTTTTCTGTTTGCTCTCTCGTTCCCTGACTTCTCCACTTCACTTTTGCAATTTCCACATGTTTAATAAGCGTTCTGCATTACGTTTAAATCCATGAACAACATGGATAAGCTTGAGCTGTATAAAATGGCTGATATTGACGAAATAACAGTTTCGCATGGTTCAGCCTAATACGTACTTATGCCTCATAATTGACTAAAACACAATTTTAAACTGAGCAAAAGTTGCTAGAAAGGAAACTGACAGTGAGCCACTGCCCTCCTCCTCATAAACGAGTGCTCCAGCTCCCCTGCGTGCGAGGCTGGCCTCGGGCTCGTGGGGCCGGCGTGGGGCCTTCATGCTGGTGCAGAGGTGCTCCGGCCTCGTCCTCACTGCTGAGAAGCCACCTGCGGACCCCAGGGGTTCAGCTCTGTCCCTTCTACAAACCCACAACCGCGGTGCTGTTCTCTGCCTTGCTGTGGGGGCAGGTTCCCGCCGGGAGAAAGGAGCAAGGTGGGCTCCGTGGCCCCATCAGGTCCTGCGGGCAACCGTGTGTGTGGGGTGTGCAGCAGATGGCCAGCCTGGCTCTGTGGGCAGAGCCCTGTGGCACGCGTCCTGCCTGCCTGGCTTGCACTTGTTCACATTAACCAGATGTTTGGGCAATTTATTATTAGGGACTTACGCATCTCTTCGTGTTTGCAAACAGCTACACAGAGGACCAATTTGTCTTTCTGCTAGTCACCCTTGACATAGGTGAGATCAGGGCTGGCCCTCTTAGGAACGGTGACATCTGTGGGCCCTGTCCCTCCTCCAGAGGTACCTGCATGCTTCGGCTGTCTGAGCACACAGACCCCCTCAGCCCTGCTTCTGTTTCTGTGCCTCCCTTCTCTCCCTCCCCACTTTCTCTCTCTCCCTTTCTCATCCTCTCTCTCTCTCTATCTATCCATCTACCTATCTATCTATCTTTCCCTGTGTCTCCCTCTCCCATTCTCTCTGCCCCTGTCCCTGTCTCCCATCTGACTCTCCCATGGCCACTCAAACTCAGGCCCCGGATCTGCCTGATTGAAATGCGCTTATCCTTTCTGACACTAGGAGCGTCCCTGGGGTTGCTGTAACAAAGCACCACAAACGAGCTGAAAACAACGGGTGTTTGTTCTCTCCTAGTCCTGGAGGCCACAGTCCAAGGTGTGGGCAGCCACGCTCCCTGTGACAGACTGGGGTCCTTCCCGAGGCCACACATCCGAGATCAAGGTGTGGGCAGCTGTGCTCCCTGTGGAGGTTCCGGGTCCTTCCTGCCTCCTCCAGCTCCTGGCGCCACCGTGCTCCCTGTCTGCCACTGCCTCCCTGCAAGGCCCGCTTCCATCCTCACACTGAGTCTCCCCATGGCTCTCTGTGCTCAAACTTCCTTCTTCTTATAAGGACACCAGACACTGGATTTAAGACATCTGCCAGGACCTTATTTCCAAATAAGCTCTCATTCACAGCTACTGGGGGTTAGGAAGTCAAGGTATCTTTTTGGGAGACAGAGCTCAACCCAAAACATACAGCAAAAGACAAAAGAATAGGAAATGTCAGTGGAGCCATTTGTAGAAAATGCAGCTTGCTGCCCCTTCCAGCCCCGAAGGTGCTGCTTCTGGGACAAAGCGCTGAGCTCAGTGCCTGAAGGCCCTGCTTCCAGGACAATGCCTGAGCTCCGTGCCTGAAGGTGCTGCTTCCGGGACAACACGCTGGGCTCTGTGTCTGCCGTCCACAGCTTTAGCCCCCAGAGCAGAGGGCCACAGCGGATGGGTGGTCCCTCCTCAGGGCACAGCCCTTGCCACAGGCTCACCTGCGTATGTGCCTCCTGCCTGGTTCCCAGGAAACGCCGACTCACTTCTCTACAGCCCAGTGGCAAGTGGTGTTCATCCACGGGAGTTACCAGGAGAGGGATGGTGATCACAATTCACTTCATCAGGAAACTCGGCCATCGGCTTCCCAGCCCTGAATGAAATGCCAGAGGCCTGACGTTCAGAAGACGGCCTCTTAGAGAATGAACCATGCCAGGAGGGTGGAGTTTGATGTATTTGCGTATTTTTTATTAGGGACAAGTGACCGTGGCGTTCTGTCTGTTTAATGGGATCTAAAGTTTGGAATAAACCCTCACTGAACATGATGGAGGGCTGTTTCCACTCGGGATGAACGTCATAGACAAGCCACTTAGGAGACTGCAACATCGCTCATGTTAAACTGGGGTTGGGCCAAGCGGGATGAAGTGCAGGTACAGCCACGTGACCCATGCGCTTCCCTCCAGGATAACGTGGTTCTTCAATGACAGTGTCCAACGTGAATATAAGGAATGAAAATCTTGTGGATTTCGGGAAGTTTACAAAATCCAACGTGGAAAACACTGGTTATATTTTGTTGATGAAACACTTGAATCCCGTCATCAAAACATAAAGGTCTCCTGTTTTGTGGCATATCTATACACACACACATATTTGTGTATGTATAAATACATGTGCATGTATCTATATGTATTGCTTCATTTCCATCTGATTTCCATCTGCCATTGTGTGGTGAGGGTGAAGTCCACACATGGAGATGTAAACAGCGAAAGCTCAGAACAGTCTTGGCAGAACAGAGTGTGGTCATTCTCAGAGAAGCTGCCTCTAGCCAAGGCATATCTTGAGTTCAGGTCTACAAGGAAAACATAAAATACTTCTGCTCTCTGATACAAATTCATTGCTCTCAGCGAGCCCTCACCCTCGCCCGGCCACCACCACCTGCAACCCTTTGCTTCTCTTTCGGGAATCCAGTGTATCCGTGAGGCAAAGATTTATCTCGCGGTAGAGGCAAAATGAGAAGACACATGTGTTTAAAGCCTTTTTAAATGGAAAAACTGTTTTCCTAAACACAGATGACACAGCTAAGATTACCTTGTTGCTATTTCTCTCTATTAACCTGGTAATTTACTAAATTCTTTATACAGGACAGCGTCCCCTGAAGGGAAAACGATATCTGGAAGGGGTCAGTTTGGCGATATCGGCATGAAAATGTGATTCGTTTCGTGTCCCGTACCAAATAGATTATCAGGATGTTTACCTGAAGCATGGGGCTGCCCTTATCTCCCACGCCTGTGCTTTTATTCATAAAGGGAAACATTTTTGAAAGGGGGTGGGCTGCGCCTAGGGAGGGAGCCACTCTCTTTTTATTGGCATTCAGTCCTTTTATCTGTTTGACTTATTTGCTAAAAGTGTCACAGACATCTGGCTTGATTACGTCTGAGGCCCCTCACTTTCGGCTTCTTCCTGCTGCACTTTTTGGATTCTTGTCTCCCCTTCTAGAAAGGGCTTTGCTAGTGGTTTGGAAGGCCGCCATGCTGAACGTCTGCAGTCCTTTTAGGTGAAGGAAATCCTGCTTCCACCTAAGGAGAATCTAGAGCAAGCTTGTCCAGGCCACCACCCATGGGCCACATGAGGTCCGGGATGGCTTTGAATGCGGCCCAGCAGAAATTCGTAAACTTTCTTAAAATATTATGATAATTCTGCAGTTACTTTTTTTTTAGCTCATCAGCTATCATTAGTGTTAGTGTATTGTATGTGTGGCCTAAGACAATTCTTCTGATGTGGCCCAGGGAAGCTGAAAACGTGGACACGCCTGCTGTAGAGTGAAGAAAGCCGAAATGAGTGCCCAGGAGAGCTGGGCGAGCTGAGGGTGAGGTGCTGCTCAGGGCCGTGAGGGCACAGCCACCATCCCGGCCGCGTCCTGGCCTGGCTCATCTGCGTCTTTCCCATTGGAAATAGGGCCACGGCAGGTTTGCGAGGCCCTCCCCAAGCACAAGATTGCCACCCGGGGGGCGGATGCTCTGAGCCAGGAGGGAATGTGGCGCTTTAAACCACCACGTGCTCTCCTGGGCACACGGGAGTTCATGTGCCTAAGCTTGTTGCTTGCTTATTTAAACCTGATAATGTCTCAGGGAAACTGGAGCTCTCTAAGTCAACTCGATGCACCTTTCTCGTCCCTGTGGTCATCGTCGGCATTAAGAGACACTTGTGGTGACATTTCCCAGCATTCTTGGAGATTTCTGGGAGTCACAGTCCCCGCCTGCCTTTCTGGGCTTTTCTCCCTGTTCTCCTTTGGTGGCCACACAAAGCCTCTTGGCCAGGACTGGTCTGGGCTTCCCCTCAGGGCGGCATCCAGGCTCTCTCCTGCCTGCACCACCTCCTCCACATCCTTCCTGCAAAGGCTGTGGTTGCTTGGCGATGTCCACTTCCTGCCTGCACCACCTCCTGCACATCCTTCCTGCAAAGGCTGCGGTCGCCTGGTGATGTCCACTTCCTGCCTGCACCACCTCCTCCACATCCTTCCTGCAAAGGCTGCGGTCGCCTGGTGATGTCCACTTCCTGCCTGCACCACCTCCTCCACATCCTTCCTGCAAAGGCTGCGGTCGCCTGGTGATGTCCACTTCCTGCCTGCACCACCTCCTCCACATCCTTCCTGCAAAGACTGCGGTCGCCTGGTGATGTCCACTTCCTGCCTGCACCACCTCCTCCACATCCTTCCTGCAAAGGCTGCGGTCACCTGGCGAGGTCCACTTCCAAGGAGCGTCTGCGTGCCCGGCTCCTCATGGCCGTCGCTCCGAATCTTCTCAAAGACATCATCAACCATGGTGGGTATTTCTCATCTGAGAGACAAGAAAACTGAGGTTAGCAAAAACCAAGCAACATCAGACCACCACAGCGTAGCAGAGCCAGGCACACGCAGGTAATCCCCCGGTGTGTGCCAGGCTACAGCTGGCCTCTCCTTCACCTCCCTGGGGGCTCTCCTTTGCGGGGCTCACGGGAGGCCCGGCGTCCAGAGTGGTACACGGGGACAACGGAGATCCTGCATCCATGGGGCAGGGAGGGAATGCACAAAAGACAGGCATGTAACACACACATGCACACACACACACACACACACGTGCACGCATGTTCACACACGCACATGCATGCACACACACACGCACACAGACACACACACATGGGCGCACACACGAGTGGAAAGAGTCAGTTCCAGAGAATGAGATTGGAGAGAGGTGGGGTCACTGGAACCACAGAGGGGCCCTGAGGCCTCCTGAAGGGCATGGATCTGGCTGTAAGTTGTAACGGGAGCCACTGGGCAATGTCATGTGGAGTGTGGAGAATGTGATTTATGGGTTGAGACAAGAGAAGACTCTGGGGGTTAAGAGAAGGAGCAGAGAACCGGGGTCAGGGGCATTCCACCAAGGCAGGTTAGGTACCTATGGAGATTGCATGGATTACCACATCTGAGTCATTGATGGTGCCCCATCTCCCCAATGTGGCCAATAAATGTGTTTAGGTCCTTGCCAATCTGATAGATGGAAAATTGTATGCCGATGCAGTGTTAATTTGCATTTCTCATGTAATAAGCGAAGTTGAGCATTTTCCATATGTTTAGGAGCCATTTTCATGTCTTCTGTATTTCCTGGTGGTTCACACATTTTGCCTGTATTTCTATTGTGTTATTACGTCTTCCTCTTGGTGATTTGTAGAAGCTCCTTGCAGTAAGGGAGACAGAGCTTTCTTTGTGATGTATGTCATAAATATGCCACCTGTTTGTTATTTCTTCTTTGCTATTTTATGAATCTTGGCAATTGGAAAACTTCTCTTTTTATAAAATTGAATTCATCAGTCTATTACTTTATGGCTTCTGGACTTCAGAAATCAGATTTTCCTCTCGGGGACTGGGAACATTTTCCAGTATTCTAGTATCTTATTTTGATGTTGTTGTTTTGTATTTGAATCTTTTATTCAATGTGTAATTTATTTTGATGTCAGTAATAAGGCAAAATTCAAATTTTTTTTTTCCAGATTGGCACCCAGGTTCCCTGAAGTATTTTTTGACTCGCCTTTTTCTCAATGATGTGAAAAGCCACCTTTATCATAGAGGAAAGCCCTGATAGAGCATTGGATCTATTTCCGGCTCCCTGGTCTACTTCACTGATTTGTCTGTCCATCCATGTCTATGCATAGGATGCTTCCACTATGGTGCATTCTCACATCTGGCCTGTGCCACCCCTCCTTATCACTCTTTTTCTCATGCCAAACATTTTCTGAATATTATTTTACAGTTTCTTCCTTATTGGGATTGCATGTCATTTTAAAATTAATTCAGGTGGGAGTGATATCCTCACCACAAGCACTTCTTCTATAGAGAGTGGATTTTCAGGGGTACAATATGTTTTACGTATTTATGGAGTACATGCAAGTGTTTGCTATGTACACAGGATGTGTAATGATCAAGTCAGGGAATTTGGGGTGTCCTCTCCTTGAGTATTTATCATTTCTATGTGTTGGGGACAATTCAAGTCTTTTCTTCTAGCTATCACTCTGTTTATTGTTTATTTTTTTTTGTGCTGTGCAGAAGTATTTTCATTTAATATAGTTCCATTTGGCTGTTTTTGTTTTTGTTGTCTGTACTTCCAAAGATGTAGCCATAAAATCTTTGCCTAGACCAATGTCCTGAAATGTTTTTCTTGTATTTTCCTCTAGCAGTTTTATAGTTTTGGGTCTTATGTTTAAGTTTTCAATCCATTTTGATTTGCTTTTTGTATATGGTAAAAAACTGAGGTCCAGTTTCATTCTTCTGTATATGGAGATTCAATTTTCTCAGCACCATTTATTGAAGAGGATGTCCTTTCCCCAGTGTATGTTTTTAGTGCCCTTGTCAAAACTGTTTGTAAATATGTGGATTCATTTATGAATTCTCTATTCTTGTTCCATTGGTCTATGTGCTCTGCTTTTATACTAATATCATGCTGTTTTGATTACTATAGTCTTGTAATATAGTTTGATGTTGGGTAATGTGATGCCTCTAGCTTTGTTCTTTTTGCTTGGGATTGCTTTGGCTCTTTGGACTGTTTTTGGTTTCATACACATTTTAGGATTGTTTTTCCTATGTCTATGAAAACTGATGTTGATATTTTTATAGAGATTGCATTAAATCTGTGGCTTGCTTGGGGCAGTAAGGTCATTTTAACAATATTAATTATTCTGATCCATGAGCATGGAATGTCTTTACATTTATTTGTGTCCTTTTCAATTTCTTCCATCAGTGTTTTGTAACTTTCCTTGTAGAGATCTTTAACCTCCTTGGTTAAATTTATTCATAGGTATTTTATTTTAGGGGAGCTATTGTAAATGGGATTACTTTCTTAGCTAGTTCATTATTGATATATAGAAATGCTACTAATTTTTATGTATTGATTTGCATCCTGCAACTTTACTGAATTTATTTATCACATCTAAAGAGTTTTTGGTGGGGTCTTTAGGTTTTTCTAGATATAACATTGTATCATCAGCAAAGAGGAACATTTTGACTTTCTCTTTTCCAATTTGGATGCATTTTATTTATTTCTTTTGCCTGATTGCTCTGACTAGAACATTTAGTATTGTGTTGACTAGGAATGGTGAAAGTGGGCATCCTTCTCTTGTTCCTAGTTTTTAGAGGAAAAGCTTTCAGCTTTTCCCTATTCAGTGTAATGCAAGCTGTGTTTGTCATATATGGCTTTTATTATGTTGAGGTATGTTCCTTTTATGACTAGTTTGTTGAGAGTTTTTGTCATGAAGCGATGCTGAATTTCATCAAATGCTTTTTCTACATCTATTGAGATGATCATGTAGTTTATATCTCTTATCCTGTTGATGTGATGTGTCATCTTTATTGATTTGCATAAGTTAAAACATCCTTGCATCCCTGGGACAAATTCCACTTTATCATGGTGCACTATTTTTCTTGATGGGCTGCTGGATTCAGCTTGATAATAGTTGTTGAGGATTTTTGCATCTATGTTCATCAGGGATATTGGCCTGTGGGGTTTTGTTGTTGTTGTTGCCTCCTTGTCTGGTTTTGGGGACTGGGGTAATGCTGGCTTTGTAGAATGAGTTTGGGAGAATTCTCTCCTCTTCAAATTTTTGGAATAGTTTGAGGAAAATTGGTGTCAGTTCTACTTTGAAAGTTTAGTAGAATTTGGTGGTGAAGCCATCTGGTTCTGGACTTTTCATTGTGGGAGAATGAAACACTGTCTTCCATTTATTACTGATTCAATCTCATCACTTGCTATTGATCCACCCCGGTTTTCTCTTTCTTCCTGATTCAATCTTAGTAGGCTGTATGTGTGCAGACACCTATGTTTCCTCTAGGTTTTCTGTTTGTTAGTGTATAGTTGTTCAAAGTAATCTCTGATGTTCTTCCATATTTTCATGGTATCAATTGTAATGTCTCTTTTCTTCATTTCTGATTTGGATCTTCTCTTTTTTCCTGGTTAGCCTAGCTAGCAGTTTATCATTTTTGTTTACCTTTTTGAAGAACCAACATTCTATTTCATTAATCCTTCGCATTCCTTTTTAGTCTCCATTTCATTTAGCTCTACCCTGTTCTCTGTTATTTCTTGCCTTGTATTAATTTTGAGTTTGGTTTGTCCTTGCCTTTCCAGATCCTTCAGTTGCATCATTAGATTGTTTATTTGAAATTTTTCTACTCTTTAAATATAGGTGTTTATTGCTATAAGCTTCCCTCTTGGTACTGTTTTGTGGTACCCCATAGGTCTTGGTATGTTGTATTTCAATTTCCATTTGTTTATGAATTTTTTAAATCACCTCCTTAATTTCTCCCTTGACCCAATGGTCATTCATGAGCATGTTGTTTAATTTCCATGTATTAGTAGAGTTTCCAATGTTTCTCTTGTTTTTGATTTCTTGTTTTGTACCACTGTGATCTGAGAAGATGGTTGATTTGGTTTTGACTTTTTAAAATGTATTGAGACTATTTTTTTGTTTCCTGACATATCATTTATCCTGGAGAATGTTCTACGTGCTGATGACAAGAATATATATTCTGTAGCTATTGGATGTAACATTCCATAAATGTTTTTTAGTTTCATTTGTTTTAATATACAGTTTAAATCCAGCATTTCTTTGTAAATTTTTTATCTAGATGATCTAATGCTGGGACAGGGTGTCGAAGTTTCCAACTAATATTGTATTGGAGTATATATCTCCCTTTAAATATAATAATATTTGATATATATATATTTGATATATATATATTTTTTTACATATGTGTGCTCTGATATTGGCTGCATATATGTTTAGAATTGTTATATCCTCTTGCTGAATTTATTCCCATATCATTATATAATGACCCTTTTCACTTTTTTTTCTACTGTCTTTTTTTTTTAAAATTATACTTTAAGTTCTGGGATACATGTGCAGAATGTGCAGGTTTGTTGCATAGGTATACATGTGCCATGGTGCTTTGCTGCACCCATCAACCTGTCATCTACATTAGGTATTTCTCCCAATGCTATCCTTCCCCAGCCCCGCAGCCCGCAACAGGCCCCAGTGTGTGATGTTCCCCTACTTGTGTCCATGTGTTCCCATTGTTCAACTCCCACATGACATGTAGGCCTTACTGTTTCCTTTTTATTCTTTTTTCTTTATTTTTGACTGACTGGACTATTTCAAAGGAGCTGTCTTCAAGTTCTGAGGTTCTTTCTTCTGCTCGATCTAGTCTATTGTTGAAGCTTTCAAATGTATTTTGTATTTCATTCAATACATTCTTCAGTTCCAGAATTTCTGTTTGGTTCTTTTTTTATCATATCTATCTCTTTGGTAAATTTCTCTTTTATATCCCAAATTGTTTTCCTAATGTCTTTGTATTGTCTTTCAGTATTTCCTTGTGTTTCACTAAATTTCTTTAAAATTAATATTTTGCTTTCTGAGGCTTCCTAAATTTCTTTTTGATTGGGATCTCTTGCTGGATAATTGTGTTTCCTTAAAGGTGTCATAGCTCCTTGTTTTTTCATTTTTCTTGTGTCATTACACTGGTATCTGCACATAGGGTGAAACAACAGCTTCTTGCAATTTTTTGAATCTGCTTTCCTAGAGGAGGACATTTTTCTGAAGATGTGTCTGTGGTATTGATTGGGTAGGGGACTTTGGCTTTGATTCCGGGTGAGTGCAGTAGTATAGTTTCTATATGACTTCTTGGCTATACACAGCATCAGTGGTGTCTTGGGGGTACAGTTATTAGTGGAAGCTGTGGTGAAGTTTTGCTGGAAACTGGGATGCCAGGTCAACTAGTCTTCAGGCCCTAGTGGTGGCAGTGGTAGGCTGAGTGTGCCTTTTCTTGGGCCCTGGGTAGTGTCTGCTGACCACTGTGAGTGTAGTGGCAGTGGTAGGCTGAGTGTGCCTCTTCTTGGGACCTAGGTAGTGTCTGCTGACCACTGTTAGTGGGTAGTGTCTGCTGACCACTGTTGGTGGGTCTAGATAGGCTCATTCTTGCGCCTCCAGGTGTCTTGCTCAAATGGCAGTAGAGACAGCAGAAGGCCAGAAGGGTGGGCAGGTTCTCAGACCCCTAGGCTGCAGGTATGGCACAGAGGATGGCAATAGCAGTGGCATGTTAGTGTTAGTGGTGGCAGCAATGGGCTGAAAGTGCCAGTTTCCAGGCATTCAGGTTGTGCATGCAGGTAGGAGCCAGCTGTGGTGATAGCAGAGTGGCTGGGCCCACCCAACCTCAGGCCTACAGGAGGAGTGGTCAGGTGCCAGTGGTGGTGGATGTGTTTGGGCAATCGCCACGCCCCAGACTGCATGCTGTGGTATGGAGTGTGTGTGAACTTGCACTGAGTGTGCTTGTCTTCAGGCCCCCAGTGGTGCGTGCAGGTGCTGGCTGTAGGCAGGGGTGAGATGATCCCCAGGCTCTGGCAGAATGCTCAGATTGGGGTTGTCAGCATCTGCACCGTGGCCTCTGGGGAGGGAGGGGTTGGTTTCAGTGGCCGCTGAAGGCAGGCGGGGGTTGGGGGATGCACACTTGGCTTGCGCCTCTTCACCAGTGGTGGCAATTTACATGTCACTCGCATCCCAGCCCTGGCAGCAGCAGCTCACACCCCACTTGCACTTCAGCCCTGGCAGTGGCAGCCCACGGTGACAGCAGCTGCAGGTGGGGCACCTTGCCTGGTCACTTGAAATGCATGGCGGCCCCACCAGCAGTGGGGTGATACTGCTGGTGGCCACGCCTCAGCCCTGATGCTGGTGGTGCAGCCACACACGGGAGATGTCCATGGGGGTTCTAGGGAGGTGGAGACACAGGTGCCACAGGACAGGGCACAGTGTGTTGGGGTCTGGGCTCTCAAAATGCTGCTTTGCTGTAGCTGTTTAGGACTCGGGGTGTGCGTGGGACCTGGCGTGAGCTTCCTCTCTGGGGCAGCACTGCGACTGTCTGCAGGCAGCTCCCTGTGTCAGGTTCCCCTCTGGCGACGGTCGAGGGGCTCTCCCATGGCCAGGGATGCAGGAGCTCACAGTAGGGGTTTCTCCCTTACCCCTTCCCCACATCAGGACATCTCTCTGGGCTCCCAGCCCATCCTAACCGGGAAGGCTGCCTTGCTCTCCTCTCCCTCCCTGCTGGAGAGGCTTCCCGTCCCTTCTGTGTTCAGCTTCCGTGTTCTCCTTCATATGATCTACTTGAAGTGCGGTTGTCTAATGACGACTTTTGTACTTTGTGGAGAAGGCAAGTTGAAGATGCCTCTAGTCAGCCGTCATGGGAGCCCCTCAGAGTGTTTTAACTCTTTGAAGTTTTTAACTTTTAATGCAGAAAAATTTCCACTTGAAGCTTTCAGCCAGGTTCTAAAGATATCATCATGCCTCCTGTTGTATCATGTTAACTTTTCCTCATTGTATTCATCGGTAGTTGATTATTTATGGAACTGTACTGATGTTGATGTTGTACTTTTTACCTGACTGAATTATTTCACAATTTATAACATTGTTAGGTGATGTTGTGTGTGTGTGTGTTTCCTAAGTAGGCAATCCTGTCATCTGCAAATACCACCTTCCCTGCCTGGGATCTGCAAGTACCCGGTCCCTGGCTTAGAGACACATTTCAACCACTGCCAAACACTTACAAACTGGTCCTTAACTCACCTCAGTTCCAGTTTTCCCTTCCCTTCCCATCATAACCCCCACACACGGCTTCTGCTTCTCGGCATCGGATACTTCTGGTTACTGTAACTCATTTATACGTCACTGTGGAGCTGATGACAGGGTTCAGGACATTGGCTAAACCCCAGGGACAGAAAAGTGCAGGAAACGGACCTGGCTCTTGGTGACCTCTCCATCCGGGTTTCAGGTGACTCCTCCACGTGCCTGCGAGGGACTCCTACTCCCTGGTCTTTCAGTTCTGGGCTTCTCCCACTTCTGTGCATGCCAGAAATGCCTGGACACTACACCTCGTTTAGTCATGACAGGGTCCCTATGCAATACTCAGTGATGCCTGGACATCTTTTACCCTGTCTAGTCATGACAGGGTCCCTATAACAATACTCAACACAGTGTCTATTTTATAGAAGAAGTGGAGATTTGTGACTTGTCCTTGTTCCACAGGCAGCAAGTGTCAGACCTGGACTTCAAACCCAGTCTGTCTCCCAAGGTCACCCTCCCTCTAAGAAGTCTCTAATCCTCAGCCCTGCATCCCTGTCCTCACACCATTTCCTTAGAATCCTTCTCACGCTACCACTGCATGGATATTTCAACTTGGTTTCCTTTCTGAGCTTTTCCCTCCTCAGCTCCTATTCCTTCCTCCCCTTGCCTTTAAGTGTTTGCTTTTTAAAGACATGTGTGGACACGTAGCACCATTGTTCCAAAGCTACAGATGACTTTCTGTTACCAACGAAGCACATTTGCCCACACAATGACATTCCCAACTTTCCATTCTCTGGCCAGTTTCCCCTTCCAGCTTTATTTTCCACTCACTTTTCCCAGACACCCTTTAAACACCCTCTTCCCCTGACAGGGACCATGTCATTCCAGAATGTGCCTCCACATTTTCCTGCCTCTGTTTAGATTATTCTCTGACTTTATCTCCTTCCCTGCTTGACAGACTTCACTCTTCTCAAACCCAGTTGAATCATTTCTTCATATATGAAATAATCCTTCACGGTTAGACATGACGAACATTATGTGCTATCCACTGCGTGAACATCACCTTCTGTGGATCTTAATGACTTGTCCATAGAGCTGTGCCCTGATGAGAAGTTGAGCTTCAGCTGGGCTCGGTGGCTCACGCCTGTCATCCCAGTACTGTGGGAGGCTGAGGCAGGTGGATGATTTGAGGTCAGAAGTTTGTGACCAGCCTGGCCAACATGGCAAAACCCCATCTCTACTAAAAACACAAAATCAGCTGAGCGTGGTGGTGCACACCTGTAACCCCAGCTACTCGGGAGGCTGAGGCAGGAGATTAGCTTCAACCTGGGAGGCGAAGGTTACAATGAGCCGAGATCACGCCACTGCACTCCAGCCTGGGTGACAGAGCAAGACTCTGTCAAAAAAAAAAAAAAAAGCTAAGTTTCATTTTTTTCAAGCAAAGATTGTGCATTACAGTAGCTGGCATTTTGGTAAGTACTCAGTAAATGCTGTATTATTAAATGAAAATGTTATACATTATTTTGCTGCCTGTCTTTGTAGGACATAAATGACAGCTGTGAATAAAACACATGCTATGTTCTCCGTTTTGCTTATTGACATGGAATCTAATTGTCATGTTGTAATGTTGAGATTTCTTCATTTACTTTTCCAGAGTAATGACTCCTCTGTCTTGTTGGTGGGCATTTTATGTTGTACAACAGCAATTCATTTTATGTTACATAACAGCAATTAATTTTCTCAATTCACAGATAAGGATACAGAGTTACAACTCACTACAGTTAATGACAGTTTCCAGCAACCCAGTGTGGCCTCTGGGGACAAAGCTCCCAGGGACAACACCACAAGAAGCATATCAATTACTATATTCAATTCAACAAATACATATGTGTATATAAATTAATATGTACCAGACATTGTTGTAGGCACCAAAGCTATAATGACGATGTTAATAATGCAGCAGTCATATAGGGCTGGCTGTGTGCTCAGTGCTTGAAATGTTTCGAATCCTTTAATTCTTAAGACTGCCCTTTGAGACAGGTGGTGTTTTACATGGTCTTATAGGACTGTCCCCTGGGCCATAGGGTGGTAATGGACTACAGCCACATGACGTAGTGAGTGGAGAAGCTGGCCTTGGAATTCTGATGTGCGGTGCCCACTTAACCATGTGATGTGGATGTTCTCACGTGTGGATGTGCTCACTAGTGGGAGGTGCCCACATGTGGATGTGCTTATGTGTGGGCAGGGCTCTCGCATGGACAGCGCTCATGTGAGGGTGGAGCTCTTGTGTGGGTGGAGCTCTCCTGTGGAAGGTGTTCCTGTGTGGGTGGAGCACTCACGTGGATGGTGCTCATGCGTGGACGTGCTCATGCGTGGACGTGCTCATGTGTGGATGTGCTCATGCGTGGATGGTGCTCATGCATGGACGTGCTCATGCATGGATGTGCTCATGCGTGGATGGTGCTCATGCGTGGACATGCTCATGCGTGGACGGTGCTCATGCGTGGACGTGCTCATGCGTGGATGTGCTCATGCGTGGATGGTGCTCATGTGTGGATGGTGCTCATGCATGGACGGTGCTCATGCGTGGACGTGCTTATGCGTGGGTGGTGCTCATGTGTGGACATGCTCATGCATGGACGTGCTCATGCGTGGACGTGCTCATGCGTGGATGGTGCTCATGTGTGGACGTGCTCATGCGTGGACATGCTCATGTGTGGACGTGCTCATGCGTGGACGTGCTCATGTGTGGGTGGAGCTCTCCTGTGGACGGTGCTCACATGTGGATGGTGCTCTTGTGTGGATGGTGCTCTTGTGTGGATGCTACTGGTCTGAGAGACACCAGTCCTCTGCCTTCAGGACAGCTTACGTGGTTCTTAGATGTCTAGACACCTCTATGCCTCTAGGAGATTATGTTCTACAATATCCTTTGTGGAAATTCTCTGAATTCAGGACCCATATCTGCTTTTCATCATTATAGCTCAGTTGTCTAGCACCACCCTGGTATATTTTAGATGTAGTAACTATTTTGCCAAATTGATTCGAATGACACTAAAAACCAGAGCAGGAATTTGCAGAGTTTGTCTAAAATGTTGAGTACCGTCTCCACTGCTCACAGCTCACGGCTGTGGAAGGCGGTTATGATTCTCTTTTGTGGCACAGGATTTCCTTTTGGGGGAAGAGATGAACATTGACTCTCCAGGAAGAGTGCGTCCGTCTCTCCAGTGTGCTTGGAATTCCAGTCGAGGAGTTCACTGAGGAGCAACAAACTCACGTCTAAGCCTGACCAAGGAGAGATTGAATCACGGACCTGTGTGACTTCCACCCAGGAGCAACCTGCAGGGGAAATTCTCAGTGGGGGGAGATGGTCTCACACCCAAGAAAATATGCTTCAGTGATGAATTTTATCATTAAGCCTGAGGGCTTGACATCTGAGAAAGCCAGGGGCCGTGGTACATTTCCTTCAGTGTTGCTGTGTAAATACCTGACAGTCAGACAGCTTCGCTCTTCTCAGGCCTGCAGGGCGCAGACCACTGACCCCGAGGTGTTACGGCAGATCCTGGGTGGGAGCCTGGTCTGCAGCCAACGCCACACAGCACCCAGGCTCTCCTCGGCCAGCCGGGTACACTGTTGCCCCAAAGCAGACAATATTGGTGGTGTCAAGAGAGTGGACTTCAAGACAGAAATGCTTCCTAAAAGTTGTTTTGAGTGGGTGAAAATAGTCACACACCGACACAGGCTCCTTTAGGACTGATCCTCTAGCTTATCATGCGACCCCTCCACCACATACTGGAGGCTAAAGGAACCAGCATGACATCGGTATTTTCTGGCGAGGATGCATGTAGTTACCCCAAGTGGTGTAAGGTGAGAGGAGACGTGTGCCACAGCCTCTCTGTGGTGACCACGACCCTTCCTTTCTGCTGTGAAGTCGCTGGTTATTTTTAAAGGCGAGTGACTCGGGATTGTAAAGTTGGTACGTGGCCACGGCATGAGACAGGGTTGGCTCTGCGATGCCTTAGGATGTCTGAGCATCATGGGCTGCTCTAGTGAGAATTTTTTTTTTTTTTCCGGAACATGCAGTTATGCTCCCTGTATGTGAAAATAATCATAGGAAGCATTGCTGGGGTTTTCAATGAGAGATGATCAGAAAAGCGTAGGTGGCTGCATTGCACTTTGAAGAGGAAGGGGAAATCCATGTTGCTTCCTAGAGACCCACGGAGCCACCGCCTGTCTGGGGATGGTGAAATGTGTGAGAAAGCAAACCCGGAAAATTCTCATATGCATATGAAAAATCACCACATGAAAAGGGGCCGGGGATTAGGACAAGATAAATTTATGCCCAGCTTTGCACATTCCATTGACAAATTTGCTGTTTTTGCGTTGTTGCCTCCGACCTCCTGGTTACCGAGGGGATGACATTAAAGTGGAGAAAATGGCTTATTCTGTGCGATAAATTCAAACAGAGATGACGCACTTCGCCCACCAAGTATACCTAAGAAATTGTGGGGAAATGCCAAGCATTTCAGGAGAAAGCTGCTGTGAATTCTGGCGCTGGGGGCTCCAGCGATTCCTGCAGAGGAGAAAGGTCTCTTTGTTCCAGCTCAGCTGACTCTCAGCGTGTGGAGTATCTGCAGCTGGGGGGGCGCATGGAAGCTGAAGCAAAAGAAAGGAAACCGGAGATGTGACAAAACTGGCACTAGAGGGCTGAGGGCCGAGGAGGCCGCTTTGACGGGGCCGCAGCACACGGAGCTCGGGCCTGGGCCCCGGCTCGCCGCCTCCCTCCCTGCCACCAGCACACTTTTCTCTGCCAATGGGGTGCCCTTCCCCGGAAAAACCACCGCACAGCGGGTCATGGGGCAGCAGAGAAGGGCAGTGGGTGCCCCCTATTCAGAGCACCGCCACCACCACCGGGCCAGGGCTGCCAAAAAACAGCATGGACTGTTGGCGGTGAGGCCCGCGTGCATCTTGATGACAGCGCGATGGGGCAGAGCTCTCGACTCAGCACGTCGGGAAACAGAGAGGAGGAAAGTCCCTCCAGCAGATGCTGGGAATTTGTTTTGGTTTGGATCACATTTCATTTGGGAAAATAAAGAAACAAAAAGAAAAACGAACACACACACAAATTCTCAGCACTCCAAACAAAATGAAACAAGTCTGGCCTGCTGATGGCACATTTATGTGGAGTGGCAAAGGCTCTGGCGGTGGCCCTGATTCAGGTCGGGGGCGGCAGGGAGGGAAGCTGCTCGGGGTGGGGAGAATGCGGGGGCGGGGGGAGCTGGACGGAGACCCCCGCACTGCGGCAAATTAGTCATTTCACAGCCATGTTCACACTGGAGAGAGGTTTCACCAGGGTGACCCTTGGGCGCCAGGAGGGAGGAAGGTCACAAAGGCCACCTCTGCTGTGCCTGCCACATGGCTGCCCGTTTCCACGTCAAAGCCTCCTGCCGGGAGGTCGTGGCAGGTCTGTCCCCACTGCCCTGTGTGACAAGCTTGGCACGCACCTCTCCCTGGCCTTCCCTCGTCTCAGTACGAGGTGAGTTTCCGAAGTGCCTGTGTGGACGCACGGCCTCTGCAGCTGCCGGATGCCCTGCTGGGGTAAACTTCAATGCCTTCTGGCCTCCCTGCCCTGCCGGGTTTCAGTCTCTCCTGCCCGAGCACGCGTCATCCACCTGTCGGAGCAGCTGCTGATAATCCCTGTGACAGGGGCACTACTGGCCTTTTTCAATGAGAGGTAAAGATTATCCCCGCGTGATGACAGGAAGGCAGAGCAGGCCCATCCTGCACTGTGGCCGACACGTGCTCTGTGCAGCTGGCATCCTCAGGTCCCTCTTGCTCTGTGGTCAATGCCACAGTCTGTAGAGCTGGCATCCTCAGGTCCCTCCTGCTCTGTGGTCAACGCCACAGTCTGTAGAGCTGGCAGCCTCGGGTCCACCCTGCTCCATGGACAACACCATGCTCCGTCAGGCTGGCATCCTCAGGGTTGGGTAAGGCAGCAGAGAGTGCAGGGGGGGGCAGCCTCTGACTCCAACAGCCCTAGGCCTCAAGAAGAGTCTAACCTCAGGCCCTGAATCTCCCCATGGACAGTGAGGACGTTGCGTGCCGCATGGGTGAAGTGGGCAATCTCTCTAAGCCCTGCCCTATTGGTTTTGGGGCCTTGAACAGATTTCTGAAACTTTCTGCATGTTGACTGCTTCACCTGTGGAGTGGGCATGATAATCGGACCTTCGGAGCTCAAGAGGATGACATGAGACTGGGCATGTGAAGGCCTTGGCACGGTGCCTGGCGCTCCCTAAGTGCCTCATGTGCATTAGCTCTTACCAGCCCAGATCAACGGCTGTGGGATTTTGGATTCTATGGGATCCCCAGAGTGAGGCTCACAATGACACAGCTTCTTCCCTCATCATAAGGATGATCATATACATAAAAGACCTGCATTTCTTGGCAAAGATTTTGGGTATTTTCTTTAGGCAATAAGGATGATCATTGACTAGGCAAGCAAGGAGCGGCCCCTCTACCGTCTTCCAAGGGGCAAGTCAAGCCCCTGCCTAGAGCAGAGGGAGAGTTTTTCATCCTGATGCTGCACAGTGTCGGCTTGGCAAAAACACAATGGACAGCAACCACATCGCCATTTAATCACCTGCTCCCCAGGTACCCGCTGTCTATGTGTGTCACGTTCCGGTGAATTTTTAGCTCATATTCACGGCACAGGTGGTTCTGGGCTGACAATGCCCAGCACGGCGGGAAGACAGACGGAAGGTGGGGGTGCAATCAGGGAAGCGAAAGGCACAAAAGTGGTGCAAGACACGGGCTCTGCCTGCGTGGTCCCAGGGCCCTTCAGTCGTGATGTTAAAACAATGTTGTCCTGTGCCCGAGGGTGGAGAACGTCAATGGTGAGCTACAGGGCACTCCCAGCTTCACAGATCTTAGGGCTGTGTCAGAGGCGGCTGTGGCCAACGTGTTACTGTTTGTCATCTAAACGCACAGGGCCGCCGTGCAGCCCTCCCTTTCAGCCTGTCTGCTACTCCATTCTCTTGAGACAAAACAATTTAAAAAATGGTTTTAAAAAATGGCAGCCAGTGATGTCTCACAGGGCTCACTGGAGGGGAAGTAGCTGATTGTGGATGCTTGAGGGAGCTGGGGACAGGAGGCGAAGTGAGGCCACACCTCTGTGCACCTGCCCTCAGTGAACGGCAGCCAGGCCTCGGCCTGGCCTCATTCGTGGGCAGTGCTGCCAGCACCCCTGAGGGCTGGGCAACTCTCAGCCTCACAGGCTATGGTCCAGGGTTGGCTGGCACGGAGGTTAGAAGAAGGAGGCCTGTCTGCTTTTGCCATAAGTAGTGGACAAGAAAACATGCTTTCTTCACAATGGGCCGTTCTCTTCACCCAAGGTCTGGGGTTATGAAGAATTAAACTTGCATGTTCTTACATCCATTCGGAATCGGCTCGTACCTCACCGTCGTGCATTGTGGTGACCCAGCTGATGCAGAGACAGATGTGGCTGGAGGTAGCGTTGCAGAGGCTGGCAATAAAAACTGTAATCATCTGGAATATCTGCCAAAGGGCGAAACTGCAGTTCGCCCAAGAGGCAACGTGTCGACACCCTTTTTATGTCACCCCCAGCGCCCACCGAGGCCCTGGCATTTACGGCCCTGACAGCTTGTCTATAAGAAGCCCTGCTTGTGAGGGATTTATAACTCAACCATAAAAACCCACTCTGAGTTTAAGGCTGGCATGCAGGGACTCAGCTCAGAAGTGAATTAATTAATGAATTTGTCCTTTCTTTCATCAGTTTGACTGACAACGTTCAAACATACCCCTTGAGATGTGATCTCAACAGATCTCATAAAACAGAAACTTTAGGCTTGGCCAATGTCTGGAATGAGAGGACGCTGGCGGAAATCAGCCGCCCTGTAGGAATAGGGGGGAATAGGAGTCAGTCCTGCGAGGGCCTGGGAGGCGCCACAGGCTGTGGCTGACCTAACAGAAATATTAGGGGTCAGGAGACCTGAGTTTGAGTCCAGAGCCTGGCCAGGGCTCCTCTCTGAGCCTCTGCAGTTTTGTGCAAGTTTGGGATCCTTTTTCCCTGCCCAATTGTCCCCGGGGTGCAGGAAAAGGGAGCTGCCTTCTTCCCTCCCGCTTGTTACTGCTCCCCCCTCAAGCTGGTGTTTCTCAGCAGGTGAGGTAGGGAGGGGTCGCTGTGCCTGTGGCTGGTGGAGGCCCTACGTGGCTGGCCTGTGCTCACCCCAAGCTGACCCTCCAGACCCCATCCCTCCCAGCAGGGCCTGAGTAAATAACCCTTTTGTCCTGGAGGCCAGGGTGCACTCTGCCTGGAGTGGACGAGCTTCTGCATGCACCCTGGGGTGGAGGTGGCGGCCGCGTGGTAGCAAGGCTGCTCTTGGGTGATGTGAGAGCTTTTCTCAGCCTAAAGCACTGTGACCAGTGCTCACAGCCGTGAAACTGTCAGTGCAGTGGAAAATCCACCAGGATATTTGTGAGTTCATCGTGGTGACTCTAAAGCATTCCCACGGCATTCCAGTCACCCAGCAGGAAGAAGCGCTGAGGGGGCCTCGCTCAAAGAACAAGAAAGGCCAGCACCTGCCCTGGGAACCTGTCCTCAAAATTTCACGAGGTGACCTTTTCCGTGTGGTGTACCCCAGAGGCGTTTCCCCAGGGGGATCCTGACACAGGTTCCTTCTGTCTGGGATGGGATCCGGGCCGTCCTGCGGCGACAGTGACATGCTCAGGCATGGCCTCGTCTTCACAGAGGGTGACTTTGAACACTGGGCTGGGAGTCATCGACTGCCCCTCCATGGAGACGGAGACGGAGACTCCGCGGGCGCCGAGGCTGCAGTCCTGGGCCATCTGCCCGAGCTGTGGATCCACGATGGGACCAAGCAACTCACGGACGCCTGAGACCCAGGTACGAACACAAGGAAACAGAGGTAAGACCTTCAGCACGAGGGGAGACAAGGAGTGGTGCGGCGGGAGGACGGAGGGGTGAAGGAAGGATGGGAGGCAGTGATGGGCGGCAGGGCTGGGTGCACCGTGCCGGCTCCCGCCGTGCCACAAGCGTAATCTCAGCGGGAGAGTGAGTCCAGGGCTCCTTGTCAGCAATCCTTTGAAAATATTGAATTATAGAAAGAGATAGATGATAGGCAAATGGACTCTTAAAATATGGATTTGCATACACATTACGTCTCTAGGTCCCAGCCTCTTTGAATGTCAGCTAATTCAGCCATGGTCTAAGATTAGATTGAAAAAGATATATTATCACTTGTTCCAAGAGGGAAATACGGCACTGGCTGGGGGTTTGCCAGCCCCCAGGAAGGCCACGTTTTGGAGGCCAGAAGGTGAGGTGCTCCTGGTGTCCTCTGTGAGGGACTCTGTGGGGGATGGGAGGGGCCTGGCCAGCAGAGTCCCTGAAAACAGCAGAGGAGCTTCCCTGCCCATTCTGAGGGACAAGAATGGGACTTCTCTGCTCACTCTGAGGCACAGGGTCCTGTCCTGGCCCTCTGTGCACCCTGGTGCTGCATAGGTTTGGGGGCACTTGAGTAGGGGAAAGACTGGGTCTGGGGCATATGGGAGAGCCGCGCATTGACTTTGCACTGGCCTGGGCCATGAGATCCCGCATCCTGTCTGAGGCTCTCTTGACCTGACGTCAGATGGGATTTTTGTTTCACTGTTTGGTGGTCCGCATCGTCTCAGCACTGCTGGAGTGTGGGGTGATATTCCCCATGTAGAGACCTGTCTGGCCAGGTGGTATGGCTGTGTCCTGACAATGCAGGAGAGAGACCACCGGTCTACACCCTCGGTCTTGGACTTCCAGCCTCGGAATTGTGAGAAAATAAACGTGTGCTGTGCAGGCCGCCCGGTCTGAGATCAGTTGTTTCGGAAGCCCTGGCAAATTCATGGGGGTGCAGCACGACAAAGCTGCGGCCAAAAGGCTTTTTCAGTCCTTGGAACGTTCTCATCCTTGTGGAGTGGCAGCAAGTTCCATACGTGCTTCGCGTTCTGAGATTCCAGGCTTCGTCACTCGTTCGTTCACGGACTTGCTCTCTGAGGCAACACGCAGTCCCGCACTGGCACCTGTCCTGTCCACAAGAGCAAGGGCTGCAGAGCTGGGCGTGGCCATTCCACGTCCTGAGAGGAGCTGAGTGCAGCATCCTCTGTTCCGAGAGGGGCATGTCGGCTCTGCGCCATTTTTGTCCCCCTCCATCCTCACCATTTCACTGCTTGGCTGGCACACCGGGACACCCACGCACTCCAGTGGTGCCATCATCCCCTCCACGCATGGCATGTCCTTTATGCTGAGCGCCCAAAGTTGTTCCCACCCCAGTAGCCAGGCTCTGAAACCATGTCCCTGGCCCTCAGGAGCCACTGTTTCTCCCTCGCCTCCCCTGAGCCCTGTGTGTGGCCCAGCATCTGTGGGCCGTCTCCCCCACCATGCTTAGGGATGTTCTCAGCACATGAACAAGGCCACTTCCTCCAAGGGCATCGGTGAACCCTGCTGGGCTCGGCTGCCCTGCCCGACCCACTGCTACCCCAGTAGGCCGCCCTGCGTCTGCTGTGCACCTGGGCAGGTAAGTGCTGGCTGCTTCCAGCCCTCCTGAGCTCTACGTGGACCTCCCTCCTCAGCACTGAGCAGGCAGGGTCAGGGCCAGGATGTGGCCTCCTGGGGCCCCAGCTGACCATTCCCCCAGGAGCCCTACAACCTCAGCCCTGCTTCTCTACCAGCCAGTCGCTGGGAGTGGCACTGCCCACGCCTTCCCATGAAAGCACCAAGGCTGACTTCGCTCTATTGGGGTGACGTCCTAGGTGACGGCTTCCAGGGTCCTGGCACTGGGTCCTGGGAAGGGTGTGGTCGATTCCCCTCCAAAGCACACTGGTTCGGGAAGCTGCAGACATGCCACCCACACACCTTGTTTTCAAATTATATTAGCATCTGCTATTAAACTCTTTCCTGAATTATTTCATAGAAAATGAAAGGCAACAGTCCCCACAGACAGCTCTCTCTTATGGCTAATTATGAGGGAAATATATTGATAAAACAGAACAGCGTGGTTTTTTTTTTTTAATGAAGAGTATTTTGGAAGAAAGAAAATGTTCATATAAATTTCCTTTAAGGATTAAAAAAATAGCCGTATATGGCTATCATTCTAATACATTTAGTAAAATATTTGTACTCTTCTTTCCATGAAGATTTATAATCAGTTGAAGTATGTCAGGGAAATAAAATAAAAAGGGACCCCCCCCATAATCCATTAGTCTAAGAAATTGTCTTAAAAGCAGCATGTCATTATTTTAGAGTTAAACAGTTAAATGTTTTTATACAGGAACATCAAAACTATATATGCTTCAAACACCAAACCTTTTTTTAATGGCTTTCAGATAAAACAATTTATTTATGCAATTAACAACAACATGCAATTTCTAATAATTAGCAGATAATAGTTATCTGCAAAGTACTTTATAAAATTGCCTTTGAACTGCATTCGTTCTGTGGGGAATCACTGAAAATTGGACTATAAAATTACCAGAAAATGTACTGCATTAACAAGAATTTTCTGTATTCAGTTTCTCTTCAAATTTATGGGCTTGAATATTTGTAAACATTTGGTTTCATAGACAGAAACTCTATCACATCACCTCTCTAAAAGGGGAAAAATACATTTTAGTGCATTTTGTTGTTTTAGAATTTTAATTTTCTTGACTTTAACTTTGCTTTCTCTTCTTCTCCTCCCCTCCCAAACAGGGACATTATTTTGTTATTATTTCTTCTTTGAGAATTAAAAAAAATTACTAATATGTCCTTTTTATTGGTATACATCAGTTCTTTCTAATTCCCTTTTATAAACAATATCATAAATTCAGTAATTGTAAAGCCTTCCTATTAAACTGAACTGTCTTTGAAGAAAGAACAATAAAAAACATGAGAGAAATGTGTTGGACGAGTATCAAGAGGACACGGGACACACAAAGGGTATTTTCTGCCCCTTCTTCATATTTTAAGGGAAATCTCCGTGGTGCCCACCGACATGGCATCCTGCGCATGTGAAAACGCCATTACTTAAAAGCATATTTCCATCCTGTTTCTGACGGAACATTGTCTATTAATGGACTGTGATAACACAGTTCAAATCACAGATCCAGGCTCACGTTTGCCAAGATGCGAAGATGAAGCCACGGATGCTGCTCACGTGGCCTGTGGCCTGGCCCGGCTGAGCCCCCAAGAGCCAGATACAGCCTGGAAGCTGGCTCCGCCCCGGCCACGGTGGGAGGACTCCCCAGTCCTGTTGCATCCACAATCTGGATGCAAGTCCCACGCTGGGCCTCGGAGAAGAGGTGGCTGCTCTTGTTTGCCAAGGCAATTTGCTGACTTCTAGCAGGAAAATGGCTTTTCCCCATATGAAATGGAAATGTGGGCATTGCCAGGAGAGAAGAGATAAAAGCAAAGTGGTTCTCAAGCTGGTTCCTCTCTAGGTGACCTGGCACGCTTGCTCTCACTGTGGAAACAGCTTGGAGAGAAAGAGTAAGGGGATTTTATTGTATTGATGTAAGAGGAAAATGCAGCTTTCATGTTTCACACAGAGCCCGTGTGAACGAGAAACCTGCCTCCCGCTCTGAGCTCTGGAAGTGTTTCCTGGAAGAGGGGAGTCGGCACCCCCGCCGGGCGCCCGCCTGGGCTCTGCAGTCCCAGTCCTGCTCTGAGCTCTGGAAGTGTTTCCTGGAAGAGGGGAGTGCCCCTGCCGGGTGCCCGCCTGGGCTCTGCAGTCCCAGTTCTGCTCTGAGCCCTGGAAGTGTCTCCTGGAAGAGGGGAGTCGGCACCCCCGCCAGGTGCCCGCCTGGGCTCTGCAGTCCCATGGAAGTGGCTCCTGCTCACACTCACGGCTCAGCCTCCAGTGCTTGGGGCCCAGGCTCAGATGAGGTTAGAAAATGATCAAAAACCATTTGCTAATTTTATGCCATACATGTAGCATATGCAGAGAAAAGACCCATGTTTAGTACCCGAAGGTGCCCCATGAAGCAGGTACGGCACATGTGAGCCCTCTGAGGCAAGGCTCCCCACAAGGAATGCTGACTGCCCCGTAGGAGACCCGGCCATCCCAGGCCCATGGTCTGCGGCTCTGGAACCTTCTACCTGGCTGGCTCCTGGGTGGCCTCCACATGGCCTGTCCCCGATGCCCTCTGACCAAGGATCCACCAATGCGACCACAGGCAGGAGGCTGTAGGGAGGACCCTGTGAGGCCTGGCATGGCCCTCAGCTCCCAGCTGGCCTGGGCCAGGGCTGAATTCTCCTTAACCAGCCCTATAGTAGTGGGTTCAGTGGCATCCCCCAACATCCACGCCCGCACAGAATCTCAGAGTGTGGCCTTATTTGCACACAGGGCCTTCAAAGATGGACTTGGTTAAATGCAGTGATGCCAGAGTAGGGTAGGCCCCGATCCACAAACTGCTGTCTTAGAAGAAGGTGGCCACATGAAGCCATGGAGACACCCCGCGGAGAAGCTGCGTGGCCATGGAGACAAGATGGGGCGGTGAGGCCACCCAAGTCATGGAACCCAGCGACTTTGGAGCCTCCGGAAGCTGGAAGAAGCTGGAGGGGTTCTCTCACAGAGCCCCTGGAGGGACATGGCCCTGCCCACACCAGCTTTGGGGCCTCTGGCCATCATCATACGATGGCAGGGCTTTGCTGTGGCAGCCTCCAGGAAGCTGCCTCCAGCTTCCTGAGCCTGGTCTCTGCTTTCCCCAGGTCCTCTGCTCCATCCCCAGCCTTCTCCAGGGTCCCTGGTCCTGGCTGCCGTCTGCATCCAGGGACACCAGTTGTTTTCCCAATCAAGCGTCTGGTCCTCGGAGTGAGAGGGCTGGGTTGGCTGCATTTTTGTATTTCTAGAGTCTCCAAAGCGGACACTGGGGTGGACGAGGTAGTAACGCTGACACACATGACCGTGATGCTGACACAGTGATGGGATGGCCCATGTGAAGGTGACGCTGACTCTACTCACTCTATCCCCACCCCAGCAGGAGGTTCCCGAACTTGGCAAACGTCGGTGGTGGGAGAGGCAAAGCGAGGATGGGCAGGAAAGGCAAGGAAGGGTAATAAAGCAAATCTAAGTCCCAACCTCGGTCTCAGCAGTCATTCATTGCTGACCTGGAGCCCAGACTCTCCCACACTCCCGGCTGGCTGAGTCATGTGATGGTGGGATGACTCACATGACTGTGGAATGATGCATGACAGTGGGGTGACTCACTGAGGGGGAGGGTGACTCACTGAGGGGGATGGTGACATACATGTGGGGGAGGATGACGCACATATAGGTGATGGCAACATGTGTGACGGTACTGGTGACACGTGTGAGGATGATGGTGACATGAGGGTGACCCTGATGTACATGACAGTGACTCTGGCGCATGTGAGACACTTACAGGTGGCATCTCTGGAACCTTGGGCTTAGGGCTGCCACCCCATGCCCTCCTCAGCCATGGTCCCGCTTGCTGTGTGGGACATGGGTTCCGGGCCTTCCCCAGTGCAGCGGCCCCCTTGGGGTAAGGCCCAAGCAGGGCAAAGCCTGCAGCTGCCCCAGGCATGCAGGCGTCAGATGGACAAAGGGGGTGGCACAGGTGGCATGGAGCTCTCGCTTCTTTGGGAGCCTCTCCATGCCTCTCTCTATGGACATGTTTCCTTCTCCACTCCAGAAAATGTGTTCTTGAATTAATAAAAAAATCAGACTGAATGCCTCGGAAGAGAACAGCTAATCTGTACTTTAAATATTATTATTACCTAGGATCTTTGCCATTGGTGACACACTTAGACTAGGGATTTTCAATTTTGTCTGGAATGCCAGGTGTCCTTGGCAGTTCAGCCAGGGTCCAGGTGCTGGGCATTTCGGGTGTTCCAGGCGTTCTGGGTGTTCGGGAATGCTGGGCTTTCTGGGTATTCTGGGTGTTCGGGAATGCTGGGCTTCCTGGGTATTCTGGGTGTTCCAGGTGTGCCAGGTGTTCTGGGTGTTCTGGGAATTCTGGGCATTCAGGCGTTCTGGGTATTCCAGGTGTGCCAGGCCTGCTGGGTGTTCTGGGAATTCTGGGTGTTCTGGGAATTCTGGGCTTTCTGGGTGTTCCGGGAATTTCGGGTATTCTGGGTATTCTGGACCTTCCAGGCATTCTGTGTGGTCAAAGCACCTGAGGATGCCGCATGTTGAACTGGGGCCTCAGCAGAAGCTAATCTGCCAGTTTGCTTTCAGAGACGCCTCTGAATCTGTGAGTTGCTTTATCAATGAATTGCTAATTCCCAAATTGATTCACAGCCAATTAATCTTCGATGAATTGACCCAATGTCCAGTCTTTCACTAGAATTTTTTTAATTAAACTTTTAATTTTGAGATAATTGCAGATTCACCTGCAGTTGTAAGAAACAATACAGGGGCACCCATGCACCCTTTACCCAATTTTCCCCATGGCAGCCTCCTCAAAACCGTGGAACATCCTCACCCTGGGGACGGTGACAGGGCTACATTCAGACACAGAGCTCCCTCCAAACAGGTCCCTCCTGCATCCCTTCACAGCCAGCCCACCCGCCCAAACTCCAGCACCTGTCATTCTGCAACCCATTTCTCTAGCTTATCGTTTCAAGAATGCCCTATGAGTGAAATCATGCACGGTCTAACCTTTGGGCTATACACTGCAAAACCATTTTCTTTCAGCATAACTCCCTGGAGAGTCACGTGAGTCATTACACGTGTGTTCCTTTTCATTGCTGAGTAGTATTCCACCCATGCCCAGTCGTTTATCCATTCTCCTGTTGAAGAATGACTGGGCTGATTCTAGGTTTTGACTGTGCTGTTTCTACATGCGTGCATATTTTTGTGTGAGCCTACATTTCCATTTCTCGGGTCAAATGCCCAATGTACCATTGCGGGGCAGTATGGTGGCTTCATATTTAGTTGTGTAAGAAATTGCAAAACTTTTCCAGAGTCACTGAACATTTTGCATTCCCACCAACAGTGCATGAAGGATGTAGTTTCTCTGAATTCACAACAGCAGTTGTTGAGATATTTTTGTTTTTGACATTGTGACGTCTGTGTAGTGACTTTTCATTTGGTTTTAGTTTGCATTTTCCCAGTGGATTATAATGCAGAAAATCTTTCCATGTGCTTGACCTCATCTGTATATTTTGTTTAGTAAAATGTCTGTTCATGTCTCTTGCCCAGTTTCTAATTGGACTGTTTTCTTTTTTATGTTGAGTTTTGATAGTTTTTTTTTTTTTTTAAGTTCTAGGGTACATGTGCAAAATGTGCAGGTTTGATACATAGGTATACATGTGCCATGTTGGTTTGCTGCACCCATCAACTCAGCATTTACATTAGGTGTTTCTCCTGATGCTATCCCTCTCCCAGAACCCCCCCTTTTCGACAGGCCCTGGTGTGTGATGTTCCCCGCCCTGTGTCCAAGTGTTCTCATTGTTCAAATCTCACCTATGAGTGAGAACATGCAGTGTTTGGTTTTCTATCCTTATGATAGTTTGCTCAGAATGATGGTTTCCAGCTTCATCCATGTCCCTGCAAAAGACATGAACTCATCCTTTTTTACAGCTGCATAGTATTCCATGGTATATATGTACCACATTTTCTTATATGATGTGATAATATTTGTTGAGGATTTTGCATACTTTCATGAGTGATAGGTGTTTGTAGTTTTCTTTTTTGTGCTGCTTTGTCTAGTGTTGGTAGCAGGGCAATAGCAGATGCATAAAATGTGCTGGGAAGTATCCCCTTCACTTGGAATTTCTGGAAGCCATTGTGTAAACCTGGTAGTTCTTCTTTCGAGTGTTTGGTAATATTCTCCTGTAAAACCATGTATGCCTGGAGATTTCTTTGTGGGGAGTTTTTGTTTGTTTGTTTTTTTGTTTTTTGAGATGGAGTCTCGCTCTGTTGCCAGGCTGGAGAGCAGTGGTGTGATCTCGGCTCACTGCAACCTCCTACTCCCTGGTTCAAGTGATTATCCTGCCTCAGCCTCCCAAGTAGGTGGGATTACAGGCACATGCCACCATGCCCATCTAATTTTTGTATTTTTAGTAGAGACAGGGTTTCACCACGTTGGCCAGGATTGTCTTGATTTCCTGACCTCATGATCCACCCGCCTCGGCCTCCCAAAGTGCTGGGATCACAGGCGTGAGCTACTCTGTGCCCAGCAGGAGGTTTGAAATTATAAATTAAATTTTTATAATGATTATCAGATTATTCAGATAGTTTATTTTGTCTTGATTGAGTTTGGTACCTTGTGGTTTTTAAAGAATTAGTCGTTTTCTTCGAAGTTGTTGAATTCATGAATCTAAACCCATTGATAATGTTCTCTCATTATCCTTTTACTGTGTCTGGGATTTGTAATGATATCCTTTGTTTCATTCCTGACACTGGTGATTCACGTCTTCTCTTTTGTGTTGCGTTCGCCTTGTTGGAGGCTTATGAATTTTACTGACTTTTTTCCAAATCATCAGTTTTTGGTTCATCACTTCTCTATTGTTTTTCTGCTCTCAGTTTTATTGGTTTCTGCTCTTATCTTTATAATTTCCTTACTTCTGCTTACTTAAAATTTATTTTACTCAACTTTTTTCCTAGTTTCTTGGGGCAGAAATTAATAATTTGAGAACTGCCCTACTTTTTCCTCTACTTCAGTGTAAACATTTTAATGTTATAAATTTTCCTCTCAGCATTGCTTTAGCTGCGTTCTGTATATTTTGATATGTTTTTTCATTTTCATTCAGTTTTATATATTTGTATTTGCTTTGAGACTTTGTCTTAGATCTGTGGCTTATTAAGAATTGCATTCTTAATTTCCAGATACTTGAGATTTTCCTGATGTCTTTCTATTTGTGATTTATAATTTGATTGTATTGCAGTCAGAGATGCTTGTATAATATCAATTCCTTCTAACTGGTTGAGGTTTGATGGTGGTACAGGAGATAGTCAGTCTTGGTGACTCTTCCAGGCATGCTTGGAAAACACGTGTACGCGACGCTTCTGCTGCTGCTATTGGCTGTGTCACATACCATCAGATCCTGTCAGAGAATTGTATTGCTCAGCTTCTGGGTCCCTGCTGACTTCACATCTGGTAGCTCTCCTTAGGGAGGGAAGGGAGTGTTAAAGTCTGCAAAGATAACTGTGGATTTCTCTCTTTCTCCTATTAGGTTTAAATATTTGCTTCATGTATGATGAAGCTGTATTTTTTGTTGTGGATACATTTATTATGTCTCTATTAGCCAGTAAAAATGATTCTGGATCTTTTTATAATTAGGTAATGTCATCTTCATATCAAGTATTTTCTCTGCTCTGCAGTGTATTTTATATTAACATAGCTACTCCTTTTTATAATTAGGTAATGTCATTCTTTGTATCAAATATTTTCTCTATTCTGAAGTTTATTTTATATTAATGTAGCCCCTCCTCCTTTTTTTGTTGTTTTTAACGTTTGCACAATATTCCTATTCTCAACCTTTTACTTGTAACCTACGTGTGTTGCAGAATTTGAAGTGGGTTTTTTTGAAAACAACATGTAAAAGATGAAGTGAGCTGCAGGGTAAAGATGGTAGATCAGGCCTTCTAGGCAGTGACATTTACAAAAAGTCCTTAGTGACACAGAACACAGCAATTTAAAGTGAAAACTGTTGTGAGGGTTGGGGTGACTCAGGTGAGCAGAGTCGATTTTGTGAAAAATCCTGAAACTATATTGAAGAGCTTGAGGTTTAACTGAGAGCAATAGAAACAATCATTGAGGATACTGTGGAGGAGACAGTGTGATGAGTGATGCACTTTAGAAATATGTCTCTCATTTCTGTAGCTGAGAAAAATCAGTGCAGGGATGTCAACTAGGAAGGCATTGAGGTGTTCTGTGAAGCACCTGAAGGCAGTTTTGATGAGATATTATAGGACTTGGGGTGGCTGAGGTGCCTGGGAGTTGCAGTGTTGAGGAGTAGCAGGGAAGGCCTGGGTGACTGGGGCCGAGGGGAGTGGAGAGGCAGTCCTAGGTGGAGGAGCAGAGTTGATTTGCAGGGGCAGGAGGAACGAAGCTGGGTTTAGGGTGCATTTACTTAGTGGGCTCTGGACTTCCCCAGGGGACGCAGGGAGTTGGTTGAAGATCTCCGGAGCAGGAGAATGATGGGGGTTTCCAGATTTGCAGGCAATAATTGCTCAGGAGAGTGAATGAGGTCACTCAGATGGGACTGTGCAGGGTCAGAAGAGGGGAAATCTCAAGGTTGAAGGGGAGGGAAGAACAAGAGGAGAGTACTGGGGAGAGGGAGGCCAGAAGGAGAGGTCAAAGGTAAGAGTCATGGCCCTCAGTAAGGTCATTAGCTTCAGCCAGAGGATGTTGTTATTGACCCTTGAGAAGACAGGCTTAGGAAAAGGGTGGAGCTGAAACCAGCATTGAGCGTGTTGAGCTTCATCCAGGTGTGGGCGTGGAATTGGTGGGACTCTGCACTGTTTAAAGTTTTGACCCTGAAGACTGTGAGTGTGCATAATCCAGGTGGGTGTCTGGCAAGCCCGAATAGGAAGAGCTTTCCACTAAAGGAGCTTTGGTATAATCGAGTATTGCAAGGGGTCAGAATTCAGCTGGAGAGAGGTTCCTGGGCCAGACTATCCTCCTGCTTGTCTGTCCACTGAGGAACTGTAATGTTTGCAGAGAGCTTTGCCATCTCTTGCTTTGTTTGCCATTTTCACCCAGGGCTGATTAGACACATGAGGTAGGGAGATAGGCTGGGGTGCCTGGGGCCATGTAGGAAGAAAATGTGCAGGAGATTCTGAGAATTATGTATTTTGGGCTTCTGAACTAAATGGACAAATTGCATGATTTCACTTCCAGTTGTCCAGTGTCATATAGGCACAAGACATTTCAAGATCCTAGTGAGTTAACTGTACTGAGAAAGCATGTTGGAAAAGCCATCATTTTGTCCAAAGACTATGGAAAATATCAAGAAACAAAAAAATACACATATTTCTATTTCATCAATTATTTTAGCCATCTGGGGCCAGGGATACTGCCTTCTCCACATCACCTCATCGGTGGCTGGAGGAAGAGGCATTGGTTTTGAAGCATGTGACACCTCTTCCCACCCCACTGAACCGAGACTTCTGTGATCTGATGTATCTCTCTCTCCACCATCCTGGGCCTCCCTCGTTAATGTTCTCCCACATAACGAGGAAGACGAGTGTTAGGCATTGGCAGTGAATCCTTGTCATCCATAAAAACAGAAGAAGTTGGGGTTTTCCTATCATCAATCAATAAAGTATCCTGTTGGTAACACTAGTTTTTCATAATAATGCAGGTTGTTGCTGAAAAGTGATTTGGTCACTGTACATTAGAGTATTTTCAATAACAGAACTTAAGAAAAGTCACCAAAATAGAGAAATACAGTACATGCTGATGAAGAAGAGGATGGGGAAAACTAACGACCTACATTTTCTTTAAAAATCATAGTGGAATGTCAGCCCTATGGCTCTGGGAGCCTTGCTGATGCATCTTTTCATTGCTTTGCCCCTTGCTCCTGTCGGCCACCCATCAGGAGGAGGCTGCAGGCACAGAGCGTGGACTTGACCACCCATCAGGAGAAGACTACAGGTGCAGAGCGTGGACTTGGCCACCCATCAAGAGAAGACTACAGGTGCAGAGCATGGACTTGGCCACCCATCAGGAGGAGGCTGCAGGTGCACAGCATGGACTCCTCCACCACTGCCTTCCTGCCACACTGAGACTCTGCAAATGAGGGTTGGGATGCAGGACTCCTTAGTGGGACAGCCCCTTTCTTACATAGAACTACTTGATTCTGGACGCATTATTTAGCCCATTAGAACTTCTTCTTCTTCATTTTAAAAATATCAGCCTGCTTTCTTCACAGAATTAGATTATTTTTAAATCACCTGCATCTACATCTGCATCTATCCACACGCATTATCTGTAAAGTATAAAATTGCATACAGGTGTGACTATTAATGTTATCTTTGAACATCATACAACAATACAAACAATATAGGACTAAGCACCAACATGAAACTGCAGATTATGGAAGCAAACTGTCAGAGGCCTGAGGGGTATGGACTGCTTTTGAGATCTCGAGCAAATAACCAAGCCGCTCTGAATCCTTAGTTTCCTTGTTTGTGATATGAAGGGTTTGGATTATGTGTTCCTTCCACTTCAGTGATTCTCTGAGTGGGAAAAGCTATAAGTGGTACAGGAGTTCAAAGAAAAAGAAATCAATAATGTGAGACTAATATGAGGCAAAAAGGAATAAAAATTGCATTGGAGAGAATAGAAAAAAGAATGCAATGAAGTACATCAGGACACAACAGAAGGGAAACCAAATTAGGCTGAAATAAAGCAAATCTTCCATTTAAAATGGTGACTGATTTGCCCTTTTGCGACTTTCCATTTGAATACTGATGAGAATGTGCTCACCAAAGACAGTGGCAGATTTGTAAGGCCAGGGAAGTACTCAGGACTTGTTAGTAGTATATTAAGTAAAAATATACTACTACCTATTTTTATTTCAGGAATTTTCAGGGTTTTTCAAGAAAGAGAAATCAATTAATGCGATTTTTACATTCAAAGTTTAGACTAATAAAACCTGATACTATCTCGATAGAAGTTAACAAAACTCAACATTCATTATTATTAATGATTCATAGTAAACTTAGAATAGAAAGATATGTAGTACTGGAAGGATACCAGGAATAGAAGGAATAATTTTTTAGCCAGCATCATCCTTAATGGTAAATAATGACACAAGGTTTTAGACCTTGAGGGAGGCAATCCAGACATTTCTGTAGGGCAGGATTTTGCAGCTTTAGTGCTGTTGGAGTTTGGGGCTGGATGATTTCTTGTAGTCAGGGCTGTCCTGTGCTCTGCAGGGTGTGGAGCAGCCCCCTGATCCCACCCACCAGATGCCAGTAGCACCCCCTGTACCAGTTGTGACAACCAAAAATACCTGTAGATATCACCATATGTTTGTGGGGACAAAATCATCCCGATTGACATTCATGTTGTTAGGACAGTAGGCATAAAACCTTCACAAGTTCCACAGCAGCCCTGTCATGTGGACTCTGAAACTTGGTCCGAGTGCCTGAGGAACTGACTTTGATATTACCGAAGTTCAATTCATTTATATTTGAAGAGCCACATGTGGTTAATGTGATCCTATTGAACCACTCAGGTTTATGATGCCAAAATATTCCACTTCTAGAAAATCACACTAAACCCCCATCAGCGGAACGTTCAAAATGCTTGTTCCTGGCAACGTAATTTTTGTTAATGAAAACATTAAAATAATTCAAAGTATAGTAGTAGGAGCTTTCATCAAGGATAAGTCAGGACATGAGGGTCTGGGAAGCAAATTCAGTTTGTGAATCCTGACACCAGAAGTGATTTTCTTTGGATTCTCACGTACAATAACACCACCAGGCAGGGTCTGCCCTTTTGGGAAGTTTTGGATTTACCTTCATATAGTTTATTTTTTACCAATTTTAATGGCCTCCTACTATTGCACCCCTTTGCTCAGACTAGCAAAGCTTCTCATTACAGAAACATAATTGTGTGTTTTTAAGGTGCTTTTGTTCATTTAGAGAATTCCATATTACTCTAAGTGAGTCAAAAATCGACTGAGAATCTGGTGAAGAGAGTAAAGGTGAAAAGGTTAAGAGGAAGGATGACTTCACGTTCTTCTAGGAAGCAAACGTCGCTTGGTGACTACCTTCCATAAGCAAACGTTGTTTGATGACTGCCTGCCGTAAGTGAACGTCGTTTGATAACTGGCCGCCATAAGTGAACATCATTTGGTGACTGGCCAGTAAGCGAACGTCGCTTGGTGACTGGCCGCCATAAGTGAATGTCACTTGATAACTGGCCGCCCTAAGCGAACGTCTCCTGGTGACTGGCCATGGTAAGCGAAACGTCGCTTGGTGACTGGCCGCCGTAAGTGAACGTTGTGTTTTAACTGGCTGCCGTAAGCGAACGTCGCTTGGTGACTGGCCACTGTAAGCGAACGTCGTTTGGTGACTGGTCGATGTAAGTGAACGTCGTTTGGTGACCGGCCGCTGTAAGCGAGCATTGTTTGAAAATTGCCCGCATATAAAGCACAGTATTCACTCAACTGATATTCCGGGAGAGTAACGATTGTATCTGGGGACTTTTGAAGTGGTCCAGATTCTGAGATTCTTCTTTGGAATGTATTTCCCAGGCTGTCGCCATCCACGCTGCCACTCTTCCATCTCCTGAAAGACGTGACATAAGACACTGTGTGATTCTGAGTGTTTGATGGGTCGCAGCGGACAGGGGCCGAGGCCAGGATCAACGTCCTCTCTGCTTGCCACTGCCCTGCAGCTCCCGCAGCTGGGCGGCCCCCGCGCTCTGTCTGAGAGGACAGAAAGGCACCCCCGCGCAGCTGAGTCCCCGTGTGGTGTGCTGTCTGATGGCGCCTCCCGCTGACGGCCTGCCTGCCACCCGCAGAGTCCCCCCTTCTCTGGGGACACCAGGTGGCTCTGGCCATGGCACCATTCTGATGACAGAATCAACATCAGCACCTGAGTTAAAACCTCAGATACAGAAATCTTTTCCTAAAATGGCTTGCTTTTAATTCTACCTTTAACATAATGTGATGTTCGTGAAGGTCTTCCAAAGTAAGAGTGGGCCGGGCGCGGTGGCTCAAGCCTGTAATCCCAACACTTTGGGAGGCCGAGACGGGCGGATCACGAGGTCAGGAGATCGAGACCATCCTGGCGAACACGGTGAAACCCCGTCTCTACTAAAAAAAAAAAAAAAAAAAAAAAAAGTAAGAGTGAAATCTTGGAAAGGTCATGTGAGTAACTGGAAGCTATGAAGAATGAGGAGCCCCGAGGTGGTGGAACTCAAGTGATCCTCCAACCTCAGCCTTCCAGATGGAGTATTTTTAAATGACAGGTTTTTTTGTTTTTTGTTTTTTTTTTGGTACGTAGTTGAGAAAAAGCAATTATTATTGAAGTTAAAAATAATCTGCTTAATTTCAAATATCTTTAGGAGATGTTAGAAGATAGAGAAGCACCTTCTCAATGATTTAATCAGATCATTTAACCATCTTAAAAATATTCTGTGCTGCGCGCAGTGGCTCATGCCTGTAATCCCAGCAATTTGGGAGGCTGAGGGGGGCTGATCACCTGAGGCCAGGAGTTCGAGACCAGCCTGGTCAACATGGTGAAACCCTGTCTCTACTAAAAATACAAAAAATTAGCTGTGTGTGGTGGCGAGCGCCTGTAATCCCAGCTATTCAGGAGGCTGAGGCAGGAGAATCGCTTGAACCTGGAGGCGGAGGTTGCAGTGAGCTGAGATTGCGCCATTGTACTCCAGCCTGGGCAACAATGGTGAAACTTCGTCTCAAAAAAAAAAAAAAATTCTGCTTCAACATGGAAGGTTTGAGATTTGTATGAAAATACAGTGGTAGAAGGTTTTGTGGGGAGGGGGTTGCAGTTTTTTTTTCAATTTTTTAGTTTTTTTCATTTTCACAACTCTAATTCTTATATCAGGAACATGAACTGTACAGATAAGTGACTCAGTTTTTCTCTTTACTTAAAAATAGAGTATTCTAGTATCATGTAGTTATAGGCAAATTTTTTGAGGGAGTGTGTATCTGTATTTAGTGTTTGGTGTATATACTAATATAACAAGATGTATTACTTCCAAGATTTAGTGAGTACAAATCAAAATTCATGTCTCATTTCATACTCATACAAAGAAGGATACACCCAGACAGGATTTTAGAGAAAGACAAAGAGGATGTAGCTGAGGAACGCAGAGAGCAAACAGTGTCTATGCACCTCTTGATGATTAGTAAACTAGTTATTGACTAAAAATTAGTAAAACAGTTTTATGATACATATATAGCTAATGAAATCACTGTTGTTTCCATACAAAGAAACTGAAAATCAGAAAGTTTAAATGACTGGCCTTTGCCAAAAAGAGATCAAAAGATTTAAATACAAGGAGAAGCAGCGCCGGATGGGGAGACGCACGTGTCCCTGAGCTTGGCATAGTAGATGTTCTCACGGGTGCTCCTGCGTGTTATCTCCGTGGCAGCCTGGCAGGGCAGGTGTGGCCACTCCGAGTTGCAGTCAAGTCTCAGGGACCCACGTCCAGGGCTGACAGCGTCCAGGGACCCTCGTGCTGGGCTTTGAGGTGGGAGGTTCACCCCAGGACTCCCCACTCTTAGCCTTGCACGTTTCTCACATCCTCATCCTAAAAATACCTTTCTGATGTGAATTCTGTGATTATTCTTAGTATCCCCTTTGCCTGTGGTCTTGAAATGAACAGTTTTCCAAAATAAAGGCATGTGGTGAGAAATCCTAAGTCTATTGAATGTGCTGATGGGCAGAACTACGGATTAAGACTCCCTGTCACACTATCTAATCTGGAGCCGTGGAGAATGCAGGCAGAAATGCCCCATCGTCACAGAGGATGCAGGGAAATCGAATGTGAGAGTCGTAATTGTGTTTTCCTCGCCATTCTACTCCTTGATCAGTGGAGGTAATCACTCAACACAGTTAAGACAGCTAAATCACATTACCAACCTGCTCAAATTTGCCTGGCATATTAACTGCCTCTTCGAATTGTGCTCCATGCGAAGTGCTGGCTTCTCTCTCGGCAAGGTTATTGACATGTGTTCTTAAGATTGCAGGATGTTTTATTGACTTCATAATTATTCTGTGTGTGTGGTTAGTTTACTTTATATCTATGTGTAAGCTTGTTTTATGCTCTTTAAAAGGTAATAAAACTAAATTATATATGATTCTCCAAGAGAAGAGAGGGTCTTAGAGAAGAGTGGAGAATTCTGACTTCCATTGTCTTGAGTCATTCATTTACAAAATATTGAGTTCTCACTGTCTGCTCGATGCTACAGGGAATTCGAGAAATGTGGCAGACAGGTCCTGCCTTCAGAAAGTTAAGGTAGGGTAGGGGAGATGAGAAACAGCAATCACACCTATTTAATAAAATGCGAGCATTGCTACAGGTGGTGCAGAATAGAACTGGAATTCAGGGGAGAAAGCATTTTTTTTTTTTAACGTCACGATTCAGGGAATTTTTACAAAGGCAGCATTTAACTAGATTTGGAAAGATATGCACGATTTTAAGAAACAGAAAAGAGAGAAGAATATTTCTGAGGAAAGAAAGAAAAGGAGAAAGGAACTTCTTTTCATGGGGGATGAGTGCTGTGTGCATGAATAGATGAAGACACAAGCCCCAGAGCACGGTGGACAGAGATCTGCGAAGCCCCCACAGTCAGGTGTGGAGACTGCCCTGCAGCAGGTGACCCTGAAACCCCAAATTATGTCTCTGACTTGGGACTCTGATGAACCCGGGTGGAGTGCTTGTTCTGCTGTGTGTTGATCACACAATTTCCCTTCCTGATGGGAGCCTCAGTTTCCTGATGTGTCGAATGGGGTTGCAAACAGCCCCATCTCCTGGTGGTGTGGGAGAATTCAGCAGGAGGACGCATGGGAGGGGCTGAGCACACTGCTTGGCTCTTGGGTCATTAGGCCTGAATTGTGTTTTGTGAGGGCCGGAAACATCCTGGACATGCAGCGTTGCTGAGATCACTGGGGGCGGGTGTGGACACGGAGGAGGTGGGGCCTGCACAGAGCGTGTAGTTTGCTGAGATCACTGGGGGCAGGTGTGGACACGGAGGAGGTGGGGCCTGCACAGAGCATGTAGTTTGCTGAGATCACTGGGGGCAGGTGTGGAGAGGGAAAAGGTGGGGCCCACACAGAGCGTGTAGGTGAGGGGGTCAGCAGGGCGGAAGCTGTGTTGGGGAGAGAAGGGAGGACCCTGTAGGCCTGGTTAGGCGAGGACACAGGAGTTCATCAGATAGTGCAGATGGCCCACGCGAGCTAAGAGAACTCAGACCTGACGCTCAGAAGTGATTTTAACAAAGCAGTTTTTATAAAGTTATGAGAAGGAAAGCAAGCTGGGAAGTCTAAGTAGGAGTTCCTGGTAAGGGAGTAACAGTGACAAGAGACAATGCTGGAGAATTTCGGTAGTAAATCTCACACACACACACACACACACACACCCCAGAATAATATGGTGGTAATTGCAGGGTCCAAGAATGTGTGATTGAAGAGCTCTGGATGGACCTGTGCACACCACAAGCAGCGAGGAGGAGTCCAGGGAAGAGAGAGGAGCTCAAGCTGGAGGGCGGGCAGAGCTGAGGGCACCAGTTGAGGCTGGTTTTGGGAAGGAGGACAGGAGAGCTGCAACTGGAGAACAGTTTTAAGGAGCTGGTGATTTTACTTCCTGTAGCGGTGCCCAGCAGGGACTCAGGAGACTTGAGCTCTCACCTGGGAGGTGGCAGAGTCTTCGTGCATCGGACACCACCCTCCGGCTCTAACACTTAGAGGTCTCGGTGGAAACGCAGGAAAACGATCTCAAGGCCTTTTGAACATGAACACATTGTTTCTGTGTGGCTGGCCTTTCATTTTCCTATAATTCTGGTTGGAGCAAGAATCATTTAAAAGATACAAACACATTTTGAATTTTGTTAAATGCTGCAGTTTAATAAGTATTACCCTAAAAGAAAATTTTAATTGATTTGATTGGAGAGACTTTGTGTGTTAGAACTTATGATTCAGCTTTCCAAATTAGGCTGCTACTTAAAATTCAAAATGCTATTATAGAAGGTATACAGGAGCAGTGTTTATGCTGACCACCTGCTGGTCTCTCCTCTAGGGAGACTTCTGGGGAGGAAGGATCCCTGTCTGGAGACGCTTCCCAGCCATGTGGGCTAGCAGGAGGCCTGTGGAAGGGAAGGCAGGCGCCCCTGGGAACCTCTCTGCATGGTCCCTCCATGCACACAGACCTGAGCCTTGCCCACTCTCGTTTTGCCAGGAGAGCAGCGTTTGTGTTTCCAGAGTCTTCCCTGAGAGGGACGCGGCTGGGGGCAAGGAACGAGGAGATGGTGATGGGAACGGGCTGGGATAAAGGCAGGAAGAAGGCAGAGGGCAGCGAGAGCCAGGGGGTCAGTGCTGCTCTGGGGAATGGGGTCGGCCAGGGACTCAGGGGTGGGGGGTCTGTCCTGACAGGACGTAGGGGCTGCTAGGCCCACCCTCCTGGTGAGCTGAATTGGACTCATTCAAGGAGAAACTCTTCTTTCATGTGAGGGCAGCACTGCTCCACCAACAGCCAGCGTAGTTTTTGTTTTGTTTTTCTCTTTTAAAACATTCCTATTACCAAATACTCTTATTAGGGATTATTAGGGAGATTTAAGCATCCAAGAAAGTAGAAAAAGATAACAGGCCTGCTACCCAAACATACTCACTGTGAACATCTCACTGTGTATTCCTCTAATGATTTCTGAGCACAGAGTTTTGATGTATTTATATAATTATAATTCCACACTACTAATACATTTATTTCCCTCTTTGTACTTAATGTATGCATATTTTTTCATGTTATTGGTGTTTTTAAAAATCACAAACAAATTTCGCAGCATAGTGATAAGTACATGAAGAGAGTGTGTGCTGCTCAGCCGAGGGAAGGGTGGTGCAGTGGAAATAATGGGTGTCCCATATGGGCTTGGACATTGCCATACACTGTCCAAGGACACACCTAACAGGTACGTGATTGAAACTGTCTCTTACACAGCAATCAAAGTCAATTAACAATGGATTGATGTGAGAAAATGGTAAGCCCCCCCAAACCAAAGCAACTTCACTGAGGTTTAAACTTAGATTGTGCAGCTGGAGGTGGACCAGTGGAACAGCCATTGCAAATCAAATGGAGGAAGAGTCAGGCCAGCTCTGGAGGCTCAGTTGCATCCTCGTTAACTAAGCTCCAGCGATCTAAACACTTAGTAAATGAAATTGATGGGTCTCAACAATGGAATCGATGTCGGTCGGGACAACAAATCAAAGCCCATTCCAACACAGATTCTGTACCAGCACCCCGGGTGGACCTCTGGGTTTTACTCCAGAAAACAGTCTCAAAATCAAAATGTTGTATTTCCTGTAGCAATGCATCCACATTTTCCTGGAGACGATATGATCACATACACTGGGGAGAGACAAGCTTTTGCATACAAGTTGCATAAATGTCTGCAGAAAACAAACAGAATTGTGTGTTTCACATTTGAAATGGGGGGCTTGTGAAGTTACCGATATGTTTTCAGGGCTCAGGTAGATTCTAACATAATCCTAACATGCAACCTACATTTTAAATGTTAAGACACGAATGTATTATGTCAATAGAACCATATGCATCTTATGATGGTGGGATTAAACAGTATAAGTCAAATTTTAGACACATTATTCAACTCACAGCACCTTATGTATTAGTCTGTTCTCACACTGCTGATAGAGAACTTCCCAACACTCGGTGATTTTTAAAGGAAAGAGGTTTAATTGACTCACATATCAGCAGGGCTTGGGAGGCCTTAGGAACCTTATAATCATGGCAGAAGGGGAAGCAAATACATCCTTCCTCCCATGGCGACAGCAAGAAGTGCAGAGTGAAAGGGGGACAAGCCTCTTATAAAACCATCAGATCTCATGAGCACTCACTCATATCAGGAGAACAGCATGGAGGCAACCATCCCTGTGATTAAATTACTGCCCACTGGGTCCCCCCGTGACAGATGGGGGTCATGGGAATCATCAATTCCAGATGAGACTTGGGTGGGTACACAGCCAAATCATATCCTCTTACATTCTCAGTAATGATTTTAGAAAACGATATCCTTTTGGCCTGCTCAAACATAGTTTCCCAGAGGAATGAGGTTGGTTTTTAAAAGGTTGCTTATGGAACCTATGTATGAGGGAGCTCCCCGTGAACATGCTAGCAGAGATGCTTCTGTGGGTTGAGGGTAAATGGTGCTTTCAGTTACCACCCAGAGTCAGCCAAGCACAAGGTGAGGACACCATTCCCACACCAGCTAGAGGTCCTCACTTCCAACAAGAGCCACAGGTGTGGGGGCCTCAGGGTCCCTCTCACTTCAGACCAGTGGGCTACACATTTGGGGGTCCCCATAGTTTCCCTGGGGTTTGATACTTCCCCAGAACTATTACAGATCTCAGGAGAGTGCTCTATGGATGATTACAGTTTTAAGGCGAATTGACACAAATCAGGACCGGCTGAAGGGAGAGAGGCACTGGGAGGGATCCAGTCACGAAGGTGTTGTCAGCCTCAGGACCACCTACCCTCCCAGTGTTGACCATGGCTGGTACATAGTGTGGCCATCCGGGAATGTTGTCACCCTCAGGACCCACTAGTTACCAGCATTGACCTTGGCTGTGTGCGTAGTGTGGCCACCTGGGAATGGTGTCATACTGAGGACTTGCTGCACTCCCGACAGTGACTGTGGCCACGTGTAGAGTGTGGCACCTGGGGACACTGTCATCCTCAGGACCTGCTACCCTCCCAGCATTGATGGTGGCCATGTACATAGTGTGGCACCTGGGAACGTTGTCATCTTCAGGACTCGCTAGCCACCAGCATTGACCGTGACCATGTGCAAGTGTGGCACCTGGGAATGTTGTCATAGTCAGGATCTGCTACCCTCTGACGTTGATCCTGGCTGTGTGCATAGTGTGGCCACCCGGAAAGCTCACTGAGCCTTGAGGCTCAAATCTCAAGGCTGGAGTGACCAGCCCCACTTCGAATCACCTTCTTAGCATGAACTCTCAGGTGGGGTCCAGGGCCTCACCACGCCCAACAGAGACACTCCAACCACTCTGGAAATCCCAAGGGTTTAGAGATTGTCACCTAAAAGCTAAGGCAAAGGCAAGCCTCTCTTTGGTTCTTCGTAATTACTAAACTTAAATTTTGCACCTGTCTTAGATAGGACCAGGCAATACGTTTAAAAAGGAGCTTTCACTCTGACCAGACAGTTGTCAAGGCAAGGAACCTGGTATAACTGGGCTGCATATAAATGCTCCATTCAGGCACAAGCCACATATATGTATAAAAGAAGGCTAAAAAGGGAAAGGAATGGGTGACTTGCATCGGTTGAGGCCTTACCGTCCTGCAAGCACAGTACTTTTGTAAGCCAGCCCAGCAGCTCAGACATCTCAGTGCACAATCCAGACTCCAGTTGGAAGACCAAGCTGTTCTGCCTCCTGAGGTGGGCCAGGTCACACAAATGAGCAGGAAGTTCTGCCCGGCCAGTGACCATGGTCCGTCTGTGTCTTGGATTAAATCTCTGTATCCCTACATTGCCTCGAGAGTTTGCTGTGGCCGTGCTCCAACTGCCTGACAAACCAAAACACAGCCCACCTTAGGTGTTACCAACATAACTTGTACCTTTGATGACAGAAAGAGCTCCTAATATGAACTATGGGAAAACGTGCTTGATATTTGCTGAAAACGTTCTCAACTGAATTTTTATACTAATTAAAATTTTTAAATAAAACTATTAGACCAGACTTTTAGTGAGCCCTTGCATCATATTCACAGAACGTTAACATCCACTTCATTAGCATAGGTCCTTAAACATTGTATTAGTCCGTTTTCACACTGCTGATAGAGACATACCTGAGACTGGGCAATTTACAAAAGAAAAAGGTTTAATGGACTCACAGTTCCACATGGCTGGGGAGGCCTCACAATCATGGTGGAAGGCAAGGAGGACCAAGTCACGTCTTACGTGGATGGCAGCAGGCAGAGGGAGAACTTATGCAGGGGAACTCCTCTTTGTAAAACCATCAGATCTCTTGAGTCTTTGAGTCTTATTCACTGTCATGAGAACAGCACGAGAAAGACTTGTCCCCATGATTCACTTACCTCCCACCAGGTCACTCCCACAACACATGGGAGTTCAAGATGAGATTTGGGTGGGGACACAGCCAAACCATATCAAACATCAAGAGATGGCTCTCAGAGTTGCACTTGTTCTTCCTGTTTCAGGCTGCAGGTGTAGTCCCAGAACTTAAGAACCAAGGGCATTTCACTGAAATATGTTTATACGGCAAGACAGTTTAGGTATACTAAAAACTTTTGTCAGCATCAAAATAAATTAGTTGATACCTCTGGGGTCTTTATTTCATTATATTATTTAGACTTTGGAATAATGTTAGTGAAACTGATACATAGAAGTAAATGTAAAACAATTCTTTTATCTTTAGATCAATGCATTTATGCAATACACAGTAATGTGGATTCTTGGCTTCCCTATAATAATGTGACCTAATCAAATATGTACACACACCTCTAAATGTAGCATGAATAAAGAATATTATGTTAAGGATTTGCAGCTATATGAGACTAGAAGCAGGCTTTGTGTAATCTTTATCCTAATGTTGCATTAACGTATCCAGGGAGAACATCAGGAACAAAACGAAGCCCTCCAGATGGATTCTATCCCATATCAGAAATGGAGAATCTCTCGCTGTGCCAGGTTGAGAAGCCCCATTGACTGCCAGAGTATCTTGAGATAGCAGTGCTGGGACAGATGGGGTCAGGTGACCATGGGGACACATGACGATGGAGGCAGGTTACAATGGGGCGCGTGATGATGGGAGCAGGTGACATTGGGAGTTGGGATAGATGGTGCAGGTGACACAACCGTCTCAGGTGCAACATTTAAGGGGACTCCAAAAAATGAGTCATAAAAATACGTAAGATTTCAATGCAGTTTTAAAAAACCAAATGTATGCAAAAAGTTATAATAATAAAAAATCCAAACTGTGAAAAGAGACAATCTGTAAGAATGTCCTGCAGAAGCCATATGGGCAAAATGAAAAATCGGTCACGCTGATCTCATCTTTTGACATTTGCTTTGTGATTTGTTTTGGTGTGTATTCATTTTACTTATTAAACCATTGCCTTCAATTTGTATTTATTTTGATGACTGAGATTTTTGGTGCCTCTTAAATGTCATGTCTGAGGCCAGCTCCCCTCTCCCATGCCCTTGCCCTGCTGGAGAGAGAACGACTGCAATTCTGTTTCCTAACTCAGAGTTAATGAATCTGCTCCAGTAGCAGACGGGGAGGGTGTGCTTAAGTTTATATCCTAAAGTTATTTGCTCAGGAATGCTTATTGAGCACCTACTGTGAACCAAGTCATGTTCTAACCCCCTCAAGGAGTTTGGAATCTAGTGTGAGATGAAGATGTCAGGATCTCATAGCACAATAGAGCCAGGGCAGTGACTGGGGATGGAGGTGCACACCTCACCTTCACAGAGGAGGTGGCAGCTCTGCTGAGCTTTAAAGGAGGTAAAAGTGCACAGGAGATGATGGGGTTTTGCGGAAGAGGAAAAGAGAGAGAGTTGCAAAGAAGGGGATTGCTTTAGTCCATGCCAGGGGATACCTGAAGTAGTTCATTTACAAACAACATAAATGTACAGCTCTCGGCTCTGGAGGCTGGAAGTCCAGGATCAAGATGCCAGCAGACACTGTGCCAGGTGAGAGCTGCTTTCTACTTCATAGCTGGAGCCTTGTTGCAGTGACCTCACACGGTGGAAGAGGCAAAGGGCTGGCAAGCTCCCCAGGCCTCTTTTATAAGGGTGCTAATGTCATTCATGAGGGTGGAGGCTTCATGAACTAACCAGCCGTGAAGGCCACACCTCTTAATACTCATGCATTGGGAGTTAGGTTTCAACATATGGATTTCGGGGGGAATACGGACATTCAGACCACAGCAAGGATGTCAATCTTGCAAAAGGCTGGGGTTGAGAATGAACTTGACACTGGCCTGCAGTGAGGATGGGGAAGACCACTGGCAGCTGTGGGCAGAGAGAGCTGTGACTACCTGTGCGGGACTGGTAGCTCACCCTGCCTCTTGTCTCTGAGAACTGCGCACTGAAGTTCATTAAAGTTCATATAGTACAAAAGATTAATATAGCAAAGAAAATTTTGAAATAATTAAGTAAAGGAGATGGGCAAGATTAGCCAAAATTCATATTAGAAAAGACATATTTGAATATTTTTTAAAATGAGGAAGTGGGACAGCAGAATACAGATTAATTAATAAACCAGAAAAAAATAGCCCAGAAAAGAAAGCTACAGGAATCCATTGGTGCAATTTTATCTAAGTTTATGAGGTGAACATTTATTTGGTATGGGATCATTGTTCCTCTCTCTCTCTCTGAGCATATGTAGGAATAGGAGAAACTTACTACAAGCATTCTTATTTGAGTGCTCTTTAAAGAGACATGTAATTTACCTTTAGAACAAGCATACGACCAATATTTTGTGGCTGCAGACGTGTGTCATCTTCAAGGCATCTATATGAGTCTCTTCTCACATTGCTATAAAGAACTACCTGAGACTGGGCAATTTATAAAGAAAAGAGGTTTAATTGGCTCACAATTCTGCAGGCTGTATAGGAAGCATGGCTGGGGAGGCCTCAGGAAACTTACAATCACAGTGGAAGGGGAAGCAGGCATGTCTTACATGGCCAGAGCAGGAAGAATAGAGAAGGGGGAGGCAGCACACTTTCAAACAATCAGATCTCATGAGAACTCACTCACAATCACAGGAACAGCAAGGGGGAACTCTGCCCCCATAATCCAGACACCTCCCGCCATGCCCCTGGTCTAACACTGGGGATTACAATTTGACGTGAGATTTGGGACAGAAATCCAAACCATATCAGCACCGGCACCCTTCGTGGGTTCACATTGCCTCTCCCTACGGCACCCACAGCCCCCCATGATGGCTCCCCAAAGACAAGTGATATAAAACATGACAACTATGTTAAAAGTCTGTGGAAATGTGCACACCGGCACATTGAAAGTAGTTGTATTTGGATTGTGAAACTAAATATATTTTTAATTTTCTACTTTCTACAAATTTATATTTTTCTCTAATGTCTATATACTACTAACATGAAAAAAGAAAATGTTTCTCCTATTTATAGAATACTCACACTAATATAGTTATAGATAAAATAATAGGAAATAAAAACCATTTTTCTTTATTCTCTTCCTACTTTCATTCTTACTTGTTCTCTTTTACATCTAATATCTCTCCCAGCCTATTTCTGTTTCTGTTATTCCTTCCTTTCTGCATAACTGTTTCACACTGCAAAATGCAACTGTGAATTCTGTAAGTCAAATGTCTCTTCTATATTTGTCCTTCAAGTTTTTCTGTTTGGAAGCATGATAAATAATCCTGGAACATGGGACGTTTGAAAAACACAGACTGAAGAAACCTACGTGGACAAAGGAAATGTGCCAGCTTATCTAGGCTGCACCCCAGTTACCCAATCAAATGCTAGCCCAGGGGTAGCTGCAAAGGTATTTCATAGAGGTAATTAAGACAATCAGGTGGCTTAAAGCACAAAATATTACCCTGAATAATGTGAGTGGGTTCCACCCAATCGGTTGAGGCCTTTAGAGCAAAGAATGTGGTTTCCTGGAGAAAAAGAAATTCTTAAGTCTGCAACTTCAGCTCCTGCCTCAGTTTCCACCCTGATGGGCTGTCCTGTGGGTCATACACTTGTCATCCCTCACAATCACAAATATATATTCTAATATATATTCATATTTCATATGTGTGATTATATGCAATATAGACAATAAAATCTCAAATATATTTCTTGTATGCTTTATATATACTAAATACAGTATACACAAGGAATATATACTGTAAGGAATATATGCAGGATTTTATTTCCTATATCTATATGCTATATAGTATGCCTAATATTGTATATAGTATATATATGTTATTCTATACATATTGTATTTATCATAATATGCATATTACTCCTTATGTTGCATATATTTCTTATATTGTGCATATATTTCTTATGTGTACTATATATATTATATTATTCCTTACATGTAAAATTCCATTTGCTTCTGTTTCTCTGAAGGATCCTGATTCATACAGATGGACTCCTACCTCCCAGACCACATAAAAGCTAACTCAAGATGTTTGCCCGTGCAGGTAGAAAAAAAATAGAGGGTTTCCCTAGATGCAGGTAAAGAAATTACCTCTGCAGGTATCAGTGTTAAAACAGTAATTTTGAACTATTCCTAGTCCATTTGTGAACACAGTCTTTCCATGAGTGGAATACAATTTTGTCCCTTGTTTTTGTTCTAATATGAGAGTTAGAATAACAAGAGTAACTGCTCCAGGACAAGAGAGATCAAAATGGCCAACTGGAAGGGCCCCCCATTGTCACCTAGGATATCTGCAATCCTAGCTACAGGAGAGCCCCACAGTTCTCATAGGCCTTGAGCCTAGTATGAGCAACAGCCTAGAGTCCACATGTCTGTATCACTCCAGAGAAGGGGCACATGCTGAATCCCCACAACTCCCCAGGACCCAAGCTGCTGTGGCATGGCTGCATTTTCAGAACTGAGCCACTGTTATAATGCATCCTGTCCTGGAGACCAATAGTGCTTGCATCTCCACATTTCTGGGGTCCTGTCAATATCCCACCACACCTATCCAGAAGGCTGCAACATTGCAATTCCAGCTAGACTCAACAGTACCACTGTGACCCTAGCACTCATGCCTAGGCAGCACCTTACCCTCCAGGGAACAGGCAGTCATGGCAGGACTGGGGAAGCTGATGTATGTGTTTCCCAGAGACCTACAGCCAACCACCTGGTACCCACCACCACTTACAACCTTACTCCCTCCAGTGGCAGAGGCACTACAATTCACACATGTCCACTGGGGACTCAAGGTGACCCTTCCCTATTCAGAGGCAGAGCTGATGTATACCCTGCACATTCCCTGGAGACCAACAAGCAGCCTACCCACCACTGCTGACAAATTCACTTCCTCCAAAGGTGTAATCATTATTCATTGGATGCACCCCTTGGGATCCGACACTGGTGATCCTATTCTATTTAGAAGTGAAACTGTTGAGTTCCATGCACACCCACAAACACTGAGGACTCCCCCTCACTGGTGCCCATCACCAGCAATCCAGTCCCCTCCAGATACAAAGCCACTGTACACTGCATGTGCCCTGTGGGGACAAAAAGGTAGCCTCTCAGTGCCCACTTCCGTGGACAATACCACCCTCAAAACTGGCAGAGCCACCATGGCAGGTACATGTCCTCTTAAGGACTTAGGACCCAGCCTGTCTGGCAGCCTCCACTCTCAACAAAGTTGCACCACTGCCTACACACATACCCACAGTTCAGGCCACTGAAGCAGTTGCAGACACAGCCGATGTTGATTACCACCAAATAAATCTCACAGAGACTACACTTTTGTGCCCACCCAGAACCAATACAAAGTATCCTAGCTGGATGACACTACAGGGTTCATTTACAGGAAAAAGTCCCAGCAGAAATTTAAACTCACCAGCAGAAATCTTACAGGTCAGGAGAAAATGGGATGATATAGTCAAAGTACTGAAAGAAAAAAATCCCTGGCAACCAAGAATACTATATCCAGCAAAGCTATTTTTCAAAAATGAAGGAGAAATACAGTCTTTCTCAGACAAGCAAGTCCTGAGAATTTGTTACCACTAGACCAGCCTTACAAGAAATACTTAAGAGAGTCCCACTTCTAGAAGCAAAAGCAGATAACAGACATCATGTTAACACATGAAAGTAAAAAGTCACTGGTAGAGCAGACATACACACATATATACACACACACATATATATATATGAAGAAGATAAAAAATGCAAACCGTGGCCAGGCATGGTGGCTCATGCCTGTAATCCCAGCACTTTGGGAGGCTGAGGCGGGCGGATCACGAGGTCAGGAGATCGAGACCATCTGGCTAACACGGTGAAACCCAGTCTCTACTGAAAATACAAAAAATTAGCCGGGCATGGTGGCGGGCGCAGCTACTCAGGAGGCTGAGGCAGGAGAATGGCGTGAACCTGGGAGACGGAGCTAGCAGTGAGCCAAGATTATGCCACTGCACTCCAGCCTGGGCGATAGAGTGAGACTCCATCTCAAAAAAAAAAAAAAAAAGCAAACCTTATCCTTATAAGAAACCCCACAAAATCACAAAGATAAACAATAAGAGGAAGAAAGGAACAAAAGATACACAAAACAGGCCGGGCGCGGTGGCTCAAGCCTGTAATCCCAGCACTTTGGGAGGCCGAGACGGGCGGATCACAAGGTCAGGAGATCGAGACCATCCTGGCTAACCTGGTGAAACCCCGTCTCTACTAAAAAATACAAAAAACTAGCCGGGCGAGGTGGCGGGCGCCTGTAGTCCCAGCTACTCTGGAGGCTGAGTCAGGAGAATGGCGTGAACCCGGGAGGCGGAGCTTGCAGTGAGCTGAGATCCGGCCACTGCACTCCAGCCTGGGCGACAGAGCGAGACTCCGTCTCAAAAAAAAAAAAAAAAAAAAAAGATACACAAAACAACCAGGAAACAATGAACAGATAGCAGGAGTAAGTTCTCTCCTATAAATAATAACCTTGAATGTAAGTAGATTCAGTTTTCCAATTAAAAATATGGACTGATTGAATACATTAAAAATAAGATTCAACTATATTCTGCCTACCAACTATATGGTGCCTACCCCTTAACCTGTAAAAATACACATAGACCAGAAGTGATGGGATGAAAAAACACATTTCAGAAAAATGTAAATCAAATATAAGCAAGAGTGGCTATATTTATATCAGATAAAATAAACTTTATGTCAAAAACTAAAAAGAGAAAAATAATGCAATTTTATAATGATAAAGGGATCAATTCAGCAGGAGAGCCTAACAATTCTAAAAACATATACATCAACACCAAAGCACTCAGATATATAAAGCAGATATTAATAGATCTGAATGAGGGGACAGATTCCAAATATATTAAGAACAGCTGGGGACTTCAATACCCCAGTATCAGCATTAGAAAAATTATAAAGACAGAAAGTCAACAAAGAAACATTGGATTTAAACTGCACTACCGAACAAATGAGCCTAACAGATATTTACAGAACACTTCATCCAACAGTAACAGAATGAATATTCTTCTCACCAGCACATGGAACATTCTGTAGGAAAGAGCAAATGTTAGGCCACTGAACAAGTATTAACAATTTTTAAAAAAGGAAATCTTATCAAGTATTTGTTCTGACAACAATGGAATAAAACTAGACATGAATAACAAGAGGAAGTTTGGAAACTGTAAAAATACATGGAAATCAAATAACATGCCCATGATCAGACAATGAGTCAATAAAGAAATTTAAACATTTAAAAAATTTTGTAAAACAAATGAAAATAGAAACACAACATACCAAAACATGCAACACAACAAGAGCAGTACTACGTGGGGGCACTTATAGCAATAAACACTTATATACAAAAAAAAGAAGATTTAAAATAAACAACCTAAAGATGCACACTAAGAAACCAGAAAAGCAAGAACAAAGGAAACAAAAAATTAGTGGAGGGAAAAATCTAATGAGGATCAGTGCAGAAATAAACAACATAGAGACTAAGAAAAAAGATCAGCAGTAAGTTGGTGTTTGAAAGGAGAGACAAAATTTATGGACTTCTTGCAAGACTGAGAAAATGAGAGAGAAGACTCAAATTTATAAAATCAGAAACAGAAAAGTAGACATTACAACTGATACTACAGATATGCAAAGGCTCACTAAAGACTCATAAACAACTTGTGCCAATAAATTAATAAAACTAGAGCAAATGTTAATTTCCTGGACATATACAACCTACCAAGACTAAAGAAGGAATAAATAGAAAATCTGTACAGATCAATAACAGATAATAAGATTGAAGCAGTAATAAAAAAAAATCTCCCAACAAAGAAAATCCAGGACTGGGTGGCTTCATTGCTGAATTCTACTAAACATTTAAAGAACTAACACCAATTATTTTAAAATTATTCCAAAAACTTGAAGAGAAGAGAATTCTTCCAAATTCAGTCTATGAGGCCAGTATCAAAACCATACAAGGACACATACACACACAAAAGAAAACTACAGACCAATATTCCTGATGAACATTGATGGAAAATCCACAAAAAAATGCAGACTGAATCCAACAGCACATCAAAAATATTATATAACATGAGCAAATGGAATTGATCCTAGGAATGCAAGGATGGTTCAACACATGCAAATTAATAAAAATGATATATCACATAAACAGAGTGAAAGACAAGAACTCTATGATCATCTCAAAAGATGAAGAATTAGCATGTAATGTAATTCAAGATTCCTTCATGATAAAAAAAAAAAAACACACAAAAAACCTCTCAGCAAATTATATATAGAAGAAATGTACCACAACACAATAAAGGTCATATATGACAAATGCACAGGTATCATCGATGGGGAAAAGTTGATAGCTTTTTGTCTAAGAACTGAAAAAACGTAAGGATGACTACTTTTACCATTCTTACTTAACATAGTCCTGGAAGTTCAATCCAGAGTAATTAAGGAAAGAGAAAGAAATAAAGGACATAGAAATTGGAAAGGGGGAAGTCAAATTGTCTCTGTTTGCAGATGAACTGGTCTTATATATACTAAAACCTAAACACTCCATCAAAAACTGTTAGAACTGATAGACAAATTCAGGACAGAAATAGGATACAAAATCAATGTACAAAAATCAGTACTATTTCTATAAATGCACAATGAACTAGCTTAAACGAGCTTAAAAAGAAATCAAGAAAGCAATTCCATTTACAATACAAACACAAAATTAAAGTGCCTAGGAATAAATTAACCAAGGAGATGAAAGATCTCTACAGTGAAAATTATAAAACTTTGATCAATTTGATTGAAGCAGACAAACACACACTGAAAATGGAAAGGCATCTTGTGTTCATGAATTGGAAGAATAAATATTGTTAAAATTACCATATTACCCAAAGCAATATACAGATTACATGCAATCCCTATCAAAACACTGATGACATTCTTCACACAAATAGAAGAAATATCCTACAATTCATATAGAACCACAAAATATGCCAAATAGCCAGTCAATTCTGAGCAGATAGAACAAAGCTGGAGGCATCACACTACCTGATTTCACAATGTACCACAAAGCTGTAGGAACCCAAACAGCATGGTACTGGCATAAAAGCAGACAGACCAATGTAACAAAATAGAGAACACAGAAATAAATATGTACTATTTACAGCCAGCTGATTTTGAACAAAGGCAACAAGAAATATATTGTGGAAAGGACAGTCTCTTAAATAATTTGAAATATTTATATGCAGGAGAACAAAACTGGACCCATATGTCTCACCATATACAAAAATCAACTCAGAAGTGAAATAAAGATCTAAATGTAAGACCTAAATCTGTGGAGCTACTAGAAGAAAACACAGGGAAAAATACTTTGGGACATTGGTCTAAGTATAGAACTTATGGATAAAACTTCAAAAGCACAGGCAACAAAAATAAAGGTGGACAAATGGGATTATATCAAACTAAAAAGCTTCTTTACATGGAAGAAAACAATCAACAGAGGAAAGAAAATTTACAAAATGGGATGAAATATTTGCAAAGTATTATCTGCTGACAAGGGATTACTACCCAGAATATACAACGAGCTCAGACAATTCAAGCAAAAAAAAAAAAAAAAAAAGAGAGAGAAAGAAAAAACATCTAATTAAAAAATGGGCAAAGAACCTGAACAGACACTTCTCAAAAGAAGGCACACAGCAAGTAAATGAAAAAAATCACCTGGCCAATAGGTAAACAAAAAAATTCCGCTACTACTGATGATCATGGAAATGCAACTCAAAGTCACAATTAGGTATGATCTTACCCTAGTTAGAATGGCAATTATTAAAAATACAAATAATAACAGATGTTGGTGAGGACGTGAAAATAAGTAAACTCTTTCACCTTGTGGGTAGGAATGTAAATTAGTACAACCTCTATGGTAAACAGTAAAGAGTTTCCTCAAAAAACTATAAATAGAGCTACCATATAATTCAGCAATCCCACTACTAGGTATATACCCAAAGAAAGGAAAATGTGTTTAAAGAAAGGAAACTATGTGCACTGAAGAGATAGCTGCACCCCCAGGTTTATTGCAGCACCATTCACAATAGCTGTGGTATGGAATAAACCTAATTGTCGATCAGCAGGTAAATTGATTTAAAAATGTTATATATAGATAGGTTTCAAGTCTTTACTATTTTAAACAGTGCTGCAATAAACATATGGGTGCATGTGTCTTTATAGTAGAAGGATTTATAATCCTTTGGGTATATCCCAAGTAATGGGATTGCTGGGACAAATTGTATTTCTGGTTCTAGATCCTTGAGGAATCGCCACATGGTCTTCCACAATGGTTGAGCTAATTTACACTCTCACCAACAGTGTAAAAGTGTTCCTATTTCTCCACAGCCTTGCCAGAATCTGTTGTTTCCTGACTGTTTAGTAATCGCCATTCTTATTGGCATGAGATGGTATCTCATTGTGGTTTTGATTTGCATTTCTCTAATGACCTGTGATGATGAACATTTTTTCATACGTTTGTTGGTCATGTAAGTGTCTTCTTTTGAGAAGTGTCTGCTCATATCCTTTGCCCACTTTTTGATAGGGTTTTTTTTTTTCTTGTAAATTTATTTAAGTTCCTTGTAGATTCTGAATATTAGACCTTTGTCCATCAATGATAGACTGGATAAAGAAAATGTGCCACATATACACCATGGAATACTATACAGCCATAAAAAATAATGACTTCATGTCCTTTGCAGGGACGTGGATGAAGCTAGAAGCCATCATTCTCAGCAAACTAACATAGGAATAGAAAACCAAACACCACATATTCTCACTCATAATTGCGAGCTGAACAATGAGAACACATGGACACAGGGAGGGGAACATCACATACTGGGGCCTGCCAGGGGTGGGGATCAAGGGGAGGGAGAGCATTAGCACAAATACCTAATGCATGTGGGGCTCAAAACCTGGAGGACGGGTTGATAGGTGCAGCAAACCACCATGGCACTTGTATAGCTATGTAACAAACCTGCATGTTCTGCACATGTATCCCAGAACTTAAAGTAAGAAAGAAAAATGTGATATATATACACAATGAAATACTATTCAGCCACAAAAAAGACTGAAATCCTGTCATTTGCAGCAACATAGAGGAGCCTGGAGGATATTCTGTTACGAGGAACAAGCCAGGCACAGAAAGATAAACATTGCATGCTCTCACTTATACGCGGAAGCTAAATAAGTTGATCTCATAGAAGTAGAGAGCGGAATAGTGATTGCCAGAGGCTAAGAAGGGCCAGGAGGATGGGAGTGCTAGGAGGAGGTTGGTTTGTAACAGATACAAAATTAAAGGCAGATAGGAGGAATATGTTCCAGTGTACTATCACATTGTAGAGTGATTATAGATAACACTTTATTCTATATCTTCAAATAGCTGGAAGAGAGGTTTTGAATGTTCCCAAGTCAAATAAATGATAATTGTTTGAGATGACAGATATGCTAATTACTGATTTGATCACTGCACATTATACACAGGTATTGAAATATCACACTGTGACCCATAAATATGCACAATTATGTGTCCATTCACGAAAAGGATAGCAAGAGGAAATATATGTGTGGTAGGCAGGATGATGCCCCCCTGCCCCAAAGATATCCATGTCCTGTTCCTGGAACCTATGAACACGTCAGGGAACATGGCAAAAGAGAATTAGGTTTGCCAATGGAATCAATGCTGTGCATGAGCTGACCTTAAACTAGGGGATATCCTGGATTACTCAGGTGGGCTCTGCTCACATGAGCTCTTCAAAAGAGGAAGAAGGAGGCAGCGGGAGGGTCGGAGGGATGCTGCCTGATGACTGAATGCTCTATTGCCACCATTGCCGATGCAGGGGCTGCCATGAGGATGCAGTTGGCCAGGCCTTGCAGATGGCTCATAGAATCCAGGCAGAAGGATGCTGGCATGAGGGCTCAGGGGGAGGGAAGAGCACGCTACTGCACCTGAGAAGAAGGTCCTTGTTATGCGGAAACCAGATGCTTGGTGGATTTGTGTCCTGCAGTTTTGTGGCAAGAAGAGTGTGAACACCATGAAACATTTAGCTGAGAAAAATTCCAAGCAAAGTGTGGAGATGATAGCCTGCTTCTCCTTGCTGCTGCTTATAGTAAAATGCAAGAAGAGAAAAATAAATTGAGGGGAAAATTATTAAATGAAAAGAAACTACATCTTGATAATTTGGAAAAATGCTCAGCCTATCCAGATTGCAAAACACACTAGAGTTAAGGTCTTTAACTGGAAAGAGACTTCCAGAGAAGAAGCTGAGGTGTGGCACAACCTTTCACTAAAACCTCAGAAAGATCAAAGGTTGGAGGGTCTGTCATTCAGGGGCTCTTTGAGAAGATTAAGGGTGTGACCTAGGTTTCCTTCAATCAAACCATAGAGCATGAGGAAGCTGAAGGTGTCCCTCAGCCATCTCGGCAAAAGCCAAACAGAGATGGGGCTGTGTGGGAAAGACCAATGGACGTGCCCCTTGTGTAACAGCAGGAGTCCCAGGGACTGATGTGGGAGGGCCACAGAATTCTAGAATTTTGGGTCAGCAGAAACACTGCCAGCTGGATCCAGAAGGAACAGAGAGAGGACAACAAGAAAGAAGGCAGGAAACAGATGAAGAAAATTACTCAGCAGTAAATAAGCGCTATCTTTCATAAGAAAGGAAAAGGGCTCAGGGCAGAGCCCTGGTGACAGGAATGTGTCTCAGACCTCAGAACCTAATTTTGAATTCTCATTTTGAAATTGCTTGGGACGAGTTACTCCTTTCTTTCTTCCATAGTCTCGCCTGTAAATCAGGATACCTAACTAATACCCTCTGCTCATGACATCATTGTGTTTTGAGAGCAAGGAATTTGTTTCCTGGTTTCCCAGGTCCACAGATAGAAAGGATGGATTATACTCAGAGCCTCGCTCATACCTGATGTAATCGATGGGTAATAGCAGCTCACATGACGCTTTAGGGGAAGGCAGAACAACCTAGTATCCCAAACTGCCATGTTGAATAGACGTTCACCAGATTTTCTTCCCTGCTTACTTATTCAAAGCAGGATACGTAAGTGCACAGCTGAGTGATTCACTTACAAGTAGAAGTTGCTAATATGACTTTTAATAAACAGTATTTTATTAAATCAGTATTTAATTAAAACAGTATTTTATTAAATTTAGCAAATCCTTCCTAATCATCTTTACGAGGTTTCATTTTTGTTTTAGAATAAATATAGAATCATGTGAATTCTTCCTACAAAGGATCATGTCATAATCTTACATTTTCCTAAGGTTGTTTGTATCAATTAGCACTAAGTCCTTTACATGTAAATTTTAGACTGGTGTAGCTTCATAGAAGTTTTGGGAGTGAAAATGGATCCAGCAATATTATCCCATGTCATAGAAGAGGAACTACTCAGAGGAGACAAAAGCTTGCTTGAGCAAACATTGCAAGTTTCTGCCTGGCTTGGCAGTAGAATGCAAGTTTGCTGACTTGTAGTTCTCGCCTCATGTATCTGCCATTGCCAAATTTTTCTCTCATGACCTCGAGTGACATTCTAGCCTGTTCCACCCCTGAGGGAACTGGTACCAACATGTTGGAAATCTTTCATTATACAGAACATCTACATTAGGTACTAAAACAATAAAACTCTGGATTATTATTATATTATACTGTGCCCACAAATGGCATAATTACAAACCAATCCCTGATTCCAGGGAGTTCAAAGAGGTCAAATGTTTAATTGAAATGGAATATTTGAGCTAAATTGCTAGTGCAGTACTTCAATATTATTGAAGTACTAATAAATACATTAAAAGACTGTTAGCAAAAGTACTTCCTGCTGAAGAATGATCATCTGAAGAACAACATTAGCTCATTTCGTAATATGCAGAGAGTGTTGTTTCAAGCTAATTAAATGCCATGCATTTTTGATAGCACTTAACAATATGTGGTTAATTATTATTATGCAGGGTTTGTTCTATAGCATTAATTATGATGAACTCATTTGGCTTTTATAAGGATAGGGAGTATGCTGGTTTGGGAGGTGCAGTGCTTATGATGCTTGGTTGTAATTTAGATTCAAATTATTAAACTTTGGAGCTTTACGGAAAAAACTAAAGAGTTTTCAAATAGATTCTAACACTGAGTCAAAAAATATAGTTTAGGAAATAATCTTACTAGGTTTGACATTTTTATATGATTTACCACACATTGAAGAGCGTCGTCATGATGTGAACCACCGTGAGAAGTGCACATGTGAACGGAGCCACACCACCTGGACTCAAGGACTCTGTTGCCTGTGCAAGCTGAAGAATTTCTGATGCCCTAATCCACATTCCCATGGACTCTTTACCATGAACCGTGTCTCTCTGAGTCCTCTCTCTCCAGGCAGACACAAAGCTTCCCTCGCTTGCTGGGGAGGTTCTTACATCCTGGGTCAAGGATCCTTCTCTCCCCGAAGAGGTTTTGAGAACTTGGATGCATCAGAATTCAGCCCCAGACACCCTGATTCACGAGGTCTGCAGTGGGATTTGGAAATTGTAGTTTTAAAAGTGGGTAAGTGCCTGGGGCCTGGGATTGGGTATGGGAAGTGACTGCAGATGGGTGCCAGCTGTCTTTCTAGGGTGAAAAGAATGTCCTCGAATTCAGTTGTGAAGGTGGTTGCACAGCTCTGTGGACTTACTAAAAATCATTGAATTGTACACCTAAAATGAGCACATCTGATGGTCTATAAATTACATCTTGACACAGTGAGTGGGTGACTCTAGTGGCAGTGGTGGGCAGTGGTGGCAGTGGTGGGCAGTGGTGGGCAGTGGTGGCAGTGGTGGGCAGTGGTGGGCAGCCTCACACCCTGCACAGGGAGGGGTCTGGGTGGGGGGCTCCATTGCAGCCTTGGGGCCCGTTGTCTGCACCCGCCTCACCTGCTTACCTCCTTCCCAGGTTCAGAGAAGAACCTCGGTGCACACAGCTCTTCAGATCTGCCCAGAATGCAGAGTCACCTCCCAGCTCAGGCTTGCTAGATGGTGGCCTAGGAGCTCTGAGCTCGCAGATGGAAGTGGGTGCCCTGCCATGCACCGGCTGCAGCTGGAAAGGCCCTCGGATCTGACCTGATCCTCACCTGCAGATCTTGCTTTAAGATGTCTTTTGTTAATACAGTATGTCCATGTAATTAAAGGGTGGTGATTTCTAGCAATTTGTAGTGTCATAAACTTTTCATCAAAATGCAGCATAGCTGTTGGAAAGTAACTCTCTGTAAGCAGTGTTTGAAGTCAGCTAGAGGCTGCTGTGGCATCAGTCAGAAGGGACGCCAGAAGAGAGGCTGCATGTGAGATTGGCGTAAACTCAATTACAAAAGGAAGCCCCATCTCTGATGGCGAAGCCACCACACATAGCGTCAGGTTTCCTCAATAGCCGGTGTCGACAGCGCCCCTCATTGTTTAATCCTGGGGGCATCGTGCACTGGCACAGCCCCTTCCACTCCCTGTCTTAAAAAGTGATCCTGATTACCCCAGGCTGAGATGCTGGGGGCTCCGTGGCAGCCTCATGGAGAAAGCTGCTTTGACACGGAAGGCAAAGATGCCCAAGTTCCAAGGGTCATTTTTGAATGTCCTACTAACAAAACGATTTAATAGGGCATGTTGCAGAAACTCTTCTCTGCAGTCATCATGAGGGTATGTAAGTAGAAGGAAGGTTTGTTTCAACAACAACAAAGAAACCCCACTATTATTAGCAGAATAATATCTTCCATGAATTTCTGTTGAGGTTTTCTGAGGGCTGAGTTCTCTGGGGTGACCAGTGTGTTTCATCAAAAGCAAGTACATGGCGCAGAGGAAGGAACAACAGGCCCCGCCCCGGGTCCCATCCCTGGTAGAGATGTTGGTGTCAGGAGGCCTGGGCCCCGAGGAGGCCTCAGAGCAGCGGTGATGACTCCTTCTGTGTTGAGTTCACTTTCTTCTTTCAAAGCCCGTGCCACTGGCTCTTCGTGCATCCCTGTGAGAATTTCAGGGCGAGTGTTATTTGTGGGCTAAGTACAAAGGCCAGGGGTGGCTCACACGGTGACAGGTGGCAAAATTAGGCCAAAGGCCTGGATTCAGAGGCAAGAGCAGGGCCAGGCAGCAGGGGGGAGGAGGCCAGGAGGGCCCCTCCCCCAACAGAATGAGGCGGCCACACAGCAAGTTCCACACGTGGGTTTGCAGTGACTTCTGGCATCTCGTTCTGTCTCGCTTATTTGCTTTCCTTCTACTCACAGGAATCTTCTTATTTCTTATTTCTCCACTTTACATATTTTTGCATTATTTTAGGAAATACTAAATGAAGGAGAGAGGAGGGGAGGACAGAGTTTACAGGTGACATGCAGTAAACTAAAAATCACTGGGCCCTTGGTCCAATCCGCCTGGGTCCACCTCCGCATCCCCAGTCTGCGTGACGACGGTGTGACTTTGCAATGCCACGTCACCTCGCTGTATGTTTCCACGGTGGGGAAGCGGGTGTATTGTTGCGTGGCTGAGGTTTTGTGAGGATTGAAGATGGTAAAGGGGACAGCTTCTTAGTGTGCAAAGCGGGGCCTGGACCTGGAAGAAGAGCTTTCAGGGCACCCTGTGTGTGTGCATGTGCGTGCAAGGAGTGAGCTGGGTGCTGGGCTGGTGTGCCCCATCCTCCCGTTCCTCTCCGTGTGCACCATGAGCAGTATCAGTGGGTCCCGGCTGCCTCACTTAACATAACCATGAGTGGGGAGATCTTTCTTGCTGCATAAATTGTTTTTGCTCCCTGGGAACTTCCCACTTTTAGGCAACAGCACTTCAGTTAAATGCTAAAACAATTTCTGTGAACATAGACTGTGCCTGATGGCTCAGGGACATCATGAAAAGTTCTTTTCCTGTACCCCGTATGGTTAGAAGAAATTAACACTGTTAGACAGCAATACAGGTATACAGCAGTGTGCAGCATAAATGAACATCAGCTGGGAAAACACAATTGTTCAGTAGTCTGACACAGTTGGAAATTTCCATTCATTGATAAGTTCTTAAAATAAATGGAAGAATCAGGTTTTTACTGTGTCTGATAATGTGTTGTTTTTGAAATTCAGGTTTACTTCTAAGCTATTAATAGTTAACTTAGACTTACCCCCTCTACTGTTAATTACCCGCAGAGAAAGGCAAATAAACTCACGTAGACCAGTATATTACTCTTCCTAAACATATTGGTAGAATAAAAATGCCTATGGAAACCATTGCAGGAAATGCTGAGTGCTCATTTTGTCTCTATCTGCTCTGTTAGATGTTGACTGACAAAGAGTGCAAGGCAAATACTGTTAAAACATTAAATTAAACTGATAATGACTAGAGATGGTATAATTTTACACTACAGTAGAATGGCAATTAAGAACTTATTTTAAAAAATATTTTAAGAAAAAACAATCACACCAGTTACACTAGAATTATTTTCATAGAGAGGTGGTGGTTGAGATATTAATTAAGATAAGGCGGCAAATGCCAGCTGAGATTTGAGGTTTCCCTTCGGGATCTAAGTGTGAGGACTATAGCAGCTCCCAAGGCTGGCTCTGATGACTTTCTGAGTAGGTCGCTTCCACCGTTCCACCCTCTCCCACGAAGTCTCAGCCAAAGCTGCTTTCTTGTTGCAGCCTGGACATATACAAATGTGCATGTAGAAAACGATCGATGCATTTATTAGATTCAAGGAAAACTTGCTGATACAAATAAACGATTTCATACACTTTGCCCTTTAAACAAAAAGCACAGGCTGTCACAGTCACGTCTGTACTTCGTGTTGCTGTTGTTTTCAGATAGTAATTCACAACCCTCACAACCCTTTGTGAGGCCCTGAGGACTTGCACTCAGGAAAGACTCCAGGGGATATGGCCGCTCCACTTCTAAGCCGCAGGATTTCGGTCTTCATAGGAGCTGAAGGTCTTAATTAGTGTAGCCACGGCTGCTCGGCAGACACTTGAAGGGCGCCTGCATCTGCCTGCTGTCTAGTGTTAACCATAAGAAGAAGAGGAGATGCATAGGGTCCAAGCTGAAGTTTGGGGCTTGGGTTGACAGACGGCGTGGATGATTCTGATGTCGTGGAAGGAGCCACTGATTTCAACCCAGGCCAACTCCCCGGGAACTAACTCCCAAAGATGCCCCATCCTCACACCCCTATGCACAAGAAATTAATCTGTAGATTTTATGTTCTTTAGAAATTTCTCAAATAACATAAAGGATGCATTCTACATTGTTTATAATTCCCTCGGATACATTAGGTAAACTGATTACTTATTAAACAGTCTTCCCATTGGTTTATTTTTCTCACCTACAAAATGAGGGTAAGCGTTCTTCTCCACAGACTCCATAAGAAAGTTGTAAGAATCATATGAATTAATACCTGAAAACAAGTAATGTATGACACAGTGTTATCTAGATAACAGTAATCATCGCCACCAGAACTGTCATTGTGTAGACAGAATACAGCTTGGAACACACGCACGGCTGTCTTCATACTCCCATCTGTAGAAATTTGTCTTTTTTCCATCAAAATGTTCATCGAAGTGTATTGTATTTTTTCGTCATCAATCTCTTTGGAGTGCCCAGTCAATAACCGATATAAAGACAGTTGTTTGTGAGACTCAATAAAGCACAGAAGAAAAATGCTCATGAGTGAAATATTGCATCAGAGCTGAGAGGTCAACGAGTTGAAATGTCGGGAAGGGACGCAGGGAACTCGAGGGTCTGTGGTTGTGCTCCTGTGGGTCGTGGGTAACAGGATTTCCCGAACAATGTCCGTGAAGGGAAAGGTCAACTTGCGGTGAGACGGAGCCGTTGGCAAGGAGAATGTGCAGAGGCTAAGGAGAGGCGGCTGTCCAGCTGTCCTCGGAGAATGAACAGAGGCTAAGGAGAGGCGGCTGTCCAGCTGTCCTCCATAAGGACTCAGCATGTAAGCTGAAGTTTTTCTCTTAACTTTTCCAGACTTTTGGACCCAAGCCTTATGCTTCCTTTAGTAATTTTGTAATTCTTGCTTCGTCGTGCCTCAAATTCAGGGGCACATAGAAACTGACAGGTATGTTGTGGGCTTAAAAAAGAAGCAATTAATAATATACATGTAGCATGTTTATAAATTATTGTTTCCTGAGCGATTTGTTCAAGCTAATAATGGGGGTCTTGGTGGGGGGGTATTAAATTAGAAGGTATTGCCCGTCCTTGTTGACAGTTTAAATGGCATGGGTTTATGGAAACCGTGCAACGGTGTTCCAAACTGACCACTTCCCCAGCTAGTGGATGGGCCATGGTCAGGCACATGTTCTGTGCCCAGTCTGCACTCTGGCTGGATTCATCTCATTGAATCAACTCAAGTCATGAATCTGTGTAACTATGTGCTGATTTATTTATGCGATGCTCTCCTCCCCTAGGGGGCTGCCTGGGAAGGTGGGGGGGGGGTCTTCCTCCCATGAGCTGAGGGCCTGGCATGCACAGTGCCTCGTGCTCAACAGCAGACGCTTGACCCCCTGGAAGATCTACTACAAACCTGGCTGTGGACAGAACCCCCCCTGCGTGCTCTCCTGCTGATGGAACTCATTCCAGCCCAGCACTGACCTCCAGACTCCTGCTATTACAATGCCAGATTATCAGTATTATCTCCTAAGAGGAGAATGTTTCTTAAGTTTTAAAAGGAGTCCTGTTTTGTTACTGAGAAGAATTAACACAAATATATGAATTGGAATTTTCTATCTTTGTAACTCAATCATGAAAAATCTTGTATGATACCTCTGGATTGGCAACAAAAATAAATGTATCTTTTTCTGAGTATTAGAGCATTGTTTCTTTATACCAAAATAATTCTTCACGCATTATCCTAAGATTTTTTTAATGTCAGAAAGAAAATATGCACAACATAATTTTCTCTTATCTGATAGCACAACAGAAGAGGAAAGGATGTTTTCTTTTCTCATAGGAAAACACGCATGTCTGTGGACTCTCCCTTAGGAGGGTCTGGATGGTTTTCACGGCTCCTTCATTTTCATACGATAAAAGGGGTTTTCCTCCAGCCACCTTACCCTTCTGTATATTATTCTGTTTATAGGTAGACACTTGAAGCTCTATCTACAATTGCAATCATTAGTATCTAGCACTTATAAATACCCCTTTAAGATGCTATTTGATACCTTCTATAGTCTTGGAGGAAACAGTCTGGATACTCCTGTTTCCAAAGCGGCTAAATGTATTACAATAAATTTGCTTTCTCTGTGCTGTGGAATTGGAAACCTATAAGATGGTGAATAAGAAAACTGATACCAGTGCTTATCTGTCCGAAAGCTAGTGGTGTTAGGAAGCCCAGTAATTGAAAAATGGATAGCATTGATATTTGAACCTTTTTATATAACCTTTGAAGTGTAAGCCTTTTGGGGAATAAATTGCTTTTTGTAACAAGAACAATGTCAGATCCCATATTTAGAAAGCGTGCACTTAATTCATTTTCAGACGAAGAAACTCATGTTGTCTTGTTGGGAAAAACATTGCAAAATGGATTAAGCTTCACCCTGGAGAGATGATAACCTAATATAAATAACTGCAGGCTGATCTTTATTAGTTACTGAGCAAATATTGCCAAATAGGACAGGCGACCTTCAATGGTGATTGATCTAGGATAAGTCATCCACAACATTGTCTTCGGAGAATAACTTTGGGGCATTTTGGGATCTTTAGTCTCTTCTTATTTAGGGGGACGCGGTGAAGCTAATGTCGGAGAAGAGTAAGTGCGTCTTATTTAAGGGGAAGGATTAGAGCTCACACCGTGCAGAGTAATGACATCGGATTCTCGGGTGGGCCAAATGGTCAATGTGTGTCGAACTGATTGAGACTGCAGGAACAGGGTTCTCCGTTGAAAACCTACACCTCACAAAACTTCTCCAGTTGAGGCTGCCCGAGCTCTGCGTTTCATCATTTCTGTAGTAATGAATAATTTACTCAGCATGACACTGGGTAACTGGACCGGGGCAGGTTCCGGCGTATGTTATAACTTCGAGAGAGAGGTTTGGGGAAGATGTCAACTATGTTTGCGTTATACCGAAACGGCCAGTCAATACAAAGAGGAATAAAAGTCAAAGAGGTTGTTCGTTATCACAGAAACAAATAGAATTAAAAACAAACTTGGATGTTTGTCCTGAGTTTCACTTCTCAGATGATGGTCCCAGGCAACAAGAATGGCTAGATTGTTCCAGTTTCCTCTCTTCTCCTTTTAAACCTTTTGTTTCAAATGTAAATGTCTCTATTTCAAAAGCCTTGGTAACATCTTCACATTGCTCAGTCTAATTCTTTCAAAACAAGTGGACACAAAATGACCCGCTGTTGTCTACACAGATGCCATTGTGTTCCATAAAGCTGCACCCCACGCACACTTCATAGCCAGCATCCGCAGGGACAGTGAGGGATAACATCTTAAAAGCATGTGGCAAGCTGGGCGCGGTGGCTCATCCCTGTAATCCTAGCCCTTTGGAAGGCCAACGTGGGTGGATCACGAGGTCCGGAGTTTGAGACCAGCCTGGCCAACATGGTGAAACCCCGTCTCTACTAAAAATACAGAAATCAGCTGGGTGCAGTGGCGGGTACCTGTAATCCCAGCTACTAGGGAGGCTGAGGCAGAATTGTTTGAACCCGGGAGGCGGAGGTTGCAGTGAGCCAAGATTGTACCACTGCACTCCAGTCTGGGTGACAGAGGGAGACTCCATCTCAAAAAAAAAAAAAAAAAGCACGTGGCACAGGGAATGGTCTATGTCGTATTTCTAAGGAGACTACTTCTTGAGAGAGAACGATTATTTGCCGTAAAACTCCTTTTCATCAGACAGCCCTATGACGGGGAGTCAGTGACTGCTGGTCCCTCGTCTGTGACCACACCCCAAGGAAGGAGAGGAATTGAGGGAGCTACTGGGCGGGTGGGGTGGGACTGAGTCACAGACATACATGTTCTTGGTTGGGAAGGAAGCAGAGTGGTTCCAGGGCTGCCCACAGTGTCACCTGGCCAGTCCTATGCTGAGCTGACGCACGAAGGCCATCTTGCAGGGGAGGCTCAGATGCCGCAGGCATAGATGTGGCTGTGTGCAGGGGAGGAAGACCATGGAGCTGAGGCACTGTTCTCATCACATCCTGCGGAGGCTGCGTCCAGCAACGCGTCCTATCTCTGCCCGTGCCGACCTTACTCACTCACCAGGTGCCCCGTGGGTGTGCTTCAGGTGCAGCTGCTCTTAACCCTGTTCCACAGGGACGCATTTGGAGGGAAGGCATTAAAGGCTGGGGGAGTGGGATGCGCCAGCCTCGGGAGGGGACTGGTAAGAAATGCTTGAGCTTCATTACGAAAGCGATGACATTTGATTTTTTTTTTTTGGGATGGTAGGAGTGGAGCAGCGGCGGATGCTGATCTCACGCTTTACCCTCCCCTCAAACCGTCCCGGCCCCCTGTTCCCTGGCATGCCCCCAATCAACAATGCATGTCTGTGTAGCCGTGTGCATGCGTAGCTGTGTATGGTTATGTGTGCGTGTGTGTGTTTGTGTATGGTTGGGTGTGGTTGTGTGGAACGGCTGTGGCTGGCTGTGTGTGGTTGGCATGTATTTTGTGTGTGTATGGTTCTGTGTGCTTGTGTGCTGTTGTATGTCTGTGGTTGTGTGTGTGGAGTGGTCAGGATTGTGTTTATTGTGGGCTTGCAGTGTGAAGGTTTGGCTGTGGGGTTGTGTGGTTGTGGGTTGTGGAATTAGGCGGAGTGGGAGCAGGGGAGAGAGGGAGCCAGATGACGGGATAGGAGGACAGGGAACTGACTCGATGATTGTTGAGATGGAGATGATTTTCCGCCAAAATCGCGTATCGCGCAATATCGTCTAAAATCGCGGACTGCGTCTGCGATGTGATCTCTGGCATACGCATCCCAGCATATCGTGCGCAAATGCAACAAGTACGGCCGCGTGGTCAGGCGCAGCGGATCTGGTAATGACCGGCACGTATCAAAAGTGCATCTACCGGTACGCGCAATGCACGCGCATACGGTAACGTGATGGTCAGCATACGGTCGCGCAATGCGGAGCGGTCGTGCGTATATGGTTGTGTGCATACTGTATGACCTGTGCGTACAGCCGGTAAGATGTGGATCAGTGCAGCTGTGCATGATAGTGCGGGATTGTGTGGGCTGTGTATGGTTATATATGATTGTGTGTGAGGGGTTGCGTTTCCATGTGGCTGTGTGTGCTTGCATAACTGTGTATTTCTGTGTGCATCAAGCAGTGGGCTGTGTATGGCTGTGTTTGGTTGTGCGTGCGTGATTGTGTATATCAGTGCTTTGCAGTGCGTGTGGCTCTTGTGCGCAATTTTGGTGTGCGTTTCTTAGCACTTCCCCGCTTCTCGGCATCGTGATTACCCAGGCCCATCCTTTGCTGCCCGCCGCATTGGATCAGTCATCGAGATCTCCATCCCTTTATTGGGAGAATCCTGTTAGAAACCATGATTTGGCCGGGCCAAAAGGCTCAAGCCCTGTAATCCCAGCACTTTGGGAGGCCGAGATCGGTGGATCACGAGGTCAGGAGATCGAGATCATCCTGGCTAACACGTGAAACCCCGCCTCTACTAAAAAAAAAATACAAAAACTAGCCGGCTAGGTATGGGCTCTGCAGTCCCAGCTACCTGGTGAGGCTGGAGGCAGGAGAATGGCCTTGAACCCCCGGAGGAGGAGCTTGTAACGAGGCCGCAGATCGCGCTACTGCACTCCAGCCTGGGCTTACAGAGCAGCACTCTGGTCTCAAAAAAAAAAAAAAAAAAAAAAAAATTTAAATAAATAAATAAATAAACAACAAAACAAATAAAATAAAATAAGAAAAAAATAGGAACAGATATTAAGACCAGGCAGGCTGGTGCTGGACTTTAGTGCTACATGTCTGGTTCTGCTTCAATCACTGACTAGCTGCGTGGACTTGGGAAAATGGATTTTCCTCTGACTTAGTTTTCTCATCTTTAGAATTGGGAGTAACAGCAGCGCCCAGTTCAGAGCAGTAGGGAGGACTGAATGAATTAGAGCCCATGTGGTGTGTGCCACACAGTGAGTGGTGAACACATTGGGTTTGTCTGCGGGCCATTTGCCTGCTGTTCCTGAACCCCCTGCCTGGGGGCTCTGCTCTCTACTGCTGGATGGGGTCAGCACTTCCCATCACTGGCTCCCTTGCCAGTTGGTCCTTGTTAGGATCTGCCAATAGGAAGATGGAAAGGCAGGAGGGGAAACGCTTCCTGCTCTGCTGCCACCTTGTGGACAGGTGCTGGTGGTTGGCTTGGCAGCAGCAAGGGTGTTAGGGATCCAGACTGAGAAAGTTTGGGTGGCAGAGTCAGCACCGTCGTTTTATTGGCCCACTGGTTGGAAGCTACCCTGCCCTGGGGACAAAGAGCTGAGTGTGGCAGTGTCTCCAGCAGCAGGTACAGGGGTGCCAGTTCTCCTGACCCTGAGTGTCAGCATTCTTTTTGCCTGCTCAGTAACCCCTCCTTCCTTTTTCTCTTGCAGTCATTTGCACCGTGGCAAACAACCCCATGTGTTATATCCCTTGTTTTTGTTTCTCTGGCTAATAAGGCATTTTTATTATTATTATTTGCTTTATCACTACTACCGATAAATAATTTAAATATGCAAGCAGTTTTGCAGCCACCCATTTTCTTGGGCATATTGTACACCTGATTTACTCGTGTTATACACAGCTGTCCCAATTGTCATGAGGTCAGATTCGGATTTCTGAAATGACTTGTTCGTCTCCAGATTAAAAGTCACCCAGCAAGATGTAACCAATAGCAAAATGGGAAGTGGACAGATCCTTACTGTCTTTTGTAAAAAGCAGAGTCACACACACGTTTTCTTATAATGTTATAGATATCATATCTACTGTATATGGAATTGGGAGAAGCATCTGCACACTGTTAGTTCTGCCTTTGTAGGCTGGTATGGGGTTTGGCTACAGTGGACCCCACATCAGAGATTAGCCTCTTGGCTGTTGTGATGTTTAGGAAACATCATTGCTTAAGGACCGGAAGACCCTTCTCCCGGCAGCTGCTACTGAGCTTGCCTGGTAAATGCTACCTGAAGGTCCTACAAGAATAAAGAATGTGCCCTGATATGGAGGAAGATGCCCAGTGGGAGAGTAACTATGAAAGCAAAGCTCATTTTTTGAGTTTGGCAAAGATCCATTATGTTCCTGTATCTTTTTATAACTCTGAAATAAATCTCACTGAGGTTTCCCAGATGGTGCTGAGGATAAATTCTATGTGAACACTTTTCTCTGTGTGTGCCAGGCTATGTCTACATCACTTTCACAACCAGTTAAAACTTCAGTCTAGTTTTTTTTTGGTAGACTGCACAATGCCAAAAAATGTCTGATTTTTAATTTAAGTGAGACGTTTGGTGAACTGATCAAGTAAATATATAATTTTGACCTTTTAGATTCAGAGTCTTTGCTCCTAAAAATACATTCCAGGATATTTATTTTCATAAAAGAAGAAGGAATTAACTCATCTGAGAAGGCTAATGGCTAAGCACCTCCCATCTACCTGGATTTATCACTTGCCAGCCACGAGACTTTGACCCAGTCCTCTGGGACCTGAGTTTCCCTAGCTGCAAAAATGGCAAGCAAAGCAGCGTCTCCTTCACCTGGCTGCCATGAGGCCCAAGCTGCTTAACAGAGGTGAAGACAGAGCAGTGCTGAGAGGGAGTGAGTGCTGGGTGCGTGGTAACTATGTCTTGGAATCTCCCTCACCCATCCCAAATCATCTTTTTGTGTGTGTGTGAATCACTGTTCTCTTTATGCCCTTATTTCTCCATCTGAAAAATGAGGTGGCTGTGCAATTCCCTCCAGAATTAAAATTTTCTAAGATTTTCAAACACAACTCAATGAGTCCACCTAATTAAAGTTTAATCCCATTTTCATAGTGCATTTTTTTAGGCATGTGGGTTATGGCACATGATGTCTGAACCCCGCCTGTTTTGCAAATGCTTTTTGTCTGCATCTCTGCTCACTGCCCAGGCTCTAACCAGGCAGGACCATGGGCTCTGGCAAGCTCCCCACGGGGGCTCCTGCCATTCTCATTCTCTGGTGCTTTCTTTTCTCCCATCTCTACCTGTGGAACTCTATTTCAACTATGAAGACCTTCAAGGCTGCCTACTGCTGTTACAACTCAGGTGGAACTCCTCACTGTTGCTCCCGGGTCTCCCATCACCTCTTCATTTGCCTGCCGGCCTCTCTCCCACAATGCTCTTCTCTGCTTGCTCCTGGGAAGCCCTCCTAGCCTTCAGCCCATTTCTTAGGGCGACTCGGCTCTGGCTCACATCCTTTCAAGGGGCTGGCATTTTCCTTTTCTTTGGCTTGGATGATCTTCCCTAGTAACTTCTTATGGCTGATTCTTATCTCAGGATCAAGGCCAAGTATCAAATTCTTGGAGAAGTCTTTCCCAACTGCCTACCTCACATTCTCAGTAGCAGCACCACAATCCGGTGGCTGCACGTGGCTGGCGCTCTCTGCAGCTGACTTGCGACCACGGTTTTCTTGTCTATTGCAGAGCTCCCTTGCTGGCGGGAACTCTGGTTTCCTTGCTCAGCCCTGACCTTGCTGGCTGGACCAGCACACATAGTAGCACATTGATTATTTGAATAAAGAATGCCTAGTTTAAATGAATGTTCTCTCTTCAAAGAAGCCTCAGATCTTTATGGATGTAAAGTAGAGAAGAAAATGACCAAGAAAATCTAAAATGCAACGCAAGTCAGTATGATGTAGAGGTTTTCAGCAATGGATCAACTGCAATATAAACACTCTTCTTTCTGAATGATGTGCTGAGGGTCACGGTGCCATCTGGTTCCTGACTTCATCTCTTCAGTCTCTTCCTTGCCCCACTCCCCACGCCTCTTCCTTCCCCTGATCTCCATCCCCTGCTTTCCTTCTCCTTATTAAACAGTGTTTCAAGTTTACAAAAAGTATAGTAAATAATAGGACACATATAATCAACTCCAGCTTTGTTAAATATAATATTCTGCTACATTTTCTTGTGAGATTTTCCTTTCCATCTTTGTTTTTAATTTTCAGATAATAAAGCAGATAATTGCATATCTCTGTGTGTTCTCGTCCTCACTTTATTTTATTTATTTATTTATTTTTTGAGACGGAGTCTTGCTCTGTCACCCAGACTGGAGTGCAGTGGTGCCATCTCGGCTCTGCCTCTTGGGTTCACGCCATTCTCCTGCCTCATCCTCCCGAGTCGCTGGAACTACAGGCACCCGCCACCATGCCCTGCTAATTTTTTGTATATTTTGTAGAGACTGAGTTTCACCTTGTTAGCCAGGATGGTCTCGATCTCCTGACCTCGTGATCCGCCCACCTTGGCCTCCCAAAGTGCTGGGATTACAGGTGTGAGCCACTGCACCCAGGCTCTCATCCTCAATTTTAATTCTTTCACTCCAGAGCAGCCTCTCCTGAACTTTGGTGATTCTCAGTCCCAACCACAATGTAAATTGTGCACTACACATCTATATATCTCTTAATGATGTAGTAAGATTTTAAATGTTTGTAAATTTTTTATAAATGTGATTAGTTCACCCACTTTCTGTTTTTATGGTACTTCTGATAATTGTCCAGGTCAATGCAGATAGCCCTGGAATTCAATGCTTTTTAATCCTATGTAGGACATCGTTATATAAATCTAACAGCATTGATTTATTCTGCTTTTGATAGAAATGTACTTAAAAAATAATTGCAAATAATGCTGCTATGAATAATTTTGTAGGGGTGACTTTTGCACATGTGGGGTATTTTTTCTAAGCTATATAGATTGTAGCTGCATTTCAGTCACCTGGAACACCAGGACATAATACGTCTGCAGTGAATATTACTGAATATGTTTTAGGGGCTCCAGCACACGTGCATACACTGTATGGCACTATGAAGAACCATCGTGCATCTCTTCATTCGTTCAGATATTGTAACGTTTCAAATAACGTTTTACTTAAACAAGCTTTTTTGATTTATTCTTAGTTACTTCATAATTATAATGTTATTGTAAATTAGACTTTTAAAATTGACCTCTTAATTGTTTATAGATGGTTTATAGCACTACGATTCTGGAACTGTCTTATTATTTCTGTTTTTTTTTTTTTTTTTAAATTGAGACACGGTTTCGCTTTGTTACCCAGGCTGGAGTGCAGTTGTGTGATCATAGCTCACTGCAGCCTTGGTGTCCTAGGCTCAAGCAATCCTCCTGTCTCAGCACCCCTGAGTACCTGGGACTACAGGCATGTGTCTCCATGCCTGGCTAACTTTTCTTTTTCTTTTTTGTACTTTTTGTAGATATGGGGATCTCACCATGTTGCCCAGGCTGGACTTGAACTCCTGACCCAAGCGATCTGCTCACTTCAGCCTCCTCCCAAAGTGCTGGGATTACAGGCATGAGCCATTGCACCCAACTTATTTCTAACAACTTGTTTGTAGAATCTCTTGACCCTAGAGTGTCATACCACCTCCAAGTAACACCGTTTTTTCATTCGTTCCAATTCATACATCTTTTATTTGCTTTACTTAGTGAACAGATTTCCTTCTCCAGCACATACCTAAGTCATAATAATGACCAATCTCATTTTGTATGATTTTAAAGGCTGAAAATATTTTGCAATTAACTAATTACATTTATTAACTAATACATGTTAACTACAAAAACCTTATTGCAATCTTGGTGCAGGGAAGTTAACCAATGTTGGTAGTTAATATTTATTAGGCTGAGGATGTTTCCTCTAGTTCTATATGTCTCATTATTTTTTGCATGATTAATTTGATCAAAGTTTAAATTTTAGCAATTTTTTTGTATAACTCAATAGGTAATTTTAGATTTTTCTCCTTTAATTTATCAAAGTTGTGAATTATATTAATAGGTTCTTTTACATTAAGCCATTCTTGCATATCTGGAATGGACCTAACTTGGTCGTGATGTAACTTTTTAATATAAAATGAGCTGGATTTATTGATATTTTAATTAGGATGTCTGCATCTATGTTTATTAATCAACATTGGCCTATAGTTTCCCTCTATCATCCTGCTTTTGTATGAGTTTGGCATAAAGGTTACACTGACTACATAAAGTGAGCTAAGGAATCCCCCGTTCCCATTCTCTGAAAGAGAGATGTAGATTTATATAATCTGTATCTTGAATGTTTGGGAGAAGTTCGTTATAAGACTTTTTAAGTAGCCAGTTATTTGCTTTTTGCTATGTGTGTTTTTGTTTTGTTGGGAGTTTTGTTGTTGTTTTGGTGGTAGATTTTTAATAGAAAATTTTATTTTTGTAATGATTTTTAAATCCAGTTAATTTTATAATTGTTCTCAATTGTGTATGAAGTTACAGACTTATTGGGTATTGCCTTTTTAATCTAAACTTTCAGATTTCCTCACATACAAGTATGAATTGTATTCCCTCATAATGGATTGAGCCTCTGCTGTCAGTGTGTGTGTGTATGAGTGTGTGTGTGTGTGCCTGTGTTTCATACCTAACGGTGGTTCTTCTGTGCTTTCTTTTCTTCCTTGATCAATCTTTTATGAGGTGTGATAATTTAATGATGCAAAGAAGAAATTTATCATTCTTGATTTTCATTTGTTTTCCATTTCACTGAGTTTTATTCTGAGCTATGGTATTACTTACCTCCCACTTTCTTTGCATTTATTTTTCCTGTGACGAGGTTTCTATGGCTTGAGTTGTACACTCGGCTACAGTCTCCTGATATAAACTTCCATAGCTATGTTTCCCTTTCATTGCTGCTTTAGGTACATATAAAAAGTTTTGGTTGAATGTTCACTGTCATTCTATTCTAAATGTTTTCTAATTTTTACCATGATCTTTATTATTGCTGTGGTGCTTCTAAGTTACTTAGAAGTGAATTTTAAATTTCCAAATAAATGATATTTTTAATTTCTGATTTATTAGATTGTTTTGGAGAATGTACTTTGTATTTTATCAATTCTTTGGCCAAGTGCATAATCAATTTTATAAATATTCTATGTATGCCTGAAAAGATTGTGCCTTTTTTCAATTGTTGAGTACAATGCTTTAGGCATGTCCATTAAATCAAGTCTGATAAATGTTTTGTTGAAGTCTCCTCTAGATACACCATTTTTTGGGTCTATTACATCTATCAGTTATCAACAAAAGAGTGATAAATTATACTACTGTGATTATAGAGGTTTCAATGTTTCTTTGTATTTGCTACTTTTCTTTATGTATTAGAAGCTATTACAAGGTAAAGGAAACTAGAATGATTATATCTTCTTAGTGAAGGGTTCCATTTATCATTCAATAGTAACCATTTTTAATATTGAGGTCTATTGTGTAATATTGAAATAGCTCACAAGCTTTTTATATAATTAGAATTTCTTACCTACTATTCCATGTATAATGTAGTTATACATTATGTCTTTATTTGTCTAGTGGTTTACCTTAAATATTTAAAAATATTCTTGACCCAACCAGGTTTAAATATAAGCGATAGCTCCACCTCCTCTCTCAATATTTATCCTCCAAATTCTCTAATTCTGATCATTCTCTTGTACTAAATCTTATTATCTAGTATTTGAGTTCTACCTGTGTTTCTACTCTCCAAACAGTCATCATCATTGTTACCAACATTGTTTCATGTAGTTAGAGCTTTACTAGGATGAACTGTCTACTTCACCTTTTCTTGGTCTTTATTCCTTTCTTTATCGTCCTATTTTATTTCTCTGAAATCAGTTTCCTTCTCTATGAGAAATCCTTTGGGAGTTGTCTTCATGGGGTGTTAGCAGTAAAATCCTAGCCCTGTTAGTTCCATAAACTTTGGAAAATTATTTAAGGCTTTTATACTTAGATTTTGTCATGCGTAAAGTGGGAATAAGAGTGGTCCCTTTCCTGTGAATGGAAGGCGTGCTCCATGTAAACATGTGGAGCAGAATCTGTGCATATGGAGAGCTTTGGCAATGTCAGCTACTTATATGGTCATTGCTGTTTCCTGGAAATATACTTTTTCACCCTCACCTATTAATAATAATTTAGCTGAGTAGCCTATTCCAGGCTCGGGGTAAATTTTCCTTATGACTTTGGAAATACTAACAACCTGTCTCTGGCTTCAGCTGCTGATTTTGTTAAATACTGTTTCCTTGCTGGAAATCACCTTTTCTCTCATGCTGCTTTTAAGGACCGTCTCTGTCTCTGGAGTTCTGTGGCATCCATGTGACAGACATGTCGAAGAGTAGATTTATTTTTGTTTGTTCTGCTTGTGATGAAGGGATTTGCTGTCTTTCACCATTAAAAAACACATTCTTAGCCTTCATCTTATTTTAAATAGTGTCTCTTCTGGGGTCTCTCATCTTCTTTTCTAGAAATCACTTGCTTTGTTTGTTGGGCATTTTCATTCTGTCCCTGTTTCCCACTGTCTCGTTCATGATGTGTGAGACACATACCTGTGGCATCTCAGCTCCAACCCACTCTTGATATTCTACTCTGGGACGCTAGAGTTGAAAGTTACATCTTCTGTGGCTACGGGATTCCGGCGGGAGCTCTGGAGAGATGGTGGAGCCGCAGGAGGGGTAGGCGTGCTCCTCCATCTGCAAGTTGTGGCTTCCAGGGTGGGTCCAGCCTCTGACCCAGCCTCCAGCCCTCCCAGCCTTCCCAGGCCAGACCCATGCACTCCGTCATGGGCCCAGCCGCTCAAAGCCCAGGTGATTGTGAGTAAGCATTTTCAGCTCAGGACTTTCATCTCATCTGCTGCACAGGCTGAATCAGATGCTGACGTCCACCTGCCACCACGTGGACGTAAGGTAATGAAGGATGCTCCCTCTATAAACCTTCCTCGAACTGCTGAAAATGCTCACTCAAAGTCAGCTGGGCTGTGAGCTGCTGCGCCTGTGCTGGAGTGCATGGCCCAACAGTCCCGTGTTGGGCAGACAGGTTGGACACAGGCCTGTGGGTGGCTACACGTGGTCCTTCTTCCAAACTCCGAGGCTCCGATGACCCCACCCTCTTCCCTTTGTCCTGGCCTTAAGGGTGCCAGTAACTGGGCCTCCTCAGCTGTTCCTTCTTGCAGAGCTGGGCATCAAGCTCCTCGGTGGAAATATTGACTACTGCTTCGCTATTTCCTCAATATTCATATGACTCCTTCATTTCTATCCATTCTCATGGGTTGTTGGGGAGGAGGCTGTAACCCTTCCACTGACCGAGTCCGCTGGCTTCACTCTTCCTGGACTGCTTCCTCTGAAGCCTCACAGTACTTGGCAATGAGCTCTTCTTCCACGACATATGAGCTGTGGGCCATGCGTGTGACTCGGGTTCAGAGAATATCTCCAAATGCTCAGATCGTTGAATCACTCAGGCACCACAATTTGTGTCAACTCATTAACATGGGGTGGGGGGTTTCGGACTATGTGTGTTACAAACTTGACCCCCAAAGCTACATGTGGTTCAGACTGTGGTTACAAATCCCCCAAAACGTTCTCTCTCCATATGGAACAGACAGGTTTTATTTCTGGTCCCTTTGGGACCCCGGTTCCACTTCCTTAACTCATGAGTGCTCAGGTCAGCATCTCCCAGCTTCTCTGGGCAACCTCTCATACCTTCCCCCAGGACGCGTGCAGAGCTAACTCATGAGCTGCCCATGCAGGGTTTCAACAGCCAGTTTATTTCTCAACACTCGCCCTGTTTTATGCACGTGGCATTGCTTATTGAAAGTGTGTTGTTGCTGTTTTATCCAGCGTGTATGAGGTTTGCAGTGGGAGCATCCTTCCATTACCTTATGTCCACGTGGTGGCAGGTGGAAGTCCCCGTCTGGTTCAGCCTGTGTAGCAGATGAGATGAAAGCCCTGTGCTGAAAACGCTTGCTCAAAGTCACCTGGAGACATCAAAGAAGAATCCATTTCTTTCCTTTTTTCTAGCCAACGAGATTTACTTTTGATGGCAATAAATGTCCTCCAAGTTGTTAATCATTTTTTTTGACTGTGAAATGCTACATATCCATTTCTGTGTTATCTGACAATGTATAATAAAGCTGAAGCAAACTGCATAAGCATAGCCATAGGCATGCAGGTCTTTTCCGTATGCACAGAATTGGGTAATGCCAGCGGGAAAATCGTGAGGACACAATGTAGGTTCGACAGTGATGATGCACTTCAAAGCACCACATGACAGACCAGGACGAACAAACACCTCAGCAGCTGACACTGCAGCAAGTACGTGAGCAGCAGGCTGCTGTGAAGACACTCACACCACTGCTCTTGTTACTGCTATGAAGACGCTCACACCACTGCTCTTGTTACTGCTATGAAGACGCTCACACCACTGCTCTCACTGCTGCTGTGAAGACACGTACACCACTGCTGTCACTGCTGCTATGAAGACGCTCACACCACTGCTCTCACTGCTGCTATGAAGACGCTCACACCATTGTTCCCATTATTGCTGTGAAGACGCTCACACCACTGCTCTCGTTACTGCTCTGAAGACACTCACACCACTGCTCTCACTGCTGTGAAGACACGTACACCACTGCTGTCACTGCTGCTATGAAGACGCTCACACCACTGCTCTCACTGCTGCTATGAAGACGCTCACACCATTGTTCCCATTATTGCTGTGAAGACACTCACACCACTGCTCTCGTTACTGCTGTGAAGACACTCACACCACTGCTCTCGTTACTGCTGTGAAGACACTCACACCACTGCTCTCATGGCAGTTTGACAGTACTGTCCAGAGAAGAATCTGAGACTGGCTTGTCAACATAACTGTTAACTTTAACTCGATGACTTAAACTATGTGAAATTATGGCCAGGTATGGTGGCTCACTCCTGTAATCCCAGCACTTTGGGAGACTGAGGTGGGTGGATCACCTGAGGTCAGGCATTCCAGATAAGCCTGACCAACATGGTGAAACCCCATCTCTAGTAAAAATGCAAAAATTAGCCAGATGGGGTGGCACGCACCTGTAATTCCAGCTACTCGGGAGGCTGAGACGGGAGAATTGCTGGAACCCAGGAGGCGGAGGTGGCAGTGAGCCGAGATTACACCATTTCACTCCAGGCTGGGTGACAAAAGCGAGACTCAGTCTCAAAAACAAAACAAAACAAAACAACAAAATATGTGAAACATTTAAAATTCAACAGGATGAGAATATGGTTTCTGGTCATCTTTGCTTTGTGAAATAAATAAGCAAATAAATAAACTACAAAATTATCTGTGTGTACACAGATGCAGATTCAAGAAAAATATATTACCTTTGCCCAAATCACACGATCCTTTCTTTTGGGGGATGTCGTACTTTAGTGCTCCTTTTCATTCATGCGCAGCTAAATAAGCAGGAAAGATGTAACGTTTGCTTTGTGGTGCCAAGGCAAACCCACAGCAGAAACCTTAAGGAAACTTTGCCAAAATGTGCTCATTCTCTCTTTCACGGACAAAACCAGCCATCACAAATGCCATTACTTTCAAAGTAGAGCGGCACATTGATGGCTGCCTTGATGTGCAATATTTAAATTGCCAGCCTACCAGAGTGATAGACAGGCCTGGCGAGTTTAGTGTTTATTTTTTTTTGTACTGAAGTTGCTTGGTTTTCTCAATGCTAAAAAAGATTTATTTCAAGTAAGAGAAAATATTCCTAAGACTTTTATCCTAGTTCATGTGTTTGTTTGGTAGCCATTTCCCGCATGCCCACTGTGGACAGGAAGGACGGAGAGATTACATATGCACTCGGTGACCTTCAGCGCCCTGCGTGAGGACGTCAGACGAGCTCCGTTCAGCAGGGCAGTTTCCATGTCTTCAAATGCAGGCCAGGTGTTGAGAACAAAAGCTGTGATTTTAGATTTAACATGAGACACAGTTTCCAATCCTGTTAGTGAATATCTCATAATGTTGCAAGGATCTTTTAAAATCATGATCCCCCAGCATGATTGAAGTTGGTTTGGGGTTCCTGCTGCACTCTCTGAATTCAGGGGATATGATGGGAGACGTATGCCTTTGAGACATTTCCCCATAAGGCAGGAGACCTGAGGTAAAATCTCCAAGACCCTCTCAAGATTTATAAATTTGAACTAAAAAGTGATCTGAGAAGTAAACTAAGCTGGTAAATATAAAACAACATATACTCACACCTTCCGATCCTCACCTCTGTGAACTTTAGTTCACTTTTATTATTACATTTGTTATTGTGGATAAAGACAAAGTGTAGCAAGAAGACACAAGAGCTCAGCACGCATTCCCGGGCTCTGATTCACGTTTTATACTTAATGAAACAGACACATTTCATAATAAATAAGTCTAACAAAAACAGTTATTATAAAATCAAACATAAAATAAATTAAAAAATAAAATACAAAATATAACTGACTTAGCAGGATGATTCTCTTTAAACCCATCTTTCCCACACTTGTTCAGACCAGGACAATAGAAATATGTGATATTCACATGTCTTAAATTAAGAAATTTAATTTATTTTTTAAAAAATGTTCTGGCTCTAAGCATCAATCTAATTAATTTTCTTTTTTTTTTTTTTCTAACTTTTATTTTAGGTTCCGGGTACAGCTGCAGGTTTGTTCCATGGTTACATTGCATGCTGTGGGGATTTCGTGTACAGACAGTTTTGTCACTCAGGTAATTAGTAGAATATGCAGCAGGTAGTTTTTCAATCGTCACCCTTCTTCCGTCTGTCACCCTCAAACAGGCCCCCATGTCTGTTGTTCCCTTCTCTGTGTCCATGTGTACTCAATGTCTAGCTCTCACTGATAAGTGAGAACATGTGGTACGTGGTTTTCTGTTCCTGTGTTGATTTGCTCAGGATAATGGCCTCCAGTTTTATACTTGTTGCTGCAAAGGCCATGATCTCATTTTTGATGGCTGCGTAGTATGCCATGGTGTATTGTACTACATTTTCTTTATCCAGTCCATCACTGATGGGCATGGAGGTTGATTCCCTGTCTTTCCTATTGTGAATAGTGCTGTGATGAACATATGTGTGCATGTGTCTTTGTGGCAGAACAATTTATATTCCTTTGTGTATATGCCCGGTAACGAAATGGCTGAGTCGAACAGTGGCTCTATTTTAAGTTCTTTGAGAAATCTCCAAACTGCTTTCCACAGTCGCTGAGCTAATTTGCATTCCCACCAGCGGTGTAGAGGTGTTGCCTTTTCTCTGCATTCTTGCCAGTATCTGTTATTTTTTGACTTCGTAGTAATAGCCATTCTGACCAGTGTGAGAAGATGTTGCTGTAGTTTTGATTTGCATTTCTCTAATGATTAGGGAGATTGAGCATCTTTCTCATACGCTTATTGACCGTGTGTATGTCTTCTTTGAGATGTACGTGTTCATGTCCTTTGCCCATGTTTTTAATGGAGTTGTTTGTTTTCTGCTTAAGTTCCTCATCAATTCTGGATATTAGTCATTTGTTGGATACATAGTTTACAAATAATTTCTCCCATTCTGTAGGTTGTCTGTTTACACTGTTGATAACTTCTTAATTTACTAAATTAAGAAATTAATATGCATTCACACATCTTGAATGAAGAAATGAGGGGTTTTATGTTTCTCTTATAAGGAAATGCATATCAATCACTAATTCTGGAAATTTTGGTCAATTTTTCTAATAATTATTGCATTTTCAAATATTTCCTATATGCCACATTATATACATATATAAGATATAACTTCAAACTCACATGTGTACTGGCACCGGATTTTCATAGGAGAATTACAGAAACAGCATGATACTTGGCTGGTCATGGTTAATATTGATTTGGGAGACCTGTGGGTGAGGCTACCAGCATGACTCCTTCACATTTTTATGCCTGAATCCATGTGGACCACACAGTCACCATCAAAGTGTTGGGAGGATCCAGAAGGAGCATGGGTGAGCCCCAGGCTCCCTTGTCACTGGCTGGTGCCTCCCAGGTGTCAGGGGCAGACCCTGCCATCCAGTGCAATGACCAGACAGCCAGACCGGGTCCCTCAGGAAGAATTCAGCTGCAGCGACTTCTCAGTCACCCAGCAACTGGGCAGGGAGAGGGGGTCTGAAGGCTGACGTGCTTGCACGCATGTGCCTGCGTGTGCGTGTTTGTGAACCAGGACAAGTGAACACAGGGGCTCGACTGGGTGCGGGGTGAGGTCACTCCATCAGCTTGTGGAGAAGAGACGAAAATGCAGCTGGCTCAGTGTTTTGTGGATGCCTAATTATGGAAAGAATTAAAAAATCACCATTCTAATGAGCTTCCGTCACTTAAGTCTCTAAAAAACGGATCCATGTTGACACTGGTTTTTCCCAATCCCTTTTGAGAAAAGAGACTGAGGTCTACCTTATCAAGAATGGCCTCATTTTACTGGTTCTTCCCAAGACCAGTGTTTTTTTAGGGGGTTAATGTAACAGGAAGAGGTCAGGGTGATTATTTAGTGGGAAAAATTGTATTTGCTAGGACTTTATTGGTTCTCTTTCAGAAATCCAACTTATTTATGACATAAGTCATTTTAGGGCAGTTGATAGAAGTTATTTCTCTTTTATGACACTCGTGCCTGTGTGTAAAATTGTGCTATAAATGATATTGACAGTGTCATACGGTACTACTGTATTTTTTGTATGTTGTAAAACTTTGCTACTTTATGGTCAAACAAACTAAAGTTGTGACTGTCAGCTTCTCAGAAAACAAAACAAAACAAAAAAACTAGGGCTTTTCAGGTTTTGAAGAATGCACTTAAGAGAGTGATATACAGAAGAGAAAATTCCATAAAACAGAGGAGTAACCCAGGCTTTTATTTTTATGTTTCCTCCTGGATGCAGAATTTGTCTGGGTCATGGCCCATGCTGCTCACAATAAACACCAAGGTGGTGGCTGAGGCAGCGTCTCCAGCATCCTCAGCTCCAGGCTAAGGAGGGCGTATTCTGAGGGGCCTCCATGATGCCTTGTATTCCACATGAGGTCTGAGTTAATGAGTTACTCAATCTGCTTGGATGGTCAGATATATTACTATGTTCAACTTGACAAAGGCTACTGGAAAACCCTGTTGAATTCTGATTCAAGGAGGAGAAATAGCTTTTCAAGTCCCCCTGGGATTTTTCCATCAATACTTTTGTCTTGGGTCGATGGGGGCTCTCGAGTCATCTCTCCAAGGTCAAGAATCCCTCAGGACCACCATGTATGCTGATTGGAGCAGGGAAAATCCAGAGAGGGCCGAAGGGGCCTCTCAGAGTCAGCGTGCGTTTGTTTATCAATACAAGTAGTCCCTTTTATTAACTATGATTTTGTGCCAATTAGTGAACTCGAACAGACTGGTCTAAGGAAACACATACACACACCAGGTGAAACACAGTGACGACAACCATCGCAAACATGAGTGTCCTGGAGTCACGTTGTTGTGCAGAGTTTCCTGGGGGATTTCACATGACTGTACTGTACATACGTTCTCACCACTTCACACCACATGTGGGAGGAAGACAAGGCAGGCGTGATGGTTGCCATTTTTGGAGCTGAAGAAACAGCCTTAAAGGGGGATGGGGAATACTCACTACCACACGGCTAATCACTAGCCGGGTAGCGGCACCAGTCCAGGTCTGAGTCCTCGAGGTGTCCATGCTCTACTAGCAGGAACGATGCTAACCCCAAGACGATCATAAAACCTCAACGTGCCAACTGTGGACAGTCCCCCTTCTGATTTCCAAGCCCACCAGTGTGGTGTCCTTAGAGCGGGCCTGTGGGATGCCCTGATTGGTACTGGCTAACTTGTAACCTGTGGGTGGACTCAAAGTCACGCTCATGTGAAGAAGGGAAAGGGAACGCTGCTTCCTTTGTCTTTGGAGTAACTAAGGCAGAACTGAATGCTCTGAGCCAATGAAAAGTAGCCCCTCTCTGCTGACCCTAAGGGTGAGTTGGAAATACTCATAATCCTGACAGGTGTTCAGTTTGAGCTGGTTTATTTTGAGCAGGTCTTTGTGCCCCGGGCACTCTGAGAGGAGGGGATAGAGCTGGGTCGCATCACATTCCGGCCGTGCAGTGGAGCCAGGCTGGCAGCAGCGTCTCCACCAGAAGGCAGTGACGCCAGCCCTGTGTTACTGCCACAGTCCGTGGAAAACGCGGTTTCTGCCTCTAGGTCTGGAAAGCAGTGGAATTTGGCTTCCATTCTCCAGGAGTCGACTTTGTGCGTGAAGCTCCTGGTGACTCTGGGCGGGGTTGTTTGTTTGCTCCAAGTCTTCCAGGTGGGGCTCTCAGCACCTCCCAGGGGTGGTGGGCGGATGGAGGCAGAGCCCGGGGAGAGAAGGAGGGGGAGAGAGACAACAGAGACAAAGGGACGAAGAGGAGTTGATGGTGAGGGGGAGAGGAAGGGCAGAGAGAAAGGAGAGACAAAGAGAGATAGGGGGAGAAAATGAGAGAGGGGGAGACAGAGACAGACACAGGCAGAGAGAGATGGAGGGAAGCAAATGAGAGGCGGAGGGAGGAAGGAAGGAAGAACCGTGCCAGCCCAGCCCCTCTCTGCCACGCTCACAGACGCCACGGCCAGGCGGAGATGGCAGCAAAGGGCTTCCATACAGCGCGAGGATTTGTTCTAGAACCTGCCCGGCCCTCCCTGCGGAGACGAGCTCAACTCTTCCTCTCCAGTGTTTGGCTTCGCCCTCTCTCCTTGTCATTTACGGTGCCCTCGACAGCGTGGCGTGGCGCCCGCGCTCTGGAATGCCAGCCTGGCACGGCGGCGCAGCCAGCAGTGGTGTAATCTGCTAATGGCTTCTTTTCATTTCAGCTCTCCCTGAGAGACCCAGTGGCAGATTGTAGACTCAATTACTCTCATGTCAGGTGATTATCCTAGGTCTTAATGTAATCTTCCATTCACACATACCATATTTCAATTACGGCAGCTATGAAACAAGCTGTGTATTGAAATCGCCCATCACCTTATCACTGCTGAACAATGTCAACTGTAAAAGACACCAGCTGAAGGCAATTACACATGTGTTGAGAACCGATTATGATGACTCTCTGTGGTATTTGTGATGAGCTGGGGAATGTTCTGAAAATTTAATTTAATGACAATATGCTTGCTGTACAATCCATAATACCTCCTGAATCCAGCATGGGGCTATTAAAGCCGATAGGAGCATATTATCGCCGCGCGGAGGGCTGGGCCGGGAGGGCTGCTGGAGGCCTCCACGGGGAGCTAGGTAATGTCTCGCATCCTTCTGACGGCTGAGCAGACAGCTCCCGTTCCAGCTGCACGCCGGAGGGGGCCGCCGGCTGGGGAAGGTGCTTCTCTGGCTCCTCGCCGCCCTGTTGCTGCGGCCCCCTCCTGCCACCCGCCCCAGGGCGTCTCCGCCTGGCTCAGCCGCACCCCGGGGAGGCCCCGTGGCCGGGGAACAGGCCGAGGACTGACAGGCTGGCCGCGGTGGAGAGCAGGGGGCCCGCAGACAGGCAGCTCTCGGGCCTGCCCGGTGACCCCGGGTGGCCTCGCCGGGGTCCCAGCCCTGGGTGCCTTCGCCGCCACCATGCACAACCCCAGGATGGCACGCGGGGCCCGGGAACGACCCCACCGCAGGGGCCCACGCTCTGTGCTCAGCGGCCCGCGGCCGGGTGGGTAGGGACCTGCCTCTCTGCGCCGTGGGTCCCACGAGCGTCCCTGACCCCGGTGCTGTCCCTGGGACTGGGAATGTCACGGAGCTTTCTCCCTGACCGGAGGAGGATGTTCAGATGGGTTTCCATGGAGGCTGGAGGCCTGGGTGCTGATGGGTGGCAGGTCAGAGAGCAGATGGGAGAGGCTGGGATGAGGAGGAGGAGGCGAGGAGGCCAGTGCGGGGAGGGAGGAGGAGGGCAGAGGCCAGTGTGGAGGGCTGCGTGGGTGTGGGTGCCCTCCCTCTGTAGATGCCAGGTCGCGGGTGGTGCAGGAATGCTGGGAAGGGCCCTGACCCTGGCCCTGAATCCTGTTCCCGAGACCTGCTCTGCGGCCCTGGGGGCTGCAACCTGGAGAAAGAGGGCTCTTGGGTGACTCCTCCAAGTCCTGCTTGCTTTTCTCCAGTGTGACCCAAATGTTTTGCTCCTTCTACAGAGCAGCAAGGACCTAATTCATTCAGGAATAACACACTGTCTCGCCTTAATTAGCTTATTAATTGAGACTGTGGAGAAAATGGAGACCCAAACTTTGTTGGTCTAAAGTGGTAATAGCCTTGGTTTACATCAGCCATGACCAGCCCTTTGAATGCAAGGACTTTTTTTTTTTTTTTGCATATTTGTGGTGGTGAATATCAAGAAAATTATGCATGGAGCTTTTTATTTTTTAGCTCATCAGCTATTACTAGTGTTAGTGTATTTTATGTGTGGCCCAAGACAATTCTTCTTCCGGTGTGGCCCAGGGAAACCAAAAGGTTGGATACCCCTGGTTACATGAAGAATATTGTTAAAATATGAGCTCACTGGCCCAGCACAGTGGCTTATGCCTGTAATCCTGACGCTTTGGGAAGGCTGAGGTGGGCGGATCCCTTGAGGTCAGGAGTTCGAGACCAGCCCAGTCAACATGGCAAAACCCTATCTCTAAAATACAAAAATACAAAATACAAAATACAAAAATTAGCCAGGAGTGGTGGTATGCGCCTGTCATCCCAGCTACTTGGGAGGCTGAGGCCAGAAAATTGCTTGAACCCAGGAGGCGGAGGTTGCAGTGAACTGAAATCATGCTGCTGCATTCCAGCCTGGGTGACAGAGTCACACTATATATATATATATATATATATATATATATATATATATATATACACATACACACACACACACACACATTGATGGAAGAATATGTGTGTTCTATGGCTCTTTCATCACCAGCTTCAGTCTTCAGACCAATTTTGGTTACATGCTATTATAAATAGGTGCATATTTCAAATATATTTCAATAGTGTATGTTTTCTTTAACAGAAGATTTTTTTTTTTTTAATTAGACTATTTCGGATTTGATTTTTTTTTTTTTAAAAGAAAACCTCATGTGACAGCCTCCACTTAAATTTTAATTCCCTTTCATGGTTAGGTTTTCTCTACACAGTATTTTCACCATCTAATAATGTGAATATTTTCTTTATTTATTTTATCATCTATCTCACCTGAATTTAAGCAGCATGAAGACAGGTGATTTTTGCCTGTGTTTTCATTATGCAAAATCTAGACACCTGCCACATGTTTGAAAATAGATGCATGAATCTCTACAGCTAAGTACCTACTTAATATGATCTTGTATTTTGGTTTGTGCAAGGGAAACTTGGTTTGGTGTTAGATGTTATCGTCGCTAAATAACTCCTCCCCATCAATTATTCTGACTAATTCTATTAAAATACATGGTTGGGCGAGGTGGCTCACGCCTGTAATCCCAGCACTTTGGGAGGCCAAGGCGGGCGGATCACGAGGTCAGGAGATCAAGACCATCCTGGCTAACTCTGTGAAACCCCGTCTCTACTAAAAATACAAAAAATTAGCCGGGCGTGGTGGCGGCGCCTGTAGTCCCAGCTACTCGGGAGGCTGAGGCAGGAGAATGGCGTGAACCTGGGAGGTGGAGCTTGCAGTGAGCCGAGATTGCGCCACTGCACTCCAGCCTGGGCGACAGAGCGAGACTCCGTTTCAAAAACGAAAAACGAAACAAACCAAAAAAACCATACTTTTAAAAACCTTTTGGGGTAAGAGTGCTAGTTCTTTACTGTTCTTTACTGTGTATGTCCATAGAGTTGTAAAACTGGAGGGTGGAGAGAGAACAAACAATGGAAGCTTTCGTTTTATAGCCAGGGATGGGAGGCCCAGGGAATTGAATCTCCGTTCTGAAGTGCTGGAGGCAGAGTCGGGGCTGTGTGTTTTTACTGACAGCTCTTAGGCTCTGAGTCCAGGGGTCTTTTATGACCTGGCGCTGACTACTGAATGACTCGGTTGCAAAGCACTTGTACTGTTTCCCTCCATTCATGCGGCCCTAATCTCGGACCTGCGGCCACTGTTCCTGCTAAAAAAAATGAGGTGAAGCTGGAGAGCCCTGGGCCTCTGACAGTGTTTGAGGTTACAAGCTGGATGATTTGATGGGATGCCTCTTAACATCCAGGGGACCGTCATGGAGGGACACTATGGTCAGCATGGCCTGCTTCTGTTAGGACAATTTCATAATCATTAAGTAAATGGATTTTCTCCTTTGATAGATTTTGTAATATGTATATTGGATCAACGAAGGCAAGCCAATAGGGCATTGCTCAATCATATTTATTTTGAATTTATAAAGTTTAAGCTAACTCATGAACGTGAGCATGGAATGAAAGTTAGGGAAGACACTGTCTAACTGGAGACTTGCCTTGTACACTTCATCGGCATTTTCCTTATTGCCCTGGGGGACAGGGGAGTGGATTTTAGACAACTTGGGCTCTGAATGAATAAAATCCCCAAGCCAGGCTGTGTAACATGGGTTCTTACTGGGACAATCCCTGCACCCTCCTCCCCCACCATCCCAGAGAACATTGGCAGTTGCTGGCACATTCTTGGTTATCTTAACCGGGGCGGGGGTGCATCTGGGATGTAGTGGGTGAAGGTCAGAAAAGCTGCTCAACATCCTGCAATGTACAGGACGGCTCCCTAAAATGTCAGTAGAGCCAAGGTCCAGAAATCTTGCTATAGACAGAAAGAGAAATCTAATTAGCAGAGAAAAATCTCCTGGAAAAAACTTAGTCAATCAAGTTGCTTTTGGCATTTCAGCAACATTGGAGCAGATCCTCCAGTCCTGAAACTGTTTTCATAGTCACCTGTGTTCACAGTTCTCCTTCTGTGCATTGTGTTTTATGATCTGTTGCCCATGTTTATCTGCCTGTGCTGGTCTTATCAATTCGTATGTGGACTTTACACGCGCAGTCCCTCGCCACATTTCCCACGCATATTCTCCCCGTGGCCCACAGATGCGACAGTCTGCCTGCCCAGGGAGCCTGCTCAGTGAGCCTAGTGGAGTGAAGGCAGCAGGGAGAATGCCGAGTCCGGGAACTCCCGTTATCCTGAATGGGTGAGGAAGGGGAAGGGGATGCCCATATGACTGGGCCTGTAGACCCCCAGGGCTGCTATCTGCCTCCCACCTTCCTTAAGGAAGCACCCGTGGGGGAGAAGGGGATGGGAGGACCCCCGCATCCTGGCCTGCCCCGAGTGCAGCATGTGCAGGCAGCATCACCGCAGAGCAAGCTTGGATCTCCAACGTCTCAGCGTTTTCCACAGGAGAGTGACTTTTGGGTGGCCAAACACTTACCAGAAATCATTCTGGGCCGGGCGCGGTGGCTCACGCCTGTAATCCCAGCACTTTGGGAGGCCGAGGCGGGCGGATCACAAGGTCAGGAGATCGAGACCACAGTGAAACCCCGTCTCTACTAAAAATACAAAAAAAATTAGCCGGGCGTGGTGGCGGCGCCTGTAGTCCCAGCTACTCAGGAGGCTGAGGCAGGAGAATGGCGTGAACCCGGGAGGCGGAGCTTGCAGTGAGCCGAGATCGCGCCACTGCACTCCAGCCTGGGCCACAGCGCGAGACTCCGTCTCAAAAAAAAAAAAAAAAAAAAAAAAAAAGAAATCATTCTGGGATCTCCTTCCATGGAAAACATTTAAAAAGTATGTGTTTATAATCTAGATATTAAGCATTACCCTGGCATACTGTGTTAAAATAAACTAGAGAACATTTTGCATTAGTTTACAGTCATATTTTTGAGACTATGTTGAGACAGAAAAAAAGAAGAACCAGATGAATCCAAGAAAATGGGCTTCTTGATTACCCTGTATTCTCTTTTCCCTTCTCCTCTGAAGTTAATATATAAACTCATATTATATTACAGAAACATACTAGAAGCAAGCACTTGATGTCTGCGTTATTCCGATTGGCAAATTTTACTGTTTTCAAAATTATGTTGCATGCAGTACTGTACTACTTATCAAAGGCAATTATATTCTTTTTAATGTATACTTCTTATAGATATTAAAGAAAAAGCATGTTGTCATCGAGCTTATGTCCAGCTTAGCTGTTAACATTTTGAATAAACTACGTAAAATGTTTACTACAAAATGGAGTGTCATAATGCTCATGGCATAAAAAGCAAACAGGTATTTACGCTTACATATGATGATATTTTCAAAGGCAGGCAGTGGCATCCCCAAATAAATGAGGGACTTTTCTAGCAGCCGGTATTGCTAGCTGTTTTTCTTCATGTATCATTCTTCACTCAGAAAAAAATGCTATCTGATTACAAATTATGTACCTATTCTTACTTCTTTTGCCCAAGGCAGCTGTTAATTTTTGCCATAGGTCATAGAGGATAAAGCCCCAAAGATCCGGGAGCTTCTTAATTGCATCGCACACAACTGGCTGTCGTCAGGCACCTCGAAGGAGTTATTGCACCTTGCAGATAATGCCTTTTCCCTGCGAGCCATGAAATAGATTCTCCCTCTATTGCTATATTAATTAGACTTCAAGGATGTTAGAAAAATTATAGCTTAAGCTTCTGCTCAAAAAATTTAGGCAATATTATAGAAGGAATCTTGGCCCAAACTTACAAGGAAATGAATTAACCTTGAGGCTTTCTTTTGTTTCAGAAGGAAAAGATTAAAAAAAAAACCCCAACAACTCACCACCTTGTCACTTTACAACAATATATAAGTTTTGATAGAATTCCAGGTTAAGTTTGTCAGTTCTGATGTTGTAAAAACGGAATGAACTGGAAGGACCTGTGGAAGTCTCGGGAAGTCTCAGGAATTTCCTCCTCGGGCCGTATATCAAGCGCACAGTGAGAGGGGAGAGGAAAGGAAGGTAGGAGAGAAGGGCAAAAGGCGAAATGGTTTGTGTCCATTTAAGAAAAAAATCAATAATAGCATAAAATTGATTTAGTGCTTGTCATAAAACATAAGTAAGTGCTGGAAAATAGAGAAAATTGAGTCTCAATTTAATCTGCACAAAAGCCACACTGTACTGATGAAGTGATTGTAGTGAGGAGAGCTACATAAAACCTGAAGACAGATACTTAATTGTCATATTAAAGACTCTTTTCAGCCGCTAGAGTCGAGGGGTAGGACCCATTAATCATGTGGATAAGGGGCATTGAAATCAAATCTCAATTAAAATCTGTTCAATAATGTCTCTAATATGTTTTTCAAGCATTAATTTTTTCCCATCGATTCCACACCCCATAAATCAGATATGTTGCAGTGCATGTAATAGTTTATGGAGGAGAGGATTATGGTTTTATGAAGTTAATGCGGCAGAACCATTTAATTTACACAGGCTAAAGTTTTATGTCTGTTGCTCATTTCTATTATTTTCTTCAGCTAAAAATTATTTGGGCCATAAAACTAAGAATCAAGTTCATTTTTTCCAAGTGTCTATATAGTTAGCAATCAGATTCCAGTTTCTTTTTTCCAAATTTGCCTGGGAAATCACACCCCGAAGTACACAAAGCTGAGTTTGCAGCGGGCATAGGCTTTGTGCAGAGGGCTGTATGTGCCCCTGGAGAGAGGAGCTGCCGGAGCTTGCACCAAAAGGGCTTCTGAGGGATTTCGCACACACCACTGAATGCACAAGCTTCTCCATCTCGGCTTTGGAATGTTCCCAGGTACCGCTACAGAGTTTGTACCTTCCGAACAAAAAGCCGTATCTATTTCCTTCAGGGTTCCCATGGCAGGTGGTAGATGAAATTGACAGTAGAAAGGAAGGCGTGCTTTTTGAAACCAGTTACACAGATTTTTTATTTTCATCAACAAATTTCATGGAGGAGGTAGGACTCTGCAAAAAAAGATGACAATTTCTGAATTTTCTCGAACGTTGGTATTCCAACGCCATTTAAAATTACTAGTGATTTGTGAGGGAGGATGAAGAAGAGCCAGGGGTTTCCATGATGTTAGATTATATGACAAGAGGGAGGCAGAGAAGAAAGAAGCCATCAGCCATGGTTTGGCAAGTGACCTGAAGCAAACAGCTTCCTCCCATCTTCCCCTCTGTAAAGTCCAGGGTTTGACCTAGTGGTGTCTAAGCTGGCTCTCAGCTCCCTGCTCTAGGAGCCTACAGTAAAAACAGGGAGAAGCAGCTTCTGGGATTGCCTTGGCTCCAACATTCATAAAACCATGTCTTCTCGAAGGCATTCAATAATTCATTTTGAATGTTTCCATTTTTGTTTGGCGAATTCGTATCTCTTCATTTTTTTTACCATATTGAGGTCAAGTTTAAGTTATACTGTCATAAAGGAAGGTGCATATGTAGCCAAATGGTTTTCCTCTAAATTATTCTTCATGCTGTTGGTAGAGATTGGGATCGGGGGTGTTTGGGACTTCAGCCAAGCCCATGGCAAGCCCCTTCCCGGGCTGGCCTGGCTCAAGACCCCATAGTGTGGCGGCAGCAGCAGCAGCAGCAGACAGGCCCTCCCCCAGGGCTACCCACCCTGAAGCCCACCCTGAATACGGCAATCCAGGCTACATCAAGGGTTATTTTTATCGAGTCACTCTGTTCAAAATCCCTACCGTCCAATCCATTTCACCTGCTACAAGAAGCTCTCAATGTTTCTCCCAGCCAACTTTTCAATAAATAACTTCGTTTTTTAGAGCAGTTTTAGCTTTATAGAAACATTGTGAGATGGCACAGAGCTTCCACACTCTGGACACCCAGTTTTGCCTGTTATTAACGTCTTACATTCATATGGCATATCGGCTTACAATTAAGGAATCAATATCAATGCATTATTATTAACAGAAGACCCTACTTTCTTCACTTTTATTTTTTCCCTAATGCCCTCTTTCTGCCCCAGGAAGGAGCCCAGCCGGGACACCACATGGCTGAGTCCGCAGGCCTCCTCAGGCTGCTCTTGGCTGTGGCAGTTTCTCAGACTTCCTTTATTTTGGGTGACCTTGACAGTTTGGAGGGGTTACTGTTCAGAAGTTTTGTAGAATGTCCTTCTATAGGGATCTGTCTGATGTTCTTCTCATGGTTAGACTGGGACGTGGGTCAGCACAGCCTTCCTCTGCAGCCTGCCTCATCCCCCAGCTGGGGTCGTGGCTCTCCAAGCTGTGTCTCTGGAAGGAAGGTAGCGTGTGTCACCCACGCTTCGGGCCGGGGGAGCTGTGCCCCACCTCCTGGGGGTGGGTCTCTACATTAATCCTTTGGAATTCTTCTGCACAGGGGATTTGTCTCTTCTCCTCCATTTATTCGTTCATTCATTCATTTGTTGTTGTTGTTTTTTTTTAAAATCAGTATAGACTCATGAATCCTTGTCCTTTGGATTGTAATCCAATACTATTTTATTCACTTCCTCACTCAAATTTTTCCAGTTTTGGCCATCGGGAGTTCCTTCAGTTGGCTCCTGCATTCCCATGACACGTGCCCATTACTGTGCGTTTTGTTTCTTTTTGTTTGCTTGCTTGAGCATGTTCTTATTTTCTGGAGCTGCAAGATGCTCCAGGCTCACCATGAGTCTGCCCTGCCTGGTGCCGGAACCAGTCATTTCTCTAAAAGCAAACCTGGTTCAAGTATGTGTGTTGCTCCTCGGGTGTCCTTGCTTCCTGGCCCTCTCAGCCCCGGCAAAGAGGATGCATGTGAGTACAATGCCCACATGCTGCAGGTGTCTGTGTTACAGCAGCCCTCCACCTGTATCCATGGTCACCATGCAGCTGTTCACACTGGCTTCACCAACCTCAATCACGGACTGCAGGGATTACTTTCCCCCAGCTTATGTACCCTCCCACTTCAGCAGTGACAGCAGTGCTCCCACCCTCCACCGTCCAGTTGGGTCTTCGCTTAACCCCAGAACCCTGTCCAGCAGCGTCAGTGTCCTCCTGGTGCCCTTCCATAGCTGTTGACTGGCCCGTGGTGCTCTCCTGAAGCTGGTGGGTGGGTAGGAGCAGGGCCAGCCTCGGGGCCCTCAGGGCTGGGTGGCCTGGCACACAGTGGGCACACACCAGTGGTGCCCTGAGTGGACACAAGGGGCCCAGGACTGCTAGCACAGTTCTGCTAGCACAGACCACCAGCAGAGGAGTGGAGGGGTTAGGACCAATAGCACAGGTGTGGGGAGGCCTAGAACCAGTAGCACAGGTGTGGGGGTCCCAGGACCACTAGCACAGGTGTGGGGGGCCCAGGACCACTAGCAAAGGTGTGGGGGAGCCCAGGACCACTAGCACAGGTGTGGGGAGGCCTAGGACCACTAGCACAGGTGTGGGGAGGCCTCAGAACCAGGTAGTTGCAGGAGCTCCCCGTGAATGGTGTGAGTCCCAGGACCACTAGCACAGGCTGTAGGGGGGCCCAGGTACCACTAGGGAAGACCATCCCTGCCATGTGTCTGTGATCACTGCGGTTGGGGGGCCACGGTGGTTAGGAGGTTGGGAGTGGAGTGCATCCTTGCCGTAGTTAGGAGGAATTGTAGCCAGGGAGGAAAGAAGCAAGAGTAGACCACGGGCCTGAGGAAACGGCCATGGGAAGAAAGGCACGAAACTGGAAGGAAGTCCTCCTTGCGGCGGCGGAAGCAGTGGTCTCACAGAGCGTTGGGGGAGGACGTGCGCGACTCACTGTCTAGGAAGCACGCTGGAAACCTAGGGGTTTTGCCTCCACCCACGGGTCCCCTCTGAGGGGTGTGTCCTGGCTCCTGCTTTCCCTGTTGAGTGACCCTTTCCGGGTAGAAAGTGTGAGGTGAGTGGACGTGGATGATGGATCCATGGGGTTGGCCATGCAGCAAGGGTGCCAGGGAAGGGGGTGGGTGCCGCCAGGACCAGGGCTGTGGCACAGAGACGGGGGTGCTGCCTCCAAAACTCCCCAGAACATGGCCCTGCAGGCACGGGCTGCTGTGCCTCAGCTTCTCACGTCGTGCTGAGGAGACCCCAAAGCCATGACACGCTAATAGCTCTGCCCCAACATTCAAAGGAGCCCTGGATGCAGTCACATTTACTAGTAATTTCACATGAAATAATGGGTCAAACACCTTCAACATACTTAACCATTTCTGTGTATTTTCTCCCAATCCTCATAACAACTCTTGCAGGATAGATAAGATATAAAATATGTCACGAAAATGCTGGAAAGGAGAAGTATGGGGTGGCAAGAAAGACTGGAGCGTGGGTCCTGGTTCATGTCAGCAGCCGTGGCATTGAAGTTAGGGGGAAGGATGAGTGTGGCTGGCAGGGAAGCCAGCGTGTTGGGGACTGCAGGTCTGCCAGAGTGGTGGGGTGGAGTGAAGCAGCAGAGAAGAGACAGCCCAGGGAAGGAGGATCAGACCCACAGGACACAAGGTTGCTCGGGGACCTTGAAGCTCCTCTGTAAGAGGTGAGACTGGTTTTGAGAACGGGCAGCCTGACATTATTTGCCTTCTTAAAAGACCATGGATTGGAGACAGTGAGAAGTGGAAATAAATCTAGTGGCAGTGGAGAAGAGGAAAGAGCTGGTTTCGGGACACAATCTGGAGCAAAACCCCACAGGACAGGGGACAGTGTGTGTGAGAAGGGCCAGGGAAGGGTCCCTAATTTCTGGCAAATGTCACCAGCTGGCGAAGGGCTGCTTTCTAGGTGGAGGGGGGGGACTTGGAGCTTGGAGGGGAGCGATAGTCTGGGTTTGGCCCTCCTTGGTTTTCTAGGGGGGCCGGTGATGGGGAGACTGGAGAGGGCCCCGGCATGGAACTGCAAAGCGCAGGTGAGGGAGAACATGGGGGCAGAGTGGGGCGTTCCTGGGAGGATTTAGGCAGAACATTTAGGCAGAAAACGACATTGCATTTGAAATCCCACTGATACGGCACTTGGGCATCACTCACATAGATTCCCAGCTTCCTACAATTAGTCAGAAAAGAAAAGAAATGCAGTGATCGATGCCAATATTTAGGTCAATGCTGTTCGTTTCTGGCTTCTCTGGCGCGATGCGAAGGAGTGCAATCGAGGCAGCTTCCTTCATCACCGTTGGTTTTCTCCCAGGGCCTGTGGGAGGGACACCCCTGGGCTCTCTCCGGCCTCAAAGTGGCTCAGCTCAGCAGAGCGGCGCAAGCACAGCCCACTTCTTTACTCTTCCCATCAATAACGCCTCCCCGGCATTCATTGCAATAAAACCAATCACAATGGAATCATTTGATATGTATGTGACTCACAAATATAGTTCCCTAAGCCACTGTTCCAAATTAGTAGTAGTTAAGCACCCATTGATGGAAGCTTAAAATAAAGTGTTCCCCAATGGGCCCCCACTTTAGCCCAGCATTACCCCAGAAAGCAGAGAGATTTTCGTAGGAGTCGCCATAAACTGCATACATTTGGAACTTGGCCAGAAATATTTGGGGGACCTATTCATTCTCTTCCTTCCTGCAATGATATAATGATGTCTGTCACAAGGGTGCTTTTATGCCAACAATCCTGATGTCACACGCCGGCCTTATAGAAGCTTGAGGGATTTTTTTTTTCTCCTTCTTTCTTTTCTTCTTTGAGTCTTTTCAGACTAGAATACTGAAGTCTGAATTAAATGCAATCGGATTCTTTCAGACCTTCTCTGTGACAATGCAAGCTTGAAAGGAACATATTTGAAAGCACACACTGCTCTAGTTTTCTTGCAAAAAGACGTAGGTCCCCTGAGTAGGCCAATTATAAATTGTAGTGCAGGTGAACTTTCTCTCCCATTCACTGGAGCTGATTCTGTGTCACTAATGTTACTGCGCAGATACCTTGCAAGCAGAGAAAAGGCTTTTCATATCTCATTAACATCACAGAGAACCGAAATAAATTCCACAATAAATGAGTGCTATGTAGGTTTCTACATTTTAACAAGCAAGGGCCAGGTCTCTTCTTTTCCAAATAGCTTTCTAATCCCCCTGCTCCTTTGTGCTGACCTCATTGTCACCAAGATGCCAGTGGCTGAGGCTCTGGCACCCTTGAACTTGACTCTGCCACCATGCAATTCCAGCAGGGCACTCAGAGGCCAAAATCAGGCTCAGAGCTCCCACGTTCCTCACTAAATGTTGAACCTCGGCATGGAAATTGTTAAGCTGCGTCTCTACCAGGAAGCTACAGGCAGAACACAGGAGATCTTCAGAGGAAAACACTCAGATGTATGCACACCAGGGGGTCAAGTCAATTTTTATAACTTCCTTCAGGCTGGGTGCGGTGGCTCACACCTGTCGTCCCACCACTTTGGGAGGGCGAGCTGGGTGGATCACTTGAGGTCAGGAGTTCGAGACCAACCTGGCCAATATGGTGAAACCCCATCTCTACTAAAAATACAAAAATTAGCTGGGTGTGGTGGTGCACATGCTTGTAGTCCCAGCTCCTGGGAGACTGAGGCAAGAGAATCACTTAAACCCGGGAGGCGGAGGTTGCCATGAGCTGAGATCACGCCACTGCACTCCAGCCTGGGTGTCACAGGGAGACTCTGTCTAAAAATAATCAAACAACAATGACAAAAAAAAACCACACACACACACAAACAAAAAACAAAAGCAAACAACAACAACAATGCAAAATCCAAAACCAACTTCCTTCAAGAAACATAGAATAAACACAAGCAAATCAAAACAACACCTATTCATCTAAAGAATAATCCACTTCCAAGACTTGAGATATTTTACCCCCACCCAGAGTACCCCCATCTGTGGACTGGAAATGAATGAATTGTCACAATTAAAAATGACAGAGAAGCAGGCTAACTTTTAGACTGACCATGAAGAGAGTTGAATATGCACTTCTTTTATGATATGAATGCAACTGGCACCTATTTATTTTTTAGCAAATTCTTAGCCAGATTCATCACTCTCAATTAGGTATGGCTAGCTGCTCAAATGAATAGAAGCAGTTGAGAGGCGCTGCAAATCGAACATGAGAATGGCTATGTCTTAAATTCAAATTTAGACCTTATGTTACCAAAATATCCACAAGCAATAATAATTTAACTGGTTAGATAAGAAAGTAGCAAAAACAAAACAAAACAACCCCACCCAACCAATCAACCAACCAAATCAAAACCTTATAAATTACCTGAATTCCAAAAATATGATTATTTCTTAGTGCTAATAGAGTCCTAATTCATGTTGGAAGCCATGATGTTTAGGTAGAGCAGTGAAAGTTTAATACCTTAAAAAGATTTAAGCACTAAGCAATAGTCATATTTTTGGAATTCAGGTAACATATACGTATCTATGTGTATATATGTATGTATTTATATATATTTATACATATAAACATAAATATTTACTTTAACAAATTAATTCCAAGACATCATCTCTCAAAAATCACCACGGTAAATATCTAACTAAAATCTCAGCCGCAGCCATCATATTAAGGTAACGGAATTGTCTTGTCATGGCTCTGTCCACAGCACCCAATTGTTTCTTGCAGTAGAGGCTTGATTAATTAAATTAACTTAGAGTCATGCTCCCTTTACATTAAAATTAGCTGGCTGCACTTAGCGACATCTTCCCTGCCGCAAACAAGGCTGGCAGGTCTCCTGAGGCGCAGCCCTCCAGCTTCTTGCGTGGCCTCGGCCAGACTGCTGCCTGCAGCCCACACGCCAACCTGGGCTTCTACAAAGAGGACACCTTCCAAATGCATATTTGCATGGTGTTGGCAAAAATACACTTTATGTAAAGTGCAGTATTCATAGGACAGGATTTTATTTTATTCAATAAAATTGCATTTTATCTCACTGGGTTATAGAAAATGTGCTTTTTATGCTTATAAAGTGCCTCTCAAATATTGGCCCTTGGGCTGTCTGCAGTGGAACAGCCATACATAGAAACTTAAAAAAGAATTAATAGGTAATTCTGATGATCAAACTGATTTGTTCTAGAATCTGCAAAGACAATATTCTGCCTTCTAGAGGCTCGTCTAACTAAACATATTTCTAAAACTTATTCAGTTTAATTTTTTGTTCATGCACAAGAGTCACTGGAGTTTATTTTAGCCAGAATCATGTTACTGATGCAGGGAGAGGGTTGCCGTCAGTCCATACAGTCATCTGGTTCCCAAAATACATTTTATGGTAGGTCATTCCCCAAGAATAGCGCATTTTAAAAATGTTCTTTTTAACATCTAAATTAAAAAAACAGCAACAACAAAGTCTAAAGTCTTACAGAAAACCAGAATATGATAAACAAATAAAAGACATGTTTTATTAGTATAAATGCATAATTCCTCAGCTATGTCCTAAATGTTTGGAAAAGTAGAAAGATCAAATCTATTGCCAATGATACTGAAGAGGGGGTATTTGCTACAATTAATTGGTAAGTTCAAATGTGTAATAATTATTAATTATGAGAGCTGGCGATGTGGTAAACATGCAGCATTAACAAACTTGAACCTAGGTTTCAACAATCTTGTACATATATGAAGAAACTCTAACATGAGCATCAACTGGCTGAGACCATAACGTGACCAGGACCCATCAGGAATGCAGGCATTAAAAGATCACATATGTAACACACAGCATGTTTAAAGAAATACAATTGGGTACAAAAAAAGAAGTAACAAGAGGTTATTTAAGTGGACTAGGTTTGAAAAAAGTCAAATAGAACTTATTTAACTGCGATTAACCAAAGCTAAAGAGAGAAGATGAGTCAGAAGATGAAGTCAAATGCAACAGAAAGGGAGAAAAGAAAAGATGGAATTTACAAAAGACAAATCAAGAACATGGATTATGGAATGGGAACATGTAATATAATCCTGGTCAGAGTTCAGGACGATATAACAGAGAAAATGAAGGAGAGGTAGGAGACAGGGTAAAAATTTATCTGGATTAATGAGACCCCAGCCATCCAATTTAAGAGGTCCAGTGAATCTCAAGCAGGACTCTTGAGCAGATTCATGCACTTAACCATCTCCTGACTGTATCCTCATCCAACTGCAGGTCCCAGTGATGAAGAGAGGCTTTAAAAAGCAGCCTGGAGAAAAGAGAGTCAGCCGATTGAGAAATAACTATTAGACTTGCAACTGACTGCTGCCCTGCGGCCATGGAAGACAAAGGCAGTGCAAGGCTTCCTTCAAAGGTCCAAGGGAAGAGAACCATCCTACAATTCTGTCTTTCAAGAAAACATCATGAAACAATTATGTTTTCAGAAGAATGAAAACTGAAATCTTTTACTACCATCAGATATTCACAAAAATAACTCTTAGTAAATGAAGCCCAGGAAGAAAGAAAATAATGCCAGGAGAATGGTCTGAGGTAGAGAAGAGATTATAGGTAAAGAAAATGGTAAACGTGCAGGGGTGTCCATGCGGACACTGGCCAGGGTGACATCCTCATGATACCTAACTTATGGGTTAAGAATTAAGACAGAAAATGAGAAATACAGTACAAGAGAAGCATCAGCTGGAGGTGACTGAGGGGAAGGGACAGCATACTCGGGTGCTAGTTACTCAGATGTGATGACCTGCCCACTGGCTGGCCCTCTCTCTCCCTGCTGTGGGGTCTGCAGGACTGTGGAGGGAGACACGTGGCACCCAGGTTGCCCCTGTATGCCTAGCAGCTGTCTGGCCAGGCACGTCTTGCTCTGAGATGAGGTGGAAACTGGGAGTCTCACTGACCTCCAGTGGGTAAAGGCCATTTCTTACACCTACATCACAAGTCACCTGTGAAAGTTGTCACCAAGCCTGAAGCAGCACCAATGGACATGGCCAAACATGAGACAAGGCCTGGCTAAGGCCTGAAAGATCGGCTGGTACAGACACAGTGAGCCACTTTTAAGTTCTGAGAGCTTATGACTCCCAAAGAAATGGAAAGGTGGCAGCTCTCTGGTCCTTGTCCACGCACCAGAAGGGGCAACAGTGAAACAAATGGGGCCAGATGACCACAGGGGACCTGGGGTCCACACTGTGGCAGAGGAGCAAGTCCAGCTGACTGTAGCGGGATTTCCATGTAGCAGCTCTGAGCGGCTGTGGCAGAAAGCCCCGTGCCTCATCAGAACACAGGGAGTGATGAGAATCTGTCTCCTGACAGCTTCCCAGGCTGACGGGAGCTGAGTGGGAGATGGCCCCAGCTTCTCACACTGTAGAGGGCCACAGGTGCACTTCCCTTGCTCAGATCAGCCTGCATCAAGGAGGCCAGTGCAAGTGCACACAAGGTTGCCAGCGTGAGGCCATCCCTGTAGAAATGATAAAGGGAGGTACAGATGGTGAAGGAGAGTCTTTGTTCTTATTCACCCCCCTGCAGATCCCAGACCACAATTGTCACATAGTAGCTGCCCTGCCTGGACACAGAAAACCCAACTGGGGGCTATGGAGGAGTCTTGGTGGATGATGATGGGATATACCTCCTGGGTGGCCTGGGAGAGGACAGGTGCATGGTGGAGTGAGGAAAAGGAGAGTGTTGGATTTCTGGGAACATAGATGTTTGGAAGATGAGTAATAATTGTGGTGGATGTTTGGATTCAGTTAAGCTGAGTATTTAACTTTTGAGATATACATCTTTATCTCCTTATCACACACATATGATATTGATAACACACAGACACTATCAGAGATCCTCAGTGGAGAGGTCCAGAGAGAAAGGAGGAGTCAGCTCAGCAGTACGCTTGGGGGACACCTCATGGATTTGGGTGTAGGAGGTGGAATATGGAAAGCAACAAAGGAGGCTGATGGGAAAGGGAGAAGTCAGAGGGACATGAGGAGGTTTCAAAACTGCTCATGCCAGGAGATGAGAGGGTGTGAGTAAAGGGAGAGTCATGACTGTGCTGCCAACAGGCCAGCTGGGAGCAGGGCTGCAGGGGGTCTGTGGGTCTAGCAGCATGCCTTGCTCATCTTAGCCAAAGCCGTTTCAAAGTGATTGGATCTTTTTTTGTGGGGTTATAGGAATGCAAGGTTGGTTTAATACTCAAGGATCAATCAATGCAGTCACCATATCAACAGACTAAAAGGGAAAATACATGATGATGTCAATATGGCTGAAAAGTATCTGGTAAAGGGCAACACCTATGAAACACAAAGTTTTCACACTTTAGGATTAGGTTGTAACATTTTTAACCAAATAAGAGCATCCTACAGCTAACGTCATGTGTAACCATACTTTCTCCCTGTGCATGACACAAAAGCTAGGATGTCCATTCTCACCACTGCTAGTAAACATTCCGCTTGACGTTTTAGCCAGAAAACAAAGCAAGGAAGAAAAATGGAAGGCATTATATTGAAAAGTGGTAGTAAAACTGTCTTTATGTGAAGAAGATAGGAGATTTTCTGTAGAAAGTTCTAAGGAATGCACTTGTAACAGCTAATATATATGAGTTTTGCAAGATTATGGGATATGAGGTCAACATACTCAAAAGTGAGTTGTATTTCTTTAGGTCAACAATAAACAGTTATAAATTCATCTTAAAAATGCCATTTACATAGCATCAAGATATTAAGTAGTACAAGATATTTAAGGGGAAATTTAAATATCTTTTACATTTGTACTGCATATGTACAGTACAATACTGCATATAAAACTTTTGTACTGAAAACCATAAAATATTTCTGATAGAGTGTAAAAAAACCTAAATAAATGAAGAAAGTGTCATCAACATGATTCGATTATTCAATGTTATTAAGATGTCAGTTCTCCCCAAATCAATGTATACATTTAATGCAATCTCAATCTAAATCCTAAGGTTTATTTGTGGGTTTTTTGGGGCAAAAAAGCTGATTTTTAAATTTGTATAAAAATACAGATGGGCCAGGGTAATCAAACCCATTTTAAAAAATAAGAACAAAGTCAGAGGACTTATACTACCTTATGATAAGATTTGAGACTTATTATAAAGCTACCATAATCAAGACAGTATGATGCAGGCATAAAGATAGAAATATAGGTGAGTAGAACAGAATATTCCAGAATAGATTGTTATGTAAAGGCCCAGCTAAACTTTGCCAAATGCACAAAGTCAATACAATAAATAAGGATAATCTTTTCAATAAACGGTGATGAAACAATTGGATATCTTTATACAAATGTATATTTTTCTACACAGACACATTTAATCCTTACCTCATCTCATACAAAATTAAACTCAAAATACATCATACGTGAACCTAGTATTAAAGCTAAGACCATACACTTTTAGAAAAAAAATGGAATTTTTTTTTTTTTTTTTGAGATGGAGTCTTGCTCTGTCACCCAGGCTGGAATGCAGTGGTGTGATCTCAGCTCACTGAAACCTGTGCCTCCTGGCTTCGAGTGATTCTCCTGCCTCAGCCTCCTGAATAGGTGGGATTACAAGTGCCTGCCACCACGCCTGGCTAATTTTTGTATTTTTAGTAGAGATGGAGTTTCACCATATTGGCCAGGGTGGTCTTGAACTCCTGGCCTCAGGTGATCTGCCCGCTTTGGCCTCCAGAAATGCTGGGATTACAGGTGTGAGCCATTATGCCTGGCCTGAAAATCTTAAAGTTTGATTAGACAAAAGTTTCCTAAGAAGATACAGAATTCAGAAAATACTAAAAAATAATTAATTGAATTTTATGAAAATTAAAAACTTGTCAAAGAAAAAACAAGGACGTGTAAAGCAATTCAAAATCTAGAAGAAAGTATCTGTAAACACGTATTAACAAAGCACTCTTATCTAGAATTGTGAAAAGACCTCTTAAAACTCAATAATAAGAAAACAAGATACCCAATGAAACACGGGTAAAAGATTTAAGAGATTTGTCACTCAACACAATACAGGAATGCAGGTGAGCATAGGAGGAGGTGCTCAGCACTGTTACACAGTAGGCAAATGCAAATTAAGACACAGGGATGCCACCACACAGCCGCTTGCCTGACTCGAACAGTCAAAAGCGTGGGCACAACAAGTGCTGTCCAGGATGCACACTGACTGGGGCCCTCAGGCTTTGATGACAGTGATGCCAAAAAAAGTGCCATTTTAGAAAGCAGTGTGGCAGTTTATTGTTAATTTAAATATATATTTACCATCTGACCCAGAAAAGTTATCCTTAGGTATTTACTCAAGAGAAATAAAAACATTTGGCTCAAACTGGTAAAACCCAAATGCTTGCTTGCTAGAGAATAAATGAACAAATTGTGATCTATGCATACAATGAAATAAATTTGGCTACAAAAAGAGAAAAAAACCCTCTGATATAAACAACACTGTGGATGAACTGCAAAAGTCATTATGGTAATTCTCTTTTTTTCTTTTATTAGACAGAGGCTCCCTCTGTTGCCCAGACTAGAGTGCAGTGGCCCGATCTCAGCTCACTACAGCTTCTGCCTCCTGGGTTCGAGTGCTTCTGCCTCAGCCTCCCATGTAGCTGGGATTATAGGCATGCACCACCATGCCCAACTAATTTTTGTATTTTTAGTAGACATGGGGTTTTACCATGTTGGCCAGGCTGGTCTCGAACTGCTGACCTCAAGTGATCTGCCCACCTCAGTCTCCCAAAGTGCATTACGCTAAATTTAAGAAGCCAGCAAGACTGCACAAGATATGAAATTCCAGTGAAGGCGGGGCCACAGTGACAGAGAGTGGATAGCAGCAGCCTGGGCCCCAGGACTGAATGCAAATGTCAGCAGGGGCCTTTGGTTGTTGGAACGATTCTGCATCTCGGCTGAGTGAGGCCTGCACAGCTGTTCACTTGTCAGAACTTGTCAGATTTTACTCTTAAATCGGTGGACTTGATTGCATGAAAATCAGACCCCACAAAGCTGACAGAAAAGAAGGGTCCCTGGAATCCAGAGAAGGGAGGGAAGGTAAGGTGAGAAATAGAGCACGCACCTGAGAGGAGCAGCAGAGGGGTCCTGGGACTGCCCTGACCTTGCCCGTGTCTACACCAGTAACCCCTAGAGACACGGACCTGCCACTTAGTGTGTGAAACGCCTCACCGCACAATGCGTGGCTGTTAGGGTGCACAGTTGGGGACTCCACTATCAGGGTCCTGCCATCACCAGTGCAGGGAGAGGAGAGGTGGCCTCAGGGGCCCACTCGCCTCTGCTGTGCTCATTCATGAGAATCATCCTCACCATCCATGACCTTTGAAGGAGAACTGGGCAGGGGGTGGTGCGAGGTGGGTGGGGAGGGAGGAGCCATGGGTGCTTCGAGGCTGCCTGAGGGACCAGGCAGGATCTCCGTGGAAGAAAGTGACCGTGGCTGCGAGGGACCCAGGGACCAGCGTGAGGACGCCCCTGAGTGGGCTGTGGTGGAGCCTCCATATGAGGCTTGTGATCTGGACTTTGAGACCCGGGATAGTCTCAGGCCAATGTGCTGTCTCGTCCTGGCCCTCACAGTCCTGTGCCGAGGCTTTCTGTCAGCAGGCTGGGGCTGGGCAGAGAGGGTGACACCTGCCCCACGGTGGGCAGAGGCTCCCGGAGAGGCGGGGAATGTGTTCAGAACCGGTGCCTGCCGCATCCTGCTAGGTTCTCCCTGTGAGCCTTTCACCAGGTACCCCCGGCCTTGGTGACATCTGTACTCTGGGATGCTGGGAACGGGGTCTGGGGCGTTCTGGTACAGAGCGGCTAAGGAGGACAGTGACCACCATCTGAGGCCTGAGTGGTGGCTACAACTGGAATCTCCTGCCATCAGGGGACAGCTGAGCCCAGGGCCTCTGGCATCAGAGGACGCAGTGGGATTCTGTGACTGTGACTGGAGGCTTCAGAAGAGCTGCAGCTCAGCACGTGTGGGGCCCCCGGGCTCAGCAAGACATTGCCGGCCATCATGGGGACCCGGGCTCACCTCTCATCATAACCGTGGCAGTACAGGAAGGGACTCAGTCCGTCCGAATGAGAGCAGTAAAACACAACCTTGTTTTTCTGTTCTAAAATGGTGAGAATGAGACACTGGATATTAGAAAACTGACGCTACAGGGGAAGTGTTGAGTGGACAGAAGGTTGGAGTGAGGCCGGAATGATCTAACCATCATTCTGAGGAAGAGGAGTTGGGTGAGGGCTGAACCTGACTCCATAGAGAGGCTGAATCCTGAACGCATTCCACTAGCAAGGAAATTGCCTTTGAAAATTAAGGGTTTGAGATGAAAGGGTCTTCATCACCCGAAGCTAGACACCAATGTCAAGACTGACAGAGACACCAATTAAGAGGCCATGGAGCATCCAAGGTAGAAGGCTCTAGAAAGACAGTTGTGGATGTGCACCGTATTTCATGAGTGCTGAGGGAGCACCCGGCACACCACACTGCAGACTCGACATTCAAGCTTCAAGGAAAGGTGAACTACATCCCAGAGATCTGAGTTACCTAGTTCATCTTTACGCACACCAGTGCGGTAACACTCAGAAAACCAGCAGACTGGCAATCACCATGGTAAAAATCCCAGTTACACAAAGAGGAAACAGGAAGCTGTGTTTCGTACTGACACAGCGTCACGCATAAAAGCACTGCACGCAGGCGCGGCTGGCCTGGATCAATCACGCAAGGCGTGGACGACGATGGCGAACAAGCTTGCGGGTCTCAAAGCAAACACTTCTCTTGCTCCAGCAGAGACATGTAAATAAAGAGCCCGGCGTGCGGGCGGTGCTCACCTTCTTCTGTGGCCGTCTGACAGTGTTTCTAAAAAGTCCTATTTATAAATCATGTGTGATGATAAAAATAGGGCGTTCAGATTCAGCTGGGAAGACTATTTGTGGACATGAGATTGAGAGTATTCCATTAGGGCGATTCACTCTTAAATTATTATTTTCTGTAAGCTTTAGTGTTCTAAAAAGATTTTATTTTAATGTAAAGTGCCTGATTCTGCAGTCTTCAGTAAGGCAATAACTTTTCATTAACTTCATTTTTCATTTTTATCTTTCTTTGAGTGTTGCAGAACATAGCATATGATTTTGAATGTCATGTAATAACAACTCTCTAAAATTATCTGCCCTTATTTCCATTTGACACTAATATTTGATATGTTAACTTAAGCAGATCTTCAAATGTAGGTCTGCCTCATTTTGCCTTGGGTGATAATAAGAGCTGTCAGTTTTACGTCTCCTTATTGAATTCATGTGGCTGATGACAACGGATTTCTTTTTTAAAAAAATAGATGTGCGTGCGTGTGTGTGTGTGTGTGCGCATGCACATGCGTGTGTGAATGTGTGTGCTAGGGAACCGGGGACTGGATGTGAGGAGAGACAGAGAAAATGAATTTCAACTGGCACCAAAAAAGAAAGTCATATTTTATATTTTTGATTTGTCTAAACAATCTTGATTTTGCAGAAGCAATCAAAAGTGACTTCCAACTTAAAACAACACACAGACTTACTATCATTTTAAAAATTAAAGTGAATCCATAATAAAAGATTTATGCGTTTTACAATGTATGTGTTATTTAATTATATCACACTAATATCGGCACCTGGTTTGGTAGATTAAGTGGTATGTGGAACTCACAATGAAACAAATGTACCCTGACCACTTCGAATCTCACGTTAGGATTTTAATATTTGTCATATGCAACCACCTGCCAACAGCTCCTTTTAGACCTTGTGGTGGCTTTTCTGCTGTGACAGGATCTGTCTGGTTTACTCCCGACCTGGAGCTCCAGCACCTCCTTGGGAACCTTTCCCAGGGCACGCCTTCACCCATTTCCTGCTTTTGCCATCCTGGATGTTTAACTGGCTGTTTTGGAAGAGGGGGGCCTCCTGGGCTTGCTTATGTCACCTCCCCCACTCTGCTTCCTAACTGCCATCCTCTGGAACCTTTATGTTTAAGTTGTCAAATTCGACAGCCATTTTTTACTTTCCCTTTCAGTTGCTTTTAAGTTTTCTAAGTTTGGTCAACTAATAGATTCTAAAAGCTGACAATCAGGAGGAAGTTTTCATGCTGCTGTGAACACGAAGGTGTTCTCTGAGGGACCATGGGGGTGGGCTGCGGAGTGTTTATCTCCTGCATCACCTGGTTTTCCGGGACCTGTTATCTGCAAAGCTGACCTTGCGGTGGCTCAGGCGACGAGCCGCACAACTCCAGGGCACACTGTGTACACAACTGCTGTGGGACTCACACTCCCTCTAGTAATGCGATTCTCTTTAATTGACTTCCTTCTTTTTTTTATTTGCTTTTTATTTCCATTAGAGCCTCTTTTCCCCTTTTTCTTTCCATAGTCTTTGCTGTATCATGGACATCACCGGCTCCTGCCTGTGGTGGCCCCAGGCGTCTCCCTGTAGCTTTGCTTCTCTGGAGCATGGAGCCTGTTTGCTCTCCAGGCCTCTGATGCCCAGAGCCACCCTTTCTGGGAGTTCTCTTGGGTTCTCTTCCTGACTGTCTTGCCTCATTTGACTGGAGTGAGGATGTGCACAGAGGTCCTCGTCTCCCAGAGACGTTGCCTTATGCTGGTCAGTTCTGTGGGGCGTAGACTTCTTGGTAAGAGCCAATCCCCTCTAGAACTGTAGAAACAATGACCCAAGGATTTTGGTTTTGATGAGAAATCTACTAATGGCCTGATTCATTTCTTTGGAGATAACAGTTTATTTATTTATGTTTTCTTAGGAAGATTTTGGAAGTCTTGCTGTCGCCCAGGCTGGAGTGCAGTGGCGCTATCTCGGCTCACTGCAAGCTCTGCCTCCTGGGTTCACGCCATTCTCCTGCCTCAGCCTCTCAAGTAGCTGGGACTACAGGCGCCGCCACCACACCTGGCTAATTTTTTGTATTTTTAGTAGAGACGGGATTTCACCATGTTAGCCAGGATGGTCTCGATCTCCTGACCTTGTGATCCTCCCATCTTGGCCTCCCAAAGTGCTGGGATTACAGGCGTGAGCCACCGTGCCCAGCCTAAAACCCTTTCTTAACCTTCCTTGCAGCCAGGACCAGGCTGGTAACCCGTGAGCCAAATCCAGCCAATCCCTGTATCTGTATGAATTACAAGGTGGGAATGATTTTACAATTTTAGAGTTAAGCATAAAGCTATTTCATGGCATATGACAATTACACAGAATCCAAATGTCAGTGCCCATCAAAAAGTTTTTCTTGGTACATAGCAACTCCAACTGTGGCTGCTTTGGCTCTGAACTGGGGTAGAGTCAGGCAGCAGTGGCTGAGGCCCTGTGACTGCAGAGCCTGCAATCTTATTGCCTGGATCTTTGCAGTGAGAGTCACCCACGTTTGTCCTGGACTGGATGCCCTCGGGTTCCATCCTGAGCAGCACTGCCGGGTCTGCCTCCCAACCAGCGTGGTGGCCTCGTGGATTCAGGGCCCCGCCTGTGGAGGAGAAGGCCCAGGAGCACTGCAATGAGCTCCACTGCAGCCCTGTGGCCTCTGGTGTGTTTCTGAATCTTGCTACTGTATATCCTTTCACAAAATTACTTTTCCACCCAAACAGTTCGGAGTGTGAGGTTTGCAACTAAGAAGGCTGACATGTTCAGAGCTCTGTGTCTTTGGAGAGGGATTTTACCACTTGGGAAGAATCTAGCTCTTGATGAGATTAAATGTGCACAGGTGCATGGTGCACAAGCTTGAGACATGCAGAGCACCTGCACATTCACCCGGATGGACAAGTGTGGGACACACAGAACACCTGCAGAGTCACTCAGGTACACAAGTGTGGGACACGCAGAGCACCTGCACTTCACCTGCATGCACGAGTGTGGGACACAAATACGGAACACCTGCCGAGTCACGTGTGTACACAAGCATGTGCAATGCAATGCACGTGCTCAGTGTTTGATGTAGGCCACAAGTTTTCCCAACTTTTTTTGACTTTCTATCATTTAATACAGTCCTGTGAGGTGCACGGTTGGAAATGGATGCTCCTGACATCCCTCAAGACGGGAAAGCTGGAGCTGAGATTCACTCCCAAACCTGCCTTACTCCACACCCATGCCCCAGAGTCCTGGGGTGGCCTGTGAGCTCCCACATTTCGTCCCACACCTGGTGTCTTGCACACTGAGGCTGCTCGTCTCTCCCCGAGTTCCAGAGAGTCTCAGGTGACCTCAAGCAACCCTAACCTCTATGAGCCTCAGATGCTTCATGTTTAGAAGAGAAAGCAGCAACCCTTCTCCATGCCTGGTCTAACAGGCAATTAGCAAACATGGATCCCTCGCCTCTCTCACACCCATCACAGGAAACGTTTCCTTGAGGTCCCCAGGTGGGTGAAGCTGGGCCCCGGCCTCCAGGCCTCACCAGCCCTCTTGCCCCGTGACTTTCCTCCTGCGCCCTTGCAAAAAGATGGGGGAGCAGGACAGTACGCCGGCGCTGTTCATAGTGGCTTCTGTGGACATCAGAGTCAGGCCCAGCGGAGAGAGTCTGTTTAAGGCTTAGGTCTGCAATGCCTGTGGACACTCGCACCTGTAGTTGGTTTCAGCTTCACATGGACACAGACAGAGGTAGAGAGATGGACCTGGGGAAGGGTTGACAGATAGACTCTCACATCTTTTTTCTCCCTCTGTACATGTGATATATATATTGTGCCTGTATTTCAGCGGAGGTTTTTTTCTCTGTATAGATTTTGAGGTTTTTGTTTTAGTGTGGAGAAATGCACTGGGCATGATAAACCCCTTTCACAAACAGAGAGAAATAAATACTTCCCACAAAGCAGATCATGAAGCATATTTTTCCCAGGGAGCCCCATTATTTTAAAAACAGTTCCTTTTTTTCATTTTTACTTTAAGGGCCTGGGTGGGCGAGCTGCTGCTCTCTGACAGCCGTCCCCAGCCATCACTCACGCTTGGGAGCGAGGGAGCCATCGCTGAACAGCAAATCATCGTCAAGTCAATCGGCCTCGACAGGCCTCCAAAAGGGAGAGGGATGCTCCCTTGGCTTCAGTGAAAAATATTCTCCAAGTGAGCTCCCTTGCCCCAGGCTGCATCTTCTTCGTCTCCTTGTTTATTTTTTCTGGTTTTAGTGGGAATGCTACCAACACGCATATTCTTCAGGGTCCTCCCTTGGTGCTGGATTTCACCCAGAACAGCATGGAGGGGAGGTCAGAGGACCCTCAGTCAACAGTTGAGCCTGTGGAAGTATAAACATTGCCGCATCCTCTCCTCCTCCTGCCCTGGAGCCCAGAGAGGTTTTATGTCCATGTCATTTGAGGAGAGGAGCCCATGAGCAGAAGAGACCGTGTGGTTTCTATTCATGACATTCTCATCACTGTGAACTCTCTGCAGGAATGACATCGAATGGAAACAGGTGTTGGAGATGAAGGTAAAATGCTGTCATCTATTCCACTTCTGTGGAATGGGCGTGTTAGTTTCTTAAAATGAGGCAGACCAAAACAACCGAGCATCTTCCGAGGAAATCTAATCACCTGTTCACCTGATTGCCGCTTCCTAGGGCTTCCGTGACACATCGCCACCAGCCGGGTGACCTTCACCAACAGGAATTTATTTTCTCATAATCATCTGGAGGCCAGGAGTCTGCAGTCAAGGTTGCACTCCCTCTGCAGGCTCCCGGGGAGGGCCCTTTCTCGTCTCCTCCAATCAGTGGTGCTGCGTCCTTGGCCTCCCGTGGCTGGCAGACTCCTCATTCCCACTGCTGTCTCCGTCTTCACGTGCCCTTCTCCCATCACGATTCTGTCCAAATTCCCATCTTCTTATAAGGACACCTGTCAGGACCTTTAGGGCCACCCTAATTCAGCATGATTTTATCTCAACCTGATCACATCTGCCAAAACTCTGTTTCCAAATAGGATCACGTTCCCCAGAGTAGTTTAAGACCTCAACACCTCCTTTTCAGGGACACAGTTCAACCCACAACACCTGAGTTCCTGAGAGAATTCAAGTTTCTGTTTTGCCATAGAGGTTCACATATTGATTTATGCATCTATTCTCTTGGCCACACTAAGCTAGATAATCAGACCCAGGATCCTGGGTATCAGAAAGTGGGAGTGGTGGGCTGAGTCACCTCAGACATCAATTCTCCCTTCAGTGTTGTGGCCCCGCCTCCTTCAGGACTTCTGTGTAAACTGCAAACGTCTGAGAAGGCCTTGAGCTCTACCGTCCACAGTCCACTCAGATCAATAAAAGTTCTGTTTTTCTCAGGCTCAGAAATGTTTTCCTCTTCTTTGACATCACTTCTAGTTAATTTTCCCTCCTGGTCTGATCAAACCTAATACCTTTTAGGCATATAAGCTCAGAATTTAGCACTGTATTGCTCTGGGAAACCCTGCCACTTCATGCCCCTTTGATTCTAAAGAATTGCATTTGTCTCCCATTATGGAATCAATAACATTAACCTAAACCAAAGGTTGGCTTTTACCTGTTTCGTTAGTATCAGAGCTCTGCTGAGGCAGTCAGCCCACAGTGGGGTCACAAATCACCCAAGTCCATTCCCAAGGCTTCATTGAAACCACATCCATGAGCTTGAATAAGTCCAATGGGGGAGCCACCAACCACAGGACACCCAGGCGGTGGCCAGCCCAAGGAGGAAGATTCTATTTTTCACATAAAATGATACAAAATTGTTATGAGGCACAGTCAGTTATAGTTATTCTCATCTCTGATTCTACCAGAACATGATTGATCACACTTCAGATTTGTTTTGCATGAAGCAATGGCAGCTTCTTACAACTTCTCTTCTTTCATTTCTATCTAGGAATTCTCATTTCTCAGTATGCAGCTGGGATATAATAGGTATTCACTGATTGTCAACTTATGAATTAATTTTCCTTGTTGGGCACCTTTGTGAGTCTCGAGATTCCTAACGTCCCCCAACACCCAAATATATTCATCACGACTAATTTGGGAAGCGTCTTTCAATCTGGCAGCACCATCAAGTGAGTGCTGCCGTCTTTGCCTGGTAATTTGGGTATTAACACAAGTGGCTTTCCTAAGGCTCTGTCGGTTTGGATGTGGGTTGCTGGCTCCGTGGTAGCTATCCCATTTTATCTCAGTGGCCACAGGCATTGATGTGGACACTGCAACTGAAGTGTGTCTTTGCAATTTCTAGTATGGTGGTCACTGATCTCAAAGTCACAGTGGTCATCCCAATAATGACACTACCTGGAAATGCACCAGTCAGTTCATATCCGTGAGATTTATTTCCCTTTGAAATCTTCGGGATTCATGTTTCCAGTGAGACTAACAATATTTAACCTGCAGGGTCTGTGAGTGTCAACAGTGGGAAGAGGGGGAAAGGAAGGAGGCCCCAGGTGGCTCCTACAAGACCCACTCTGTACCCGGAGGTTTGGGCCTGAGGCTCAGAGAAGCCATCTACACCCTCGCAGGCACAGTGAAGGCCACAGTCCATGTCTGAATCAGCACCACGCTTTCCTGTTGCTATTCAGGGAGGGCCTTGGCACACAAGAGCTTCACAATAAGTGTTACTTTCCATCTTTAATTTAATTTCATATTGTCTACTTTGAAAAGTACTAACAGCCAGCGTGCATTTTGGACACTGCGTTGCTTCTATGTCCTGATTTGGTAATAATAGCAGGTGGCTCCCCTGCCTTGAATTCCTTGTGAATGAAAGTGTGGTCAGCTGTGCAGAACAAGGTGGAATAGGAACCAGGAGTGGGCGTGGGGCTGGGAGGAAATTGCACAAACCACGCGGCCCAGGCTATGAGGCGCTATTTTTATTCATCTCAGCACGATTCATTTACAAATATTGTATTGGGTTATGTGCCAAGTTTAAACAATTCATGAAATGCGGGGTCTCAGGAGACCCCCGAGACAGAAGCCTTCCTAAGGAAACGACGGCGTGAAGCTGAGCAGGGCGGCGGCTGTTTCTGGGTGGGGGCTTCTCTCTGGTGGGGGTGAATGAGCCCTGAGAACCCGGGGTGCTCCCCGCCTTCTGCTTTTCACTCCACAGCTGTGTTCATCCAAAACGCCGCAGCAGCCTGGACAGACGGGAAGCCACGTGCCGGCCACGTGCAGGCCACTGACTCCCCTTTCCTGAACCTTCCGCCTCTGGACCCCAGGGGGACTTTCGTGTGTCAGCTCCTCGCAGGGCAGGAACGTCTGCTTGGGTCTGTGTGGCTCCTGAGACGCGCCCTCTGTGTGGGGCAGGATGGAGGCGAAGCACGGAGGTCTTCTCTGGCGAATCTCTTCAGTGCCGTCAGGAAGGCCCAGAGGTCAGGTTATGAGCGGGGCCCCAGGCAGGGTTCCTGTGCTGTGGAGCCACAGAGAAATGCCACCTTGGTTAAAATGAGGCCACCCTGTGTTGCCTCGAAGAACAGACCTCGTTGGTTCTCACGACCAAATCCGTTTGTAGATATTTATGACACAGTGTGGGCTGTATGAACACAAACCTAATTTTAGAAGATATTTGAAGCAGTGTTTATCAGTATTGTTGTCACGCGGGACTTGTTTGTATTCCTAAAGCAAGCCATACTTTCGGGCCAGAAGAGCATTGCAGTGACACAGGACAAAAGCAGTATTTTGGCAAAGATTGATGAATGCGCACAACTGAATTTCCACGAAAAGAATAAATTGTGTAATGAAAACACTGCTAAAAATTAAAGGGATGTGGGGAACTTTTCCATTTTTCAAAAGCAGTCATATTTTAAGAAATATTTTATGAAATAAAATCACATTTTAAGTCCCAAGGAATGTGTCTTTTGAAACTTAAAATCACATTAAAAATGTTAAATGAAAATGCTGACAGCCACATTTACGCCAAGCACAGGGAAAAGGCCAGCACCTCCCAACCAGCTGTGCGGACACTTCTTTGTCAAAAATGTGCCAGAGTCAGAAAACAATTTGATAATTATTTAGGAATCTGTTTTTAATTTTCCTTCCATGTCAAAAGTGTATTTTACAATAATTATGCCACTTAGACTTTAAAAGTACATTGCACTTTTTGCTGAAATGCCGGGTCAGGGAGCTTAGTCCCATTAGGTATTGTAACTGGTGGCTACAAGTTTATATTCACTTTGGAAAGAAGTTATAATTGTCTTCTAGTATTTGGATTTCAGTTTTCAGAGATAACTGATTGTGAACAAAGTATACACTTTGTCCTCTTTATCAAACTGCCAGCATTCTGCAGGGCTGAACACAATGTGCTTGGTTGTGTCTTTACTGTCAAATGATGGAAGCGGTTTTTTCTCCCCCTAGAATCAAGCAGGCCCTGTCTTGGCCTGCCCAAGCCCCAGGGGTGAATGGGTTTTCTTTGGCAGGGATTTGGCCAGAAGTGGCTCCTCCTGGCTGAAGATAGTCAGTTCCCTGTCAGGTAAACAGTGGCTGCTAGGGTGAGCACAATTATTAATTTTAAAAAACCAAAATACCAGCAATATGAAAGATCAGTAACTGTCTGAAAGTGGCCAAGTGTAGGGGTCTGTGTGTAACGTGGTGACCGAAGGGTGCTTCGGGACATTCTGTAGATACTCATTTGTCCTATGACATTTGTTTAGAGATATAAAGGTTATTTTTTTCAAGTACATTCTCTTTCCAATTCAAACATACCATCACTAATTAATGTGTCTTGGATTTGATTTTTAAAGGGAATCTTAATATCTGAATATAGATGTCTAAGCCATACTTCAAATATAAAAAATCTTGCATTGTCAATAAGACCACTGGAGTCAAGGTCCAGAGAGAAGCCAACAGAATCAGAGACCGTAATAGACTTCATGCTGTGTTCTGTCTCAGTACTAATAACGCTCCTTCAGAAACCACACTTCCATAGAATTTGTCTACAAATAGCACATGCTAAATAATTGTCCTTTTGTATTAAAAATAGCATACAAATATGTAGTGTCATATTATATAAGTGCATGTGTATATTGTGTGTGTCTGTGTGTGTGTGTATATATATATATTTACATATATTTCCATCTTCTGATCAACTTAAAATAACTTGTGCTATAGAACTGAGCTGATAAAAATCTGATGAAAACATTTCCTCTACAGCTTCTTTCTCTCCTGGTCATTCCCTCTCCTCTGGTTACCTTCCCTTCCTGAGCTTCTCACTCCAAAATCCACTAGATGGAGCCAAGCTGGATGGGGCGGGGCCTGGGGGCCATGGTGGCTGGGCAGAGGCTCAGCGCCCAAGAAGAATGGGGGTCATGCCAGGTGGTCATAGCAGAGCTCCTGTGTGGGGTGTGGACACCTCAGCAGGTTGAGGGACATTCAGAGGGGAGCAGCACCCCACACCGAGGCCTGCAGACCCCACCTTTGCTGAGTGTCCCCGTCAGAACACAGCATCCCTTCCTGATGTCCTGGTGAGAAAACTGCCTAACCTGAATGAATGCAGGTCTGAGGACACGGTGAACAAACACAGGTAAATGGCCTTCTGCCCTCTCTTCCTTAGGAGTCCCATCCCTGTGTTAACCTGGCTAGTCTGGGTTGAAAGAAAAGATAAATGAAAAGCTAATCACACACACAAAAATGATAGTCCCTTCCTCTATGCTGACAACACTGAGTGTTTAGGCAGCTATTTCCACCCATTAACCAGGTACTCACATTTAAAGACTTACTGCTGCGATAGCTAACAAGCATGTTATACTGGCAGAAGTTCATAATTTAAGTGCTCTCCATTACCCCACCTCCTTTAATCCCACGAATTTCTAGGATAAACTAGGTCATTCCACAATTTAAACAATTACCCAAACCACATTTGCTTAGCAATCAAAGCTTATTTTTCACTCATGCAAAGTCCACTGTAGATCAAGATGATTTTCCAGGTCGGTCGCCCTCCGTGGGGGGGCTCAGGATCCAGGCTCCTTTGGTCAGGAGCCCTCATCTCAGCCTGTGCTGTCCCTTCCCAAAGGGCCAGTGCCATGCAGGACCTGGGCTGACTTGTAAATGTGTCTTCCTGCAAACGTCATACAGCATTTCTGCCCACATTTCAGTGGCCAAGTCAAGTTCCAGGACCATCCTCATTCTCAGGGCAGGGGAGTCAAATGTTCTTACGTATCCAGAAAGAAAAGGGGCCCAGAAAAACTGAGGGTGCCAGCATTCTCCATCTACCCTGCTCTGTGTGTGAGAGAAGAACTGGAATAATTCTCTGACAGGTGAAGAAAATCATGTTTATTTATGCAGACAAAGAAAATAAATTGTGCATTATCAAGAAACTAGAGAACTGCAGATCCAGGATGCAAAAATAGTTTGGTTTTATTTTACTCCATGGTCAACCTTCCTTTCACAAATGATGACGTCTCCCAGCAGGCTCCTGCTGCTATTTTGAATGTCATCAGAACAAAAGGCAACATACTGGGGCCACCACAGAGATCGGGTGGGATCTGGTAGGAAGAGGACAGAATACCAGGCGGTGATAGATGATTGACATGTGGATACAGCAAGGGTGCACTGCTTTCTCAAGAAGAGTTTTATGATTAAAAGAAAGAGAGGGGCTTTCAGGGTTCTTCAGAGAAACAGCAGGCAGACACATGCAGATGGAGAGGAAGTCTGCGTAAGCCGGTCAGCAGGACCCACTGCAATGTCCTCTCCCGCTCCATTCTTCCCCTTCACGGGGTTTTAGTCTGGGCCGCAGAGTCCGGAGAGTGACAAAATGCCCTCCAGCCTCTCACCTTGGTTTTCTTTCTGGCGGATCTGAGCCACCTTCAGGTCTGTCCCTGCACGTCTCCACCCAGCTTTAACGGCACCCAGTTGGGAATGACTCCCACACGTACACAGCCAGCCACTGCTTTCTGAGCTGAAGTTCACCTGAAAGCTTCACAGGCATCTCAGGTTGAGTTCGCTTAACCTAGAACTCTTGACTTTTGATCCTAGACCCACACACATTCCTCTTCTTACCCTGATACTGTACACAGTGGCCACCAACATCCTCATCCCTGCAGCCGCTTAGCGCAGGACTTCCTCTCATTCCTGGTCCCAGGTTCCATCCCTCGCAGGCCCAGCTGGTTCCACTTCAAACCCCGGGTTCAAGCACAGCTGCCTTCCCTGTGCCCGTCTCTCCACTTGCCCCAGACTGGCTCAGCCGCCCCTGGTTGCAGCTGCCTCTGCTTTGCTTTTGGTCCCTGTGATCTGCATTCCCCACCGTGTCACATTCCACCGCAATGTTTTTATTTTTAAACAAATCAGATAATGAAGCTCGCCCACTGGAAATGTTCCATCAGCTTCCTCTGAACCTGGAGTAACACCCGGGCCCTCTCTGATGTCTGAGGCTCTGCATGAACTGGGTTCCTGCCTTGCTTCTCCTCACTGACCCCCAGCCACCTTCTAGATTTTGTCGTTGAGAAATAATGATTTACCCAGCAAGTGTGGACCTCCACCGCGTGCCCAGGTCTGTTTTGTGTGTTGGGGATGCAGCAAAGAATGCTAGGCCTGGTGGGACTTGATCCCAGTGGTTCCCAGCAAGGGGCTGCTTTCCCTTACCAGACATACTTGGAAAAAAAAGCCATGTGCCTACACTTGCCGTTGTGGTTTGATGGCATCTAGGAGACACAGACGGCAGGTCACATCTGCATTGTCCAGAACCATCCCATCCTGTGATTTCATGCAGCGACATGCCTCATGCCCTGCCTGCTCTCCTCGCAAATGGGGCACGGAGGGTCGGGTGGGTGTGAGCAGGGGAGCAGGGATGACACCTGGGATGTGGGAACCCCCCGTCATGCCCTGCTAATGTCATCGGCACCGAGTGGGACTCAGGTCAAGCTTCTTTAGTCTCTGCTGGTCTCCATTCCCTCCACAGCACAGGAACAGCATCCTCCCTGCTGTTGGCGTGTGTGTGCTCCACGAGAGAAGTGAGCAAGATACACCTAATAAGTGGGCAGCGTTATTCCTACTGCCCCCAAAATTACTAAGCTCACCGCACGACATCTTTCTTATCCCTGAAATGTGCATCAGAGGAGGGAACACACAGAAATCGTTGCCAGTGGAATCCAGTTAGACGTCTTCTAGGAGCCGAGACGCAGACGTTTTTACACCTTTCTGCTTTCTGCGAATCAGTCACCTGGCATTCTGCGCTTTTATCTGGGGTCACAGGAGCACCAGGGCCGCCTTGATTTGGGACTCCGTGGGCTGCACATGCAGGCATTCTTTACTTTTCTTATAAATGAAGAGTTTTTGGCCCAGCAGCCTGGCCATGACATCTGGCCACTAAATTCGCATGACAGTCATGAAACGCTCCCATAATCAGTGACACAGGGTGATTTTCCGCCCCTGACAAGCCCCTGTATTGAGTATGATAACAGTTAACTTTGTCTTCATCTGCTGCTGGAGTATAATATCAATCCATTTGATGATCCAGCCAGCCAAGCCCAGCACTTCTGTATCAATCTTCATAGAGTGCTGCCTGTTGTCTAACAAAAAGCCTGAAATGAGATCATTCAATCACTTTCTGCTGGCCGGCTGTTCTCCTGGAGGAGTTTGAGCTCCCTGTCACTCTCCCACCTTTGCACAGTGAAAGCAGCAACACTAATTGCAATGGAAATACTGAAATGCACCAGAATTGAGCTAACCGTGCAAACCATGAGTAGAAATAAAGCAGGGGCAGACTCCACGGCGTCCACGGGAGAAAAATAGAAACTCACTGTGGTGCAGTGCGGAGGGCAAGGGCGCGTTCCAGCCTCCAACTTTCTCCAAATGTGCTCTGCTGGTGAACGGACTGCGGCCTCCTGAGGGGATGGTCGCTGCCACGCACCATTCTTCAGAGATGGTTGAACAGGGCGTCTGTTGAATGAGCAATTACCCCCTAAATATCTTCTTGAGTTTCCCTAAATTTAAAACAAAATAAAAAGGTATTCTTTTGTTGTTGTTTTATTTTTGTTGTTGTAGTTATTGTTTTGAGACAGGGTCTCACTCTGTCATCCAGGCAGGAGTGCAGTGGTGTGATCAACCTCACTGTAGCCTCAATCTCCTGGGCTCAAGCCATCCTCCGACCTCAGCCTCCTAAGTAGCTGGGATTACAGGCACCCACAACCACGCCCGGTTAATTTTTGTATTTTTATAGAGAGGAGGTTTTGCCATGTTGCCCAGGCTTGCCTCGAACTCCTGAGCTCAAGCAGTCCTCCCACCTTGGCCTCCCAAAGTGCTAAGATTATAGGCATGAGCCACCATGCCTGGCCATCAACATGTTTTATACATTTAAAAGCAAAACCAGAAAAAAAATGCATCAAATCTAAAATATGTCATAATAATGTCAGAGGGGAAGATTGCATAAATACATATTCTATATTACCCACATGTTAAAATAATCATAACAGTGGGAAAGAAAAGAAAAAATGAACAGCCCAGCAGCTAACCTTCCTTTCTGCTGTTCCCACTCTGTTCTGAGAAGTCATAAATCCCATGAGAATGAGTTTCTTTGTGTAATCAAAGGAAATGAAAAATTAAAGGATACCTGATAAATCTAGAAACTTTCTCCATCGAGACCGGAGGAAACAGTAAATGCTCGTTAAAGTGGTAATAAATTTCAGGGCGTGGTCTTTTGATAAAAGTATCTGAGGTATGCATAGGTGTGTGTTTCCATCTGAAAATCTTTTGGGCTTTCAGAGTTAGTTGGAAAATGTAAATGTCTTATCCATGAGATAGGATACATTTTCTAAAGTAAACTCACACCTAGTCAAGCAGGCTCCGGAGCTGGCCTCCGGCATGTTGACTGAGGTGCCCGAATGCCCACTGTCCACACCTGTGAAATCACGTAGCTATGTGATGGGTCTGTAATGTGGCCATCTTTTGGGGGAGGGCATATTATTACAAGTATTCTTCTGTATTACTCTGGAAATTGCTCTGGATAATGTGAGATATTAAGAGAGGCTGTCATGTTCAGGCGGTGAGGTGTGTTCTGTCCCAGCAGGCCAGGTGCCAAGAAACATGTTAATTATTTCCCTTAATACTAAACCTTTATGTTTTAAATACAGTCTCTCAGAAACCCAGGAAGCAGATGTGCAGCCGTATAATACAATGATGAGCCCAACTTGATATGAGTTAGGTGTGCCAGAGGGAATTGCAGGGTGTCGGCTCTGCATAACCGGCCTCTTTGCACATCTGTAGTTCAGGATCCGATCCCTGTTTGGCTTTTTGTGCGTTTGTTTTTCTCCTCCTCTAGGCAGCACAGGAAAAAGCAATGTTCCTAATTATTTCCTCATGATGTAATTTGTCTATAGTTTACACACACACACTCACAGAGCTGCTGGTGCATTATTAAAAAGATGGAAAATCGTATGAAACCACATAGAACTCGTATCCCATGGGTGGAAATGAAACATGAGATACAAAATATGGGAATCATTTTTTTTCTTTTGGTGAACAATTGCCTTTTTGATGACCTCAGAGTGAATGTGTGTATCAGTTTATTTAGTTTTTAAAAGATGTAAACAGCAACAAATAGTCCATTCACAACGGATCCACAAAGCAGTGCTGGTTTTATAAAAGGTATGTGAACAGAATGAATGTCTCTTCTCATCCAGGCGATTCCTCCAGCTCTCTCCGCTCCTGAATGTCTACTGACCAGCTCTGCAATGTCACCAATTTTTTCAATCATCCAAGTACCCCCAATTCAATTAAACTCATCAGCTCTCTGCCTATGGTCCTCTGGACACGCAGCACCATCCAAGAGGGGATGAGGACGAGCGGGCGCTGTCCCCATGAGATATGGTCCAATCAACAGCCAAAGTTTTACGTGTCAGTTTTGATATATCCGATAATAGCTGTAGGTTGTTTTGCAATGTCCAATGTTCTGTGAAGATGGGCTTTTCATATTCTTTATTGTTTTTTACTGACAAAATGTTGCCTGGACTTTTGCAGTTTTGTGAAATGAAACAACAGTAAAAACAATATACAATTTAACCCGCATTCTCCTACCTGGGCTTCCCGGTCCTGTGGCTGGTTTTGGTCGGGATGTAATGAGTTCCTGTTCATTGATCCCTCATAAGCACAGCCTTGGTGATTGAGCGCCACTCACAACCAACGCACTGCCACTCACCGGGGCCCTGCAGCGTCCCTGCAGACCCACCCATGTCTGTGGGCACCTCAGCCATCCGTAATTATACTTCACGGCCTCTCGGAGTCTGGGCTGACAGAAAATGAATAAAGCCAGTCTTCCCAAAATGGGTAGGGGCTGCTGTGGTGTTTGTGCACCTGGTGGGGCTCTGTGTTTACACCAAAGGTAGCTTGCTGCTTCCCCAGGGAGCCTGATTTGTTACTTTCTCATTCCCCTTGTACAACCCCATTTTATTTTATTCCACATGGAGACACCATCACATAAGGCACTGATACACAAGTCATCAAATTCTGCTACTCTTGAAACGAGCCCACTGCTCTTCCCCAGACAGGCACGAAGAGACACACAGAAGGGTTGTGGGTGACAGGCGTGCAGGTGTGCATATGGATACTCGTGACTGTGTGATCGTGACGTGCACACCACTCCTGCTGTGTGGGGCTCTTGGTGAAAAGCCTGCTCTGGAACCTTGAGAGCTGAGGCTCAGGGCCACTCGGGCACATCTCAGCACCGAGATTCCGTGAGCAAGGGATTCCTGCGTGTGAGGGCCCCGCCGAATGGGATTCCTAGTGCTCACTGCCTTTTCACAGTGGTCGCCGGTGTGAGTTGGTGTCTGTTAGCAGAAATGTCCCAGCATGAAGCCCTGTTCCCATTTCAGAGACTTCTTCATCATCCTGGGTTTCCTGGACATCCTCACCTTGACATTCAGGAACATTCTTTGGAAATGGGTGTGGACAAGTAGATTGCACACACTGCTGATTTGGAAAACTTAATTCCCCAAATGTAAGAAAAATGTTTGTGGGCACTCCTGTCTTATTTTTGTGTGGGGGGAAAACACCAAGGCAAACGTGTATCACTGAAAGTGGCCTCTGTTGGCCTCTGTCCTCAATGGGAGTGGCCACCAAAGACCCCGAGGACAGAGCAGGCGCCGGGAAGGAAACCACAAACGCAGCCTGGCTCGGGCCACACCACAGCTGTGCACAGCCGTCCTCGTGGGAGGGAAGAAGAAACCGAGGCCCAGAAGCTTGAAGAACTGCTGCAGGCTAAGCGAGGGACTTGCATTTTAGCCCAGACTTGCCGGATCACGAAGCCCCGCTTCATCGTGTAAAAATGTCAGGGTGGGCTGTCGTACCCTGTCGCACCTCTCCATGAGCAGGTGAAATCGAATGCGTTATTGCTTCTTTCTCTCTCTGACAAGATCTTGTCCTTCAATCTGCACTTCCTGCCCTGGGGCTGGGCTGGCATTTTGGAACCCTCAGCACCATGGACCCTGCCGGACCACAGAAGCCACCAACACCTAGTGTTGACCTGCACACTGTGTGGACGGGAGCCCCGGACACCTGTCCAGTCCCTTAGGGGCTGGCGAGGGGGACGCAAGGTTGGGGCCACAGGACGCCGGCAGTTGGGGGGAGATGGGGAAAGCGTGGTGAGGCAGGGGCGAAGCTGCGGAAACTGCAGTGAGGAAGCAGGATCTTCCGCAAATGGGCACATGGAGCCTCCCGTCACAGTCACGGAGTTTTCTGAAAGTGTCGACCAAAGCCTGTGGGAGCATGAGTCATCTGCACAAGCGGCCTTCAGTCCCACAGGTGTGGAGGAAGAGCCTGGATGCTTTGAAGGCTGCAAAGGCCAGCAGCTCCGCCCTGGATCCTCCTGAGCCAGTTTATCTTCCAGCACCTCCTTCTCCACTTCTGTAAGGTCAAAGGGAGGGAGATGGCCAGGGATGCTCTCTGAAGGGCTGTTTTCTGCTGCAGAATTGGGCTCTGCATCCGATGTGGTAGGGGCAGGACTCAGCGCTGAGGAGGGCTGTGAAGCACACCCTGCTGCCATGGGCCAGCCTCATGTCACCCCTGAGGCCCAGTCACCGTGGCTTTGCGCCTTCCCAGGTCTGGAGCCAGATTCTGGCTTCTCCTGGATCCTGGCATCTCCTGTTTCTTCCTCCTGCGTCCAGGTCTCTGACAGCACTGCACTTAGGACACAGGCCTGAGCCCATGGAGCGGGAAGTGTAGGGGGTGCAGGGAGACCAAGGGCAGGGCCACACAGTGGGCCCCGCTCCTTCCCCTCCTCCCTCTCTCTCCTGTCCTCCTCTCTCTTCCCTCTTTCCTCTCTCTTCTATACTCCTCTCCCTCTCCTCCTCCCTCTCTCTCTCCTATCCTCCTCTCCCTCCCCTCCTCCTCTCTCTTCTCTTCTCCCTCTCTCTCCTATCTCCTCTCTCCCTCTCTTTTCTCCCTTTCCCTTTTCTCCTCCCCCTCCTCCCTCTCTCTCTCCTCCTCTACTCAGTCTTTCCCTGTTTCTCTTCAGCTGTGTCTTACAGCAAAACCATCATTTATTTCTTGTACAAAGCGATTTAGCGATCTCTTTACTGCTTGCTGTAAACACACGCTTGATGAGCCTCATCTGAGGGACTCACCTATGGTCTGCTGGTAAAATAACACATTTTATTTTCCCACTGTGCCCATTTTACAAATGCGATAACTGAGACCAAGGGGAATTGTGACTTATCAAGGTCATGGAGCTTTCAGTGTCAGGGTGAGGGTCACACTGAGGCCTCTGCCTGCCCCGTGCGGAATGGATGTCCTCTGCCCCTCAGCCCTGGAGGATGGAGAAGAGCAGGCAGGTGAGACAGGGCCTGAGCTGAGAGGGTGAGATCTTCCCAGGGCCGAGCGGGAGTGCAGCAGGTGCAGCAGGTGCAGTGAGCAAAGGAGTTCCGAGGGGCAAGCGTGGAGTGTCTCCAGGGAGGACTGAGCAGACCCGTGGGTGGCAGAGCACGGGCCTCCCGGGTGACTGCGAGGCTTAGCCCAGTGTGTGCGGCATCCTGACTCCTGATGGGTGTCTCCGTGTTAATTTTCAAGGCAATGGGGAGATGTCTGAGCATGCAGGAGCCATATATGGGGAGGTCTCACTAAATCTCTATGAAGTACAATCTTGCAGGGGTTTTCAAAACTGACTTCAGGAGTCTAGGCCGGGCGCAGTGGCTCAAGCCTGTAATCCCGGCACTTTGGGAGGCCGAGGCAGGCGGATCACGAGGTCAGGAGATCGAGACCATCCTGACTAACATGATGAAACCCCTGTCTCTACTAAAAATACAAAAAAAATTAGCCGGGCGTCGTGGCGGGTGCCTGTGGTCCCAGCTACTCAGGAGGCTGAGGCAGGAGAATGGCGTGAACCCGGGAGGTGGAGCTGGCAGTGAGCTGAGATCGCGCCACTGCACTCCAGCCTGGGTGACAGAGCAAGACTTTGTCTTTAAAAAAAAAAAAAAAAAAAAAAAAAAAAGGCCTTCAGGAGTCTAAAGAGAGTCTATAAGAGTGGAGGAGTTCTCGAAATCACATCAAAAAGATGAAAAGGACAGAATGATGTTGGGCAGGGAGCTGGGCAAAGAACGTGGCTGTGGGATGCATTGTCCAAGGCAGGAAGGACGTGGCCCTTGGCGTGGGCAGAAGATGTGGAAGCAGCACCATCAGCTCTGCTGTAAGGCCCCAGCCTGGAGAGGACCAGCATGCACAGAATGTGGCTGGACCTGGATGTGGCTCATGGTGGCCCTCGCTACCACTAAGTGGAAATGCTCACTTTGTCCTTGGTCAAAATTAGAGAGGGAGCAATAGATTTGGGGAGGCATTTGCATAAAACGCCTGAGCTAAGAAGACCAAAACATATCTTAAGAGGAGAGAGGCGCTGAGGTGAAACTCTTAGGGAGAAATCCATTTGAGAGAGAAGGAGAAAGAGAAGACTTAAGTGGCTAAATTGGGTTGACAGAGAAGGACAAAGCAGAGGAAGTGAGGAGAGGAGGAGGAGGGAGAGGAGGAGGGAGAGGAGGATCAGTCAGATGCAGTGCAGGGTCTCATTTTCCTCAACGGTTTTCAGCTGAGTAGTCACTCATTGTTATGGTTTTGAACATTTGCATGGATTCTAAGTGGGTCTGCATGTTCACTAGCACCGTTTCTATCATCTGGAATTCTTTCCCTTCTCTCTGTTTCTCCCAAATCCCCTCATCCTGCAGGTTCAGTGTAAGTCACCTCTCCCTCTTCTCTAAGCAGCACTGGTTGATATTCCAGGAAAAGTTAACTCTTGTATTGCTCCTAGGTGATTTCCTGTGTGTGTGGCTGATCCCCGCAAACAAATTGTATTTCCTTTATGGTGAGAACTCACAGCACTTTGCAAGGTCTATGTTCAAGGAAAAGACTTGAACTCCTTTCTGACAGAATGACGAGATGAATAAACTACAGTCAGAGGGACCGAGCTCTCTGTGCAGCCAGAGAGAGCCAGGGGCAGGATTTGCTTTCTGCTCTGAACAAGTGGGTACTGGACACACTTTGCAGCAACTATTTAGACAGTGGATTGCAAGCAACACAGAACTGCCAATGCTGAGAGAAGGACACAAAAGAAGTGAGCCCTGAAATTGCCCGCTGTCTCCCTGGGGCCTTTCTGAGTCTCAGGACAAGGAAGGGAAACTGTAGCAAAGTGTATTTTGCTGAGAGTTGAGGAGACAAACATCTGAGTCCGTGGAGGTCGGGGATGGTGGAATTTTCAGGGTTAAGGTCTGAAGAGGGCAGAGCTATCCAGAAAATGAACCCTGGGAATATGTACATGGACCTCTTTGAGTTTTGACTGGATACCACTAAGTCCCATGCATATAGGGTGGACTCTATGGGTGGTCAACCGAATGGTTCCTGGAGCTCTCCTGGGTGGGAGGAATTCACATTCCAACCAGCATAGTAGAAACTACCTGCTGATCACTGGTACATAGAGTAGATATCCTCAAAAAAACCCACATCTTGGCATTCGGGATGAACTATTCCTCGAGCAAAGGGTAGTCCAGCTCCTCCTTTGAAAAGACCAAGCAAGTTCACGAGCAACTAATTACCTAAATAAATTAAAACATACTTGACCACTTTTTAAAGCAAGAGTTGACAAACTGTGGCACAAGGGCTAAGTTGGATGTGCAACCTGGCTTTCTAAATAAAGTTTTATTGGAACACAGCAGCACTCGTTTGCTTGCATATTTTCTATGTTTACTTTTGCATTGCCGTGGTGAGGTTAAGCAGGTGCAACAGAGACAAGGTGGCTTGTAAAGTGTGAGATATTAATATTTACCATCTTACCCTTCACAGGAAGGGCCAGCTTCAAAGAAGAAAACAAATCTCAGACACTCAAAAACATAATATTCATAGTGCCCAGGATCCAAACAAAAATACCAAATACGCAAGAGAGCAGAAAGGTGTGAGCCCTTATCAGTAGAAGAAAAATAAATGAAAATAGACTCACAAGTGAGAGAAATGGTGGGATTAGCACATAAGCAATTAGTGTCAATATACTCCATATGCTCCAGGTTTTAAGATGAAACATGGGCAAAACATGGGGAAAAGGGTGCACACAAAGGAACAAATAGAATTTCTAGAAATA